>NW_026087853.1:28526160-29123660 GCF_022539395.1 Myiozetetes cayanensis
TAAAAGCTCAAAGAGTGTTTTCACAAAATAAATAATCATGAAAGGTCTCAGTATAAATTTCTCACTCCAAATACTGCTTTGCAGTGCATCTTCATGTTTAACTCACTAATGTAGAGCTGTGTTGTTTGCTTTTCTGAAGACAATAAGTAAGCTTTTTCTATACAAGCTATCAATTACTGCTTAGTCCTGATAAATCTTCTAATCTGCTGGTAAAACAGAATTAAATCATGAAAATAAAATAATCATGTGATAAAACCCAGTAAGAACATGAAGTATCTCTAGTAAAAATACCAAGCTACTATCAATGACTAGCACAAACTGGGCTGGTGTTCATTGCAGAGCAAAGATCTGCAGGAAGAAAAATCGTGCATCATCATGTACTCCCAGGCTGGACAGCCTGGATAGCCTATGTTACTACTATTAGAAAGACATAATCAGAATACTTGTTTTACCTTGGTGAAATCAGCAGAAATCAGCCTTTACAAGAACTGATGTAACTTACATCAGTTGCTGACACAGACATTAAGACTGGTGGAGCTGGACCAGGAAAATCATATTAAACGATCTCAGGCTTTTCTTATTTATAAGAAAGTCAGTCTTATTGTATCTTTGAACAGTTTCTGTCTACTTCTTACAAGCAGAAACACTGAAGATGTTTTTAAAGAATGTTAATCTCAAAAGAGGAAGATTTTTGCTATAAATACTTTGAAAATCCTAATTTCATTCTGCCAGAGTTGTTTGGTGTCTATCAGACTGAGGTTAGGACATTCTCCTGGTAAATTTCAAATTTTGACTTTTTGTTCCCACAGGACTGCTGGCAGGATCCTGCATGGTCCCTACAGAATTGATGTTCTGCTGATTTTTGAGCCTGAAGTGTGAATTCCATAGTTTGCATGAACTACTTACATCTTTCCACTCCTCTTACATGCCAGCGCACATCAATCCCTGAATATTAGTCTTTGATATATTCTGAACTTTGCAAAAACACTGTGCAAAAATACATGATGATTATCTAGTGTCCAGAAAACTTCATATTGGACTGAAAAGACAAAAATTTAATTGTCCAATTGTTGTCAAGCAAAAGATAAACCAACCCTACAGATACACAACATAAGGCTAATAACCATTTACTGTTTTAAGAACATTAAGCTTCTGTTCCTAAAACATAAAAAAATTATAAACATTTGATCATCATAAAATTATTATAATTTGAAATATTTTTTATTATAAAGATAAGAAACTGACTTTTGTTCCTTCCTTAATTATTCTGAAAAATATATTCCATTCCTTAAATATACTGAAGTGCTTATTTCAGCTGGTGAACTTAAGAGTATAAAGACAACTAAGTATAAAGTTGTCCATACATAGGCCCAGGAAGTTCTAAAAACACATCTAAAGTAGATTTTAATTTTGGAAAATTCATGTTTAAGAAGATACAAAACCTATCTCTTCCATTAATAAATTTTAAAATTCAAATACATTGTTTATGTGCTTATACACATAAACTTCTATGATGTATTCTTATGAAAAGGTTTTACAGGTTATATCCTATACATGCTATTTTAGAAAGAAAAACATTTAAATATTAAAAACTTTAAGTGAAATGTTTACTTATTCCAGTACATTTGATATGTATTGGGTCAAGCTCTGCAGAATAGAAATATGTTACCAAAAAGTCAAAATATTCTTAGCAAGACAAACCCAGGATGTTTAATATTGACACTCAGATGAAATGCACTGTTGGTAGTAGTAAGGCAAAATCTGCAAAGGAAAATTAAAAATATTGCTGGCACGTATCCTACCATTCCCCATAGAGGTGTTTGTGGACTAGATACAGAACATAGCCATAAACGATGACAATTGAATGATCCTGTAGCAGAAGTTCAGCTTTTCACTACTGTTACTTTACTCCTGTGGTAATCAGTTTTTAAAAGCAAAAATACTTATTTTACACCTCATAGGAAAATAATGTTGTTTGACTAAAATGTTCCTTTGGGGGTAAAAGAAAATAAAGCAAAACAAAACACACCAGTAGAAAGTTTTTTTCCTAATGATGGATTTGTTGACCAATGTTACTGGTTACACTATATCTGAAGAGATATGAACCTTCCCTTGGGTATGCTGACTGTCCCATACCACCAGAAGATCTGGCAGTGTCTACTTATTGTCCATTTGCAGCATAAGCTTGTTCTCTGGGTTACTGAAACAATTGTTAGTTCACTCCCTTTTCCAGATTTAGTCGATGCCAGTTCCATGACATACAGATTAGCTGCTATGTTGTATAAAAGTTGTATTAGGGAAGTTTCTCCAAATAACAAAGATGCAAAGCTTATTAAATTTTATCTTTGCAGGATTATGCATGACACATTACAATTATGATCATTAAGCTGTAAGATTGAATGGAATAAAGTCTAATAAACCAAGAAAAATGGATATACATAAATGATAAAACTCCACCCTCCTATAAGAACAGAATTCATAGAGCAGTAATTCACCAACATTTCTTCCTAAAAATGAAACAAATTCCACATGAGCTCCTGAAGCAAAATACTATTCCTAAAATCGTCCATAAAATAGTACAAAGACAAAACAAAGTGAAATTTCATGGCCATTATACTAGATGGGTTTGCAGACTCAAAGAAGTTTCAGGAAATTTAAACAGATGTCATACCACGTCACTTAGATCAGTCTGCGCAAGACTGGACAATGTATTACAGAAGAGGAGCATTGGTAAGATAAGAATATATATATATTTTGCAACAGAAAAGGTTGAGAGAGTTCACTAGTTGTCAGAATGGTACTAGCTGGGCAAGAAATACAATATTAAGAGAAAATCTTTTTATACAAATTTTGACCCACTTTTCCATGATACTTTACTGCCTCCTTTTCATACTTCTAAGTAGCATGTAATATTCAGTTCAGTTTGTTATTATTTTGGGAAAAAGAACAGTTCTTCAACCTTGCTTTTGTTTTAAATGGTTAGGTAGTACCACAAGCCTCAAGAAGGATTTCATTAAATAAGCATTTTAGGATTGACTTACCTATAAATAACATTTGAGCTTTAACAAGGACATTGCAATAGCTGTTCCTAAATTCTGTTTATATTCTAGGCAGATTATAAAAGTATATATGAGACACAGTTTTTTGTCTAATTACAATATACAACAGAGGTATGCTGTTTTGGAGATTCTCTGCAAAGAATACTTTAATCAGTTTTATTATCACAAAACAAAAGACAGATGAGAGTTAAGTTTTCCATAAGTTTTAAAAACATAAATGAAAAATGCTCATTTTTAATTTGGTTTCTTTTTTTTAACTCATTTTCTTTTGCACATTCAGATGGGGGAGAAAGAGACTTTACAACTGTATTTATTTCAGAAAACAGACATATAATTCCCATGAAGTAAAAAAATTCCCTACCTTGATGGACTGACTGTAAGGTCCTATGCTAGCAGGTGCCCAGTGGGAAATGCTCTGTACATGCATGACCAGCTTTTCATCATGTAACACATCATCCGTTGCAATGTCGTACTTATGTGCAAGGCAGTCAATGCAAAACAGTACTCCATCAGGTAATGGCATTTCAACACATACTCTGAAAACACAGGAGAATTGTTTTTTTCAAACAGTAAGCTTGCTTGCACCAGCCTTCAACACCGATTTTCCATGTTTTTTTGGTCTGGATAGTATGTTAGGAAATTTTGCCAAGAATATATAACAAAAGTTAGGGTATCACAACAACCTGCTAGCATTAACACTTATCTGCTCTCCAAATAATGATCAGCTTCATACTTCCAGCAAGATAATTTCCATTACCAAGGAGAAACTAGCACCACAGCCAATGGCTCATTTATTTTATTTTATTTTTAATGTGTATTACTTTATTAAGAATTCATCATTTTTTTTAAAAAAAACCTTGACCACACTACTCTGGAAGTGCCAGGTAAGTTATGCAAAGCAGTCTTTTTTGACATTTGTCACTGAATTTGCTTCCAGTGTTTGGTCTAGAGGTTCAGTTTCACTGAATCATGGAATCGAAGAATGGGTAAGGTTGGAAGGGACCACAATGGTCATCTGGTCTGATCTCTGTGCTCAAGCAGGCTCATCCTAGAGCACAGGGTATAGAATTGCATCCAGATGGTTCTTGAATGTCTCCAGTCAGAGACTCCAAAAACCTCCCTGGGCAATCTGTTCTAGCGCTCAGACACCTGCACAAAAACAAAGTTTTTTCTCGCGTTCAGGTGGACCTTCCTGTGTATCAGTTTCTGCCCATACTCTCTTGTCCTATTCCTCGGCACTATTGAGAAGAGCCTGGTTCCTTCCTCTTGAGACACTTATAGACATTGATGAGGTCCTCTCTCAGTTGTCTCTTCTTAAGGCTAAACAGGTCCAGCTCCCTCAGCCTTTCCTTGTATGAGAGATGCTCCATTCCCTTAATTACTTTTGTCACCCTCCACTGGACACGCTCCAGGAGCAACTTATCTGGGCTCCTCCTTGCACTGAGGAGCCCAGAACTGGACACAGCACTCCAGATGCATCTCACTAGGGCTGAGCAGAGGGGCAGGATCACCTCCCTTGACCAGTTGGCAATGTTCTTCCTAATGCATCCCAGGACACTATTTGCTTTCTTGGCCTCAAGAGCACACTGCTGGCTCATGGACAGCTTGTCGTTCAACAGGACCTGCAGCTTCATCTCCAGAGAATTGCTTTCCAGAAGTACACCCCCAGCATGTACTGGTGCCTGGGGTTATTCTTCCCCCGGTGCAGGACCCTGCATTTGCCTTTGTTGAATTTCAGACAGTTCTTCTTTGCCCATCTCTTCAACCTGTTTAATTGAAGGGTTGCACAGCACTCTAGAGCACTCCTGCCAGTTTGTTGTCCATGAACTCTACCCTGTCAACCAAGTCATTGACTAGTAAGGTAAACAATACTGGGATCAGTATTGAACCTTGGGGAACACCACTAGTGGCAGGCCTCCAACTAGACCCTGTGCCACTAATTACAACCTTCTGGGATCTGCCATTCATCCAGTTCTCAACCCACCTCACTGTCCACTCATCCAGTCTGCACTTCTTGACTTTGCCCGTGAGGATGTTGTGAAAGACAGTGTCAAAGTTGTCTGAAAAAGCAGGAGTTTATAGTTCCTTTACACCTTTCTCACATGTTATCATGTAATAGTGAGCATATTTTTCTGCTATACTTTAAGTGATACATACATATGACAGGGTTTAAAACCTGCTTCCGTACTCATTTATAAAGTTCCTTTTTGTTTCCTCTCAGGAAAACTGAGTGCCTTGATGGACAGACAGACAGTCTGTTGCATGTGGCCAGTGAAAAAGCAGGGGGTTCGGGTGTGTGTGTGTGGAAATCAACATTTCAAAGCCTGAAAAATAATTATGTCTGCAGTCCATGCATAAAAAAGACATTCAGCTCCCAGCAGCAATCCAACCAAAAATTACTTGTCTTTACATATCATGTGACATAACCTTGTAAAATTCTTCTCATCTTGTTTATTTCTTCCAAGCTATATTCTTGTTTATTTCTTCTAAAAACATTTTTATCCCCACCTCTCACATGCAAATATAATATTTTTTCCTCATTATCATTATCATAGGCACGGAAGATTGGATTTTCTGCTTGGGCTGGTAAATTTTCAAGACAATTTTGCTAATTTAGTGCAGATCCACACCCTTAAGTCAGTGCTTCCAGCGTACTGCTTGTGAGAACTCCCACAACCAGGACTCTGTGCATAATGCAATAATGCAACCATGCAAACCGCTGTATAATTTTTCTTCAGGACAAAATGCAACATAAATAAATATGCGACATAAACAAAAATGCAACATGGATGAAATGACGTTGAAATGGACCCAGGGGTCCTGTCTGATGGCAAGTTGAACATGAGTCAGCAGTGCCCTGGCAACCAGGAGGGTCAGCTGTGTCCTGGGGGGCATCAGGCAAAGCATCACAAGCTGGTTGAGGGAGGGGATTGTCCTGCTTTGCTCTGCACTGGTGTGGTCTCACCTTGAATATTGTGTGCAGTTTTGAGCAACACAATATAAGAAAGATATTAAGCTACTGGAGAGATCCAGAGGAGGGCAACATGGATGGTAAAGGGTCTTGAGCGGAAGTTGAGCAGCTGAGGTCACTTGGTCTGTTCAGCCTGGAGAAGAGAAGACTGAGGGGAGACTTCATTGCGGTCTACAACTTCCTCATGAGTGGAGAAAGAGAAGCAGACACTGATCTTTTCTCTGTGGTGACCAGTGACAGGACTTGAGGGAAAGGCATGAAGCTGTGTCACAGGAGATTTAGGTTAGATATTAGGGAAAGGCTCTTCACCCAGGAGGGTGATTGGCCACTGGAACAGGCTCCCCAAGGAAGTCGTCATGGAAACAAGACTGCAAGAGTTCAAGAAGGATTTGAACCACACTCTCAGTCACATGGTGATTCTTGGGGCTGTCCTTTAAAGGACCAGGAGCCAGACTTTGATGATTCTTGTAGGTCCCTTCCAACTCAGGATATTATATGACTCTATGAAATCTCTTTGTTCCATAATAATAATCATAAAAAGCCACTTTCCTGTAACTTTCTAATCTTCCTACCTGTTACTTTACTGATGCATGACCACGTGGCTGGCAACTGATTCCTCCCTGAAGGCACACACAGCCAACACTCCCATTCCTCTGTGACTTAGTAATCCTGGTCTACAATCAGTATCTTGAAGAAGCCTCTTCCTGCCGCCTTTGAGTCTGACACCCAGACAGTGTAGGGGAATGTCAGTCTATGATTATCTTAACAATGTCTTTCAAGTACTTGTCTTGCTATACTTAAAATTCTCGTTCTTCTACTACACTTTATATTCTGAAAGAAGAATACAAAATATAGTATTTTACATTAGAAAATTGCTAAACAGTTGGTTTCAAAAGTATGAAGAAGACAAGAGGTATGACCTCATTGCTGACCCTGTTTTGAGCACTGGATTGAACTATATGACCTCCAGAGGTCCCTTGCAACCTGTATTACCCTATGACCCAAGTGGAATTTTTCAAGCTATAGCAATTGCATTCTCAGCACATTATCTCAGATGCATAAGAACACAAATTACTGTAACAAGAAACAAGCCCTCTTAATAAAGGCAATAAAGAAATACAAATGGAAAACTAGTTTTAACACACAACTATTAAAAAAACAAACCAAAAATTTTATGGGTTAGGTGTTTGTTATCCAATTTCCAGTGAAAAACAAACCCACCACACCCAAATAACATAGCAGTCACATACTGCACACCTAGATCATCAAGCAGTCTCAGAGGTAGACTTACATGCAACATACAAGATTTTTTACAACGGATATTAAAAATACTATGCTTTGGGAATCTATGAATAAAAGATTCACAGTTAGCATCACTGTAATTACGTTTCACATTGTATTCTTACTGAATGTGTAAGTTCACTAAAACTGATTATCTGATGGAAACACAAGAAATGAAGAACAACCGTATTGGATCACATCTCATGATGTGAATCTTAAGCAATTCCTAAGTTAACTATTTTGGTTTTGTATTTAAAAAAATAAATAGAACATTTGTCACAAACACCTAGAAGTTTCAAAACATAATCACTTTAAGAAAGATTTAATAATCATTGGTACTAAGGCACTGGTAATGCTTTTGACACTGTCTCCTGTAACATCCTCAAAGAGAAGCTGTTGATATATGGACCAGAAGAGCACACAGTGAGGTGAACTGAAAACTGGATGAACAACCAGGCCCAGAGGGTGGGATCAGTGGCACAAAGTCTCATAGGTGAACACCCTGGAGGAGCCTATACTGGGTCCAGTCTTGTTCAACATCTTCATTCATAATTTGGATGAATGGACACAGTGTACCCTTGGCAAGTCTGAAGAACTGGAAGGAGTGGCTGAAACACCAGAGAGTTGTGCTGCCATCCAGAGCAGAGAGCAAACTGCAGAAAGCAGACCTAAAGTGTACTTTCTGAATGCAGTCCCATGGTTCAATTCCACTGAGCAATGTGTTTGGTATAATTGCTTTTCCAACTGGAACAAAAAATTGAAATAGTCACAGACAATGGAACGAAAATTACAACTAGGACATCACCTAGTCCAGTGCCATAGGGAAGTTTCACCTGCATCTATACCTACAGTGGAAATTTAATTATTTTAGGGGAATGCTATGAGGAATCTCTCTCAAACTAATAAAACATTTTTAATTGCTGTTATTAAACCCCCTGAAAGCCAAAGGCATTTTTGCTGAGAAAACAAACTCTCTCATCAAAAATGACTCAGAAGAATCCCAGGTCCTCAATTGTTGAGGAAAGAGAGTTGGTTTCCTAGCCAAAATTCCTCTGAGTCTTCAGAAGGCTCTGCATAGAGCTTTACAGTGAATCATAGGTTGGTATAAATTTCAGAAGTCTATGACACTCAGTTGAATGAGTGGGGAACAGAAAGAAAAAACAGGTTGCATAAACAGGCCTATCATTTTTTAACTTTTGTTTTCACTGTCTTCTGTCCATAAATTTTATTCTGTACTTGGACCTCTCCAAACATCTGCCAGCTCAGCCAGAGTAGAAACTTCTCACGCACTTGTGGATATTCCCGTCTCGCATGCGCCCACAATACAGCCGAGTATCAGGCCTACGATACACACACAGCAGACACTTCTACTGCAAGACTTCCCTAGAACGTAAGAACTCTGCAGGAGACAGTAGTCCTCCAGTCTATTGAAAGTTATTTTGAATTCTTTTATGTGGTGGCCTTCAACTTGACCATCAAGCGTATTTATATGCTTGGTTTAAAGGACCACAGGTAATTGACAAATACGTTTAGCAAATAAAAATTAAAGTAAACAAATAAAAATCCTGAAATAAATCTCAAGTAAGTGGCTGCTTTTGCACTTACCACAATAATCTTTCAGTTTTAACGGAGTTATCATATAATACAAGAATACCCCCTGGAAAACCTAAGGGATATGAAACAAATAAGACCCAGTATTTAATCAATTGGTGTTGTGTTGATTCTTTACCCCTTCACCTCCTTGGATCTTTTAAAGGTTACATCTAATTTTTGTATTCCAGCATTCTCTAGGCTCTGTTTTTATATATGCAACAATAGGGTTTTCAGGGTGAAACTTCATTAATACTTCTACACTTCATAGCAAATAATAATTGCAGTCTCTAAAAAGACTCTTATAACTTTGCTAAATTTCTTACCCTACCCTTGCTCAGTATATCAATACTGTCTGTTTAGGATCATAATTGGAATTCAACAGACTAAAGTTTCACTCTTAAGTTTACTTAGGTAAGAGTGACTTAGAGCAGAATTTTATTATCAGGTAACATTCAATATCCAGAAAGCACAGATGTATCACTGGTAAATGAAAAATAATATGATGACAATAACCACTGTTATATTTATTCAACTTCCATATAAATTCACATTTTCAGAAAACAGCAATAACTGTATTATATATGAGTACTTCTAAAGTTTTGATTCTCCCTTACACACGACCAGATTTTCAAAATTGCTCAGCAGCTAGAAGCTCCCATGGAGCAATGGAGAACTCAGAAAAATGCAAAATCTTATGAACTTCCATCTTAATATGAAAATACAGTTAGTTAACTACCAGTGTAGTGAAAATAAAGGATCTTTGTTTCAAAGTACTGTCCTGCTGAGCCCTCCTGAATGCTAGCTAAATGACGAAGGTAGGTAATTTTTTTGCACAGAATGATTTTCTGCAATCAGAAGGAAGAGGATAAACAAAAGACACAGGAGTAAAACCTGTGTGTAGAGCTAGGAGACAATTAGGAGCAGCCACCTTTTTCTACTTAGCACAAAAAACAACGGAATTGCAAACAGACACATCGCATAGAGCTGAAATAAAGAAGAATGGCAAAAGTGGTGGTGAGGTGCCAAGGCACTCTTGCAGTGTTTCAGACCCACCTCCATGATTTCCACGTACTAAGGCACTGTACGTACATTTTGCAAATTACAGTAATTAACTTTTTGATTCTCTGAGCAGGAGGGAAGGCCAGAGAAGCACACAGACAAAGAGGGATTCAGCTGAGAATGTAATAAACTGAACTAATCACTTGGAACCTGCTCATCTTTAATCCGCTTTGGTCTTCCCTCTCGGGAAGGGAAACCACCACCAGTCAAACTGGAGGTCTCGCTCATGTCTCTGCTTCATCTTACTCTCTTTTCAACTTACAGCCTTCCATGTTCTACTTTGAGTTCTTTTCAGAAAAACAGTTTAGATTCAGAATTGGAGATGTCTGCAAGTATGGTTGGTTGACATCTTAATTCCCTGCAACGTTGTTTAGAAAACAAATATTTAAAGAACTATTTGATGGCTTCTCCGCTCTATAAGAATAAATCAAAAGCCCTTTCTTGCTGGAAGTTTCTTTCCAGTTTTTAAGTTTAACATTCAAATTCTGGAAAAAAAATGGAACAGCTTTAAAAAAGGATGCCAAATTAAACCTTGGCAATACTTGTTACTTTTCTCCAAACTAGGAAATGTTAAATTAAACACAGGTCTAGAGCAGTCCAACCATTTTACTTTTTGCACAAATTTCAGACTCTTTACTCAAACAACCATAAATGTTGAAAACGGCTTCCCTGCTATGTCATGGAGCTATATTGGTCCCCTTCCTTTTCCTATTTTGTTTGATGACACAGGAAGATCTGGGGGAAAGGGACACTTTACATTGCTCAAGACTCTGGGCAGAGTCCTTTTTTTTCCACTTTATAAACTGCAATAATAGTTATGCGGAAACAAGCATATTACAGTTTGCAAAGGCCTCATATAATAATACAAACTTAAATAAATGGCTTTCTTACTCTTTTCCATTGTTTCATTTCCCTTCTACTTCCTTTTATCTCAGTGTTTTGTTTTCCTTTTTTCTACAGTTCTGTATTCTTATTAGTTAGGAGGAATCAGGCTGCATCAAACAGCCTGAGAGAGGTGAGGCTGCCGCAGCTCCATTCACCCACTCCAACCTGTAGCCAGGCCAAGCACGTATTCCCAGTGGGTACATGCACACAGATCAGGCATATGCACCACATATATACAAATAGCCATGGTCAGCCACACCAATCAATGTAGTCACAGACACAGAGCCCTCACACAAACTGAGACATCACAAAAAGCCTCAACCCACTCCCCTCCCTGGCTGCACAGGGTGGACTTGCACCAGAAACAATATAAACATGTACACGTACAACTTGGATCCCAAGCTGGGGGTCCAAGCAGCCCAGTAGCCCACCTCAGACACTCTGTCTGCTCAACAGCTGCCCCTGGATCCCCCTCTCCCCATTTGCTGTTACCTGGACATATGAGGAGGCTTCAGCCCCATTGCAGTTGCTGGTGCAGACCCTGCACTCACAAACAGACACACAGACACACACACACACCCCCAAACCTGGCACTGGCCTTCACCCACTGGAGTCTCTCCAGTCAATGCCATCCAGGCACATGGGACTGCAGTTGTCAGCACCCAGACGCACTCAGCAGAGAGTCCCTCACCCAGGAAAGACTTAAAGAGGAGCTGAGTTTGAAGCCAGGACAGACCGAATTTCTATAATGAAATGAGTGGCTTGGGAGGTGAGGGGGGAGCAATGAGTACTGTCTGCCTGGACTTCAGTAATGCTTCTGACACTGTCTCCTGTAACACCCTCAAAGAGAAGCTGTTGATGTAAGGGCTGGATGAGCAGATAGTGAGGTGGATTGAAAACTGGATGAGCGGCCATCCCAGAAGCTAGGATCAGTGGCATAAAGTTTCACAGGTGTACACCAAGGAGCCTATACTGGGTCCAGTCCTGCTCAACATCTTCATTCATACAACCTGGATGATGTGACACAGTGTACCCTTGGTAAGTTGCTATCCACATGGATCTTGACAGGCTGAAGAAATAGGCACACAGGAACTTCTCCCAGTTCAGCAAGGAGAAGCTGAAAGTCCTACAACTGGGGAAAAAGAAACCCAAGTTCCAGTGTATTTTGGGGGCCCATTGTCCCAAAAGCAGCTTTACAAAGAGTGACTGAAGGTTCCTGATGGACACCAAATTGAACACAAGCAAACAATGTGCCCTTGTGGTAAAGAGGCCTGATGATATCCTGGGATGCATTCTGAGAAGCACTGCTAGCCAGTCATTGGATGCAAATAAAAAGGAAAGCAAATAAAACACCAGTGATATAAAACAGTTGTCAGTTCACTCAATCCACAGAGAACTAAGACTTGCAAACAATGTATTATCCTTCTATAAGTCCAAATGGGGGGTATTTGTAAGCCTTATGATATATATTAAAGCAAGAATTTCTATCCTTAGTATTTTTGACTTGAGAAGCTGTGATGTGATTACTCCAAAAGGCAACAAAACTCTACTTCTAAGTCTTTGAGGCACAAACATTTGGTAAAATGCTTCACAAATATAGCAACAATAATTCAGTGTATTACAGTGTACCATAAATATACCATAGTAGTAGTCTAATCCTACCTTGCTGGTGGACACAAATCAAATTCTGTCTCATAAACTGAGTTTATAACACTGAAATCTTTTATGCTCTTCATATACAGATGAACCAAAATAATATCCTTCAGTTTCAATCCCTCTGAAGTCATATTAGCTGCAGGATAAAAATAATATAGCTGTTAGAGATATAATATTTTAACTGTTTGTAGAAAGACACAAATCCTGGGTTTGTTCAGCAAAAGCAACTGGTAATAACATAACCGTTGCCTAAATATGACTGAATACTTCGCAACATACTTTTCCCAATATACAGCTATTGTTTTCATTAAATTATTTCATGTTAGTTTTCCAAATACAGAAAAACAGAATACAAAATAAATTTTACCTAGTCTAAGCAGTGGTAAATTCTTGCCCCATGAAAACACATCATGCATTCATGCATGTAGATATGTTACAGTGCAAATTACTTGTATCCGTAAGTTTTATTATCTCCATGTGGGGGGTGGGGGCTTTATTCTGTGACAGCTAGGAATCTACAAAGGACTTTGCATCACAAAAGTACTGAACTGAAAGGGACAACAAGAGGTCCTTCAGTGCATCACCTTCTTCAAAGAAAAGATCAAATATTTATATGCTATTCCAGAGGGATGCTTGTCTAAGCTGTTTTTAAAGACTCTCACTGCAATAATAATCTTCACATAAAAAAAGAGTTATGAATGGCAAGACAGACAATAGGAAACAGAAGTGGCCACAGGAGAAATGAAGGAAAGATGAGAGCAGAGGAAAGCTCAGGCAGACAGCTAAAGAAAAGATACTGAGAAGTCAAGATCATCTGAATGTGTATGCACAGAAGATTCCAGTCCTAGCACTCAGGGAGAATGTATTACTCTTATATAGTCAATCATGTAACAAGATATGTGATTAGCTCTGTAGTGTGGATCTTTTGTAACTCGTGAGCAATAGAAACTAAATGAAGACAAAAGCTTCTTTGAATATAGAACATATATAATAACAGCGTACTATGTCGCCTAATTTAAATAAGTCATGTAAAGCTCTCCTCAGTGTAATTTTTGGGATCTTGCCCTTTAATGTTACAGTGTGTACATGTATATATATATTAGTTTTCCATTTGAGAACTACAAGAGTATAAAGACAATCCCTGATTGTTGTTGTCTTAATGAGAAACAGCTTTTGTGTAAAACTTCTCAGTGTTTTTAAAGACAGTTCAGGAATTTGCACACTTTCATAAAGATTAGTTGGGTCACACTAATACTTTATTTTTATCTAAATGTCTCAGCTTTACTGCCCTCCTGCCATACTTGGCAATCTGAAGAGGGTAAGTCTCATTGACAGAATAGTCACAAGTCAAAAGTGTGCACAAGTGACATAAGAGTTTATATAACAATTGATATGGAACTCCTATGAAATTAAAATACATCTCCAAAAATATCAGCTGATAAATCAGCACTTAATGGCAATTCTGTCCGGAAATACAAATTACAGAATGCTGCCTGATAGCAATCACTGTGTCAATACCAGCTGCTATGTCATCAGTTAAGGAGGAAAAAAGGACAAATTTCCAATTTACAGCCAGAATTTTAGTCAAGAAGAAAGAGTCTTGGACTGCAATTAGAAGTTCTGCAGCATTATATGAAATACTGGAGGGAGAAAAGCCCTCCAACAAACTGACACATAGGTCCTGACACACAAACACCCTCACTCTAAATTTAAAATGTAAAAGCCAACAAACTGACTCTAATTTGTGGACACAGAGCAAGCTGAAGGCAGTGATTTGGATGAATTCATAATTTCAGCCTTTATCTAAAAAAATCAGCAAAGTAAAAGTACAATGCCTTTCCCACTGCATGAATTAGAGGAATGGCAGAAAAGAACTTCTCCCTGGATTTCAATCAGAATAAAATTGACTCCCAAAGAATTCTCTCTAGTATAAAGACATAAATGGTGAACTGGTTACCAATCTTACTTGGGTTCTTCACATAAAATTCTGTTTCTCAGGAAGAGGAATCTTACATAGTGTATCTCCAGAATATACAGGGAAACTATACAGTCTTTCTCTTGAATTTCAAGACACTCATGGTTTCTTATAATTTATAAAATATGATCAGGTAAAACTCACCCTTACTTAAGCAAAACTGGCTAAACAGAACTAACCCAAGAGGTTACATTGGCTGAAGCACAGCTTCTTTTTCTTTTATTTTATTAAGTGGTTATCCAGCATCCTTAGGCTGAGAGCCACAAAATGTAGTATTCAAACTGTCTACAGCAAGTAGCATTTTTCACTAAATTTTCATGTGTAATAGAAATCCATATAGTTTCCTTCAAGCCTATGGAACTTTGCCATGGTAAAACTTCACCAGAGATGTTTTGTATCATATAAAGCACAGCAATCTTTGTCATCTTCCTATCATATCTAAAGAAAAAGTTTAACAAAAGAGTTTAAGAAAATAAATGTATAAATAGTAATATACGACATTCACTCCCATCTTCGGCTTCATAGAATTCCATCTGTTTTACCAAACAACGTTTCATAGCATCTAGTAATAAATTTCCATTTCCAAATCCTTTTGTCAGCACTCATCCAGTTTAGAGGTGATTAAATCAGTTAACCCAGCAAAGACGTTAAAAGGACTGTGCTTATTCCATTCTCACAGAATTGAAGACCGAACTGCTATATAGATTATGAGTTCAGAAAAACCCACTGGCAGGTTAAGTTCTCAGAAACAAATTGTTTCTTCTGCCATGACAGAACCATAATTCATTCAGTCTTCCACACTCACTTCCAAAAAGAGAATAAATAAATGTGAGAATTGATATTTTCTACAAAGGATCAGAAAATTACTTTTCTCCCCCTTACAATAATACAGGTAATGCAAGTAATCTGCTGAAAGCAATAGGCTACTGCACTAGTCAAAGACATAATCTCTTTTGGCAGGTGCTAAGGCAAAAATACATACAGTATGTATTTGCAGATTTCCATTCATATATAATGAGAACAAAATAAAACACTGCACAACCCTTTTGCTTCACTTTATAGATTACATGCAGATAAAAACTATTGTCATTTTTAGTAAATATCCACCTTGCTGATTTCCAAACAATCAAAAACTAGCTTAATGACCTTTTACCAAGTATAAATTTGCTTCCGAAAAAAATTCTAGGGTTTCTTTTTCATGCTATATTGAAATCTGAATGCTCAGTTGCACATGCAAAAAAAATAAGATATGATAGGACGATATCTTACACAAATTTATAAACAAGAATATGAGCTTAACCATTTAGATACTAAAAATTATTTTCCTTTTTATGAATGACACGTATATAAACATACTTAAACTTTAGAATGAAAAAATACAAAACAAAACCATGAACATTTTATTTTATAAGTCAGTATCTTGTAAGATGGGATAGGAACATGGATTTCATGATTCCCAGGATAGCAATATCTCCTTTACGTCAGGAATATAAATGAGATTTACTGCTACTGACCTAATCCTAGATGCCAAAATGTACAACAACTTTCTAGAAAACCTAATTTAAAATTATGGTAGCTACAAAATTGTTTTAGCAAGCAGACAGCATCCATAGCACATATACATACTCACACACAGTATATATTTCAAGAAAGCTATAAAGTGGGCAAATACTGTGGAAATAGTGTTGTTACTGTTATATGAACACTACTCTGGTTTTCCAAGGTCTTCAAAGACAGTAAAATTATGATGTGTTAAATACTAAACCTGGCAGTCTTGATATCAAAGATTCTAATCAAATGCAAAATGAGATGGCAAACCAACAACCACAACACTTAAAGTAATAAAACCACATAACAATACAGATTCTTCCTTAATACCATATTAAAAACACTATTAAATGACAGAAGATAACATATTAACTAAATAAAGCACCTTTGAGAGAAGAAAATGCTTCCCGTGCTGCATCTTGAGCATTTGTGTCTTTTGATGGAAGGAAGTAGGCAGTGATACCGGAAAACCACTGGTAACCACTCAGGGATTTTCCTGAACTTTCAAACATCTTAGCTATGGGAAATGAAAAATAGAACTATAATAGTGAAAGATTTCAGATTAATAGGATATATTATATATATAAAATATATTACTAGGATATATTTTAAATTGTTTAATTAAGAAGAACTTCTACGTAAAAGAAAATCACAAACTGTAAAAACACGTTCAAAATTACAAACAGATATAAAAATTTAGAAGTGTGCTGGTAGCAAAGCTTCTAAATGCTGCTTGACAAATCCTTCTCCAACACTGTCTTCAGAAAACATGCATTTAAGTAGCATTTAGCTGAGAATTTCACTACTTTCTCTCCTCTGCATTTCATTACTTTCTCTCCTCTACATTGCTGACCTTTCATAATGTCTTGGCCTGTTTGTTTATAGACTTGGCATAAGAGGTGACATTGAAAAACTAAAACTTTCAAAAGTATCCAGGTAACATAGAAACAGATTATCAAACTTGTATTCCAAATTCTAATTAAGTTAGGTGTTTACCTGGTTCTGATAATCTCTGCAAATGCATAACATGTTTAGACATTTCTAAGGCCCACCAGGCACTTTCCAATATCCAAGAAATACCAAGTACCTAAATACCATTCAGTATTAAACAGTGTTAGCTGTGAAACTTAGTTTTCAGGAAGTTTACCCATCTTTGTATGTGATATAACAGTGATGTTGTGGTACTCTCAGGAGGAGAGGGAGAGGGAGAGGGAGAGAAGGAAGATAAAAATATGTTATGCTCCGGTAACCTAATTCAAAATGCTTCATTACTACAGATCATCCATACCAGAAAAACATAATTCTACTAGATTCTCTTCTGACTAGTTATTACAGGACAAGAACATTCTTTTCAAGAATGTTCATATACATTTAACAACATGGTCCACCTAGTATGAAATATTCAATCTTTTTTTTCTGATTTTTTTTCTTAAAGCTGTGCAAAACTCACTGAAATCCAAAAAATTAGGTTTCAAAGACTTCCAGATGACTGGAATGGTTTTCTGTGGTTCATCCTCTTCCGATGAAGGGAAAATATCGTCATCAGTGCAGCTTATCTCACAAGAACAGCTACTAACCACAAAAGTACCTGAAGATTCCTCCTGTTTGAGACAAACATTACAAAATAAGCAAGTAAACAGCATGTCAAACAGTATGAAATAAGCACATTTTATCAAATTATGTGTTTAAATTACAAAAAATACTATAGCTCAACAGGCATATATCTTAGAACAATTTGTGGAAGAATAGCATATGATTTCTCATTAGACTGCAGAAATGGCAGAACAGAATGTACTCCTGTTGACTTATCATACGGAAGAAAAGTGTAGACTTGGTAGTAAGTAAAGACAGTAGATATGAAAAATTATGAGACTTGAGAATAGAGACAGAAAGAATAATATAACGAAGAAATGCTATTCCACAGTTATACACAGGACAACTATGTCTTTAAAAAAATAGTATAAACTAAGTGAACAAAGGAACTAAAGCACAAAAGTAACAATTTTATATTTAATGCCACCATTAAACACTTGAAGCTGAGCATAAGACTAGTAAGAAAGTTTTAAAACTTTGGAACCACGAATGAAGGCAGTCCATGTAAAAAAGAAAACCTCTATTATCTCAGAAAGACTATCCTTTCCATCAAACGCTTTGGCATGAGTTGAGATATAGGAAAGAGCATTTCCCAAGATCTCTACATCAAAGTAATTTCTTGACAATGAAGGAGAATCATCCTTCTCAAATGTTTTCTTAGGACTAGGAAGAGAAGACTACCTAACACACCTTTTAAAGCAAAATACACAGGCAGAGTTGCTTACTTACCAGTCTTCAAAATTTCCATGTTCATTATATTTTCAACAAGTCACATAATTACAGAATACATTTTTGGGTTTGTTTGTTTTGTTGGTCTTTTTTTCTGTTTTGTTTGTTTGGGGTTTTTTATTTTATTTTATTTTAGAGCAATCAGAAACCCTATTCTCTTTCATCTGATTTTCCTAGGCAGCCTAATGTGCAGAGCACATTAACTTTGGCATTACTAGCTTGGCTAATACTACTTGTCTTCATCTAAAAGGAATATGAATTATGACAGAATTTATCTATAAACCTTAACCAACTACCACTGCATGCTGTAATTCCAGATTCTATCAATTAAATTTCTTCAGAAATATCTCAATATTCATATAGTGTCTAAACTATGCTTTTTACTGCAGACTTCTTAAATACTAAATTCACAAAAATTTTAATAAAGCTAAATAAAACAAGATAAAAAGTTGACAAAATAGGAAGCCTGTGGCAATCCTTAAATATAGATTAGAAACTATTGAATACTCTTTTAGCTGAAAAATTAGTGTTCCATGTAAAATGTCATTAAAATGTGTATTAACATTATATAGTGAAGTAATTTTTATTGTGTTTAATTTAATTGTATTTAATTTAATTGTATTTTTTTTCTTTCCTTTGGAAATGAAAACATATCTCATTGCACCTTCAAAATTTTCTCTTGATATTAACTACAAAAAAAAAAGGCAGAAAACTATAGCATGCATCAGAGGTCTGCAATAACTCATTTACATCATTATTTGTCTGCACTGGAGTGAAAAAGGATTTTGTTACTTTAAAGTAGTGTATTGGAAATTTTAAGGAAAGGCTAAAGTACAAAAAGGCTAAAGTACCTGTGAGAGAAAACTCAACTCTTCTTCCTTTAAGAGGACTCATGGGTAGTTTTACAAGCACTGTAAGCACTAAAGCTATTCTCTAAGAGAGGTTAATGTCCTTTGATTGGACTTCATTTTATTCATTCCTCCAAGAAAGACATGAAAGTCAAGGCAATAATCTACTTTATGTGAATCAATTGTACATGAGAGGTTAAAGAAGTCAAGCAAATGTAACCTAATAGCACAAAGATGAAAACTGCAATTTAGTACAAACATGACATGCATTCCAACATTACAATATACAAGCATCCAGAAGTATCCCTACCATTTCCCACTCATTGAATTATACCTTTGGCTACTGCCATCAGTATTTTGGCGATACCTAGAGGGCTGCCTGATAGCCCCTAAGCCTTCAGGTATGACTTACAAACTAACAAAGCAGTATCACAAAGAGGTTTATTAAAATAGATCCAAAGCTGGATTGTGCTACAAGAACCAAGAAAATTCAATATTTTTTAAAGTTTCCAATTTTTTTCTCGTGAGTAGTCACTTTAAGGAAGTATACACACTATGTAGTGGCATCAGGTGCTAAAAGTGCTACCCCTTCCTTCTTGCAAATTGTTGTTTTATTAAATTAGTTGCTTTCACTGGGTAATTCATAGCATCCACCGCGAAGAAATCAATTTGCATTGCAACACAGGCATTCAGGGGAGTACTAATGTAAAATATACAGAGTCTGCACTTCTTGGTCCCACTCCCTGAGTAAGCATGCACAGACATGATGATGTGAATGATGCTATTACAATGCTGCTTTGGGTTTTGTTTTTACATCACCTGGATTTTAATGTCAATATGCAACAAAAATCCATCACTAGGAAAAAAAATATTGTTAACTGGAAAGGGAAAAGTTCCAGCTTACTAGTTTGTTACTCACTTTTACAAAGCTTTACATAATCACCTTTTAAGAGATCTAGAGCTACAGATATCTTCTGTAGCTGCTATTAAAGACCTGTAACTTCTCTTCATTCCCTAACCTGCAGTACCAAATTCATATGCTCTGCAAGTGAAAATGAAAAGAGCACCTATTCCATTTTTATGTTATCTCTTAAAATTGTTCATTCTTCTGTGTTTCTAAACATGATTTCTTGAAAATGTCTTTCATAAAAAAATTTATGGGAATGTAGTGAGCCTCACAGACTGTATCACAAGTGGTTTAGTATAACACAGAGAACTCCCCTGTAGCTTTCTAATTTGCTAATATTAAAAATATCTCAAATTGATGCCACATGAAATTTTCATATCATCCACAGTCATGACCCTTTTTCCTAATAGGTCAATATTTTATAAATAATTAAGTTTATATCAATATTGCTTCAGAGAGATAAATAAAAGTATACATCTGTGTTTGCACAAATAATAAAAAGCCGGTCAGTTACAAAATTTTTGGAAACTACTATGAAATATCAGAAATTTTACAATCTCTATTATATAATTGCAAAAATAATTATAGACAATAATTATAGACAACTGTTGATGTCAATGCCTATGATACATCACAGTGACTCATTAAAGGCTGAGTCCCACAATGCTCAAAAACCACGGGTAATCAATCACTACCTGCAGCAGCACAGGTGCAGGCCACAGAAGAGTATTAGGTGTGGAACCTGGCACTCAAAGAACAGCAGGCTCAATAACAGCCTAAGCAGAGCTGCCAGACTCTGTTTAGTAGCTATATTCAAATCTCATACAAATGTTGGTCTTCCATTCCTCTCAACAGAGAAAGTAATCTAAGAAACTAAAACTTATAGACTGTCACAAACAGACTAACTTTCCCTGAATAATATTCTCATCACTTTAAAAAGAAAACATCGAGCTTGCTATAATGACATTTTAATTAAATCTTACAGAACCTATTTTATCACATAACATTTTCATGTTAGTTCACAGAAGCAATATATTTTCTCATTTGTTACACAGTTTCTCCCACACCCACTGTACATTGTGATACCAACCTAATTTTGGACCAGAGCCTGCATGTATGCATACGCTTAACTATAGTCACATAACTCATGTCATTGATGCAAGTGCGCTCAGAATGAAGTTAAGCAAATGCACGAGTGTTACAAGATCCAAATTCTCCTGTTGAAAAAGCCTTGGAGCTAGGACTTTGACTGATATAGCTGAAATTCCATGCAGTGGTCTTTTATGAAAACAACAGATTGCCTTCTTGAAAAGCTTACATTCTCCGCTACAGAAACTGGTATAAAAACCTATCACAACACAGTTCTAAAACTGATAACTCTCCCACTGAGCAGCAATGAGAATACAGTGGAGTAGAGATCTCAGAAGGCATAAGATTATGATAATCTTTTTATTCCTTTTGATGTACCTTGATAACAGAACTCCTTGAAATAAATATGAGACCACATACATCTTGCAGTATTTCGAGTACAATATGTAGACAAAAGTCTTTTACTCCAAAAGACTTTCAAATAAAGTATCTTCATTATGAAAAGGAAAGTAAAAATTATCTTTTCTCAGGAACTGAACTAAACCTGCAATCAAATGCAGTAGAAAAGAAAATCTTTTATTTACTATATTAGTGTTTGAAATAAATCAGCATACAAAAAAATTTTTGCAGTATTTGTAACCAAGTTTTGAAAACAAAACTACAAGGGTTATCTATATTCTTGTGATGCACAAGGGAAACTAAAGGTTAGGTAGGAGAAGTATCATTCAATGATGACAAACTACTCAAAAAATGCTACCCACAATGCCACCAGCAAAACATGTTTTGCAACTTGAAATTCTTTCCTATTTTCCCTGACATCACTGACAATGTCTGATTCTACAGCTAAAGTCCTGCATGTAGATTAGCTAAAATAATTCAGGTCAGAAGGGACTGGACAGAAATAGGCAACAATGTTAAATCAAATATAACCTGCAGGATTGTGAACCTTTAGTACACACACAACATGCAACTATCTCCTGAAAACCTTCTCTAAATTTACAAGTTAAAAAACTTTACAAGTGTTTTAAAAATTATCTCCAAATTGACCTGTGAAATAGATTTCCTGATGTTTAACAGGAGCAAACTGCTTGCACTTCTGAAAAGTGTTCCACCCACACAAGTCAAGATCTTTTACAAAGAGGAAAACACAACATCAATTGATGAGAGGTAATATAATGCAATAGTATTATACAAGAAAAAGCAACAGCAGGCATGATTCCTGTACCTCTTAGAGGCAAACAGGGTCTTTTCTTCTGCCAAATGTAGAAAGAAAACTACATGACTCCCTCTAATTCTGGACTATCCATAACTTGAAGGGTTGCAGTTTCACAGCTTGTACTGTTGGATATATATGAGTGCTCCTACTCACTGGAACATGGGAACAAAGTATTCACTATTAAATGGATGAAAGAGCAAATCTGAAAGCATGAACAATAGCTAATATGTTCACTGCTGTCATCAGAAGTATGTTCCCATCAGCAGAGGCTCCAACAGCTCTGATTTCTGTTTATGTTCATTTAAAAGGCAACACAATAGAGTAACAGTACATATGCACAAAATAAAAATTTATGGAAGTTCACTGTGCTGCCAAAGCAAAAAAAAATTGTTTCATAGTTGTATTTTTCCTAATTGAAAATATTCAAAATTAATTTTTTATTGAGTAGAAAAGCCAATACACTTGATTTAAAGATTCTGGAATATGCTTCAGAAATTTTCTCCCTTGAACAAAAAACATTCTATGTGGTAAATGTGTGAAGTGACTGTCTTACTGGCAAAGTAAAATATTGATAAAACTAGGTATTTCTATTAGACTGGTGACCTTGGTTTTTACCCTGAAGTAAACGAGGCATTCCCAAATTTTGCACATTAGTGTTTTATTACCATTATTATTTACTCTTAATATATAAAATGCCTATAAAAATATTTACCAAATTTTTAATAACATTTTAGTAATAAAATCTTTATTTATCTCTTTAGCCTTTTCTGTATCACTGTTTAAGAAAGAAAAGAGGGTGTGTTAAAAAAAAGTTTCAATTATTATGCAAAAACACATCTTGAAGTTGCACAGTAACGTATTAAACCAGAGCAGTGAGTAAAATGTTATGTTCCCCTAGGCACAAGGGCTCATTTTGCTGCCAGAAACAATTTAAAACAAATTTCTAGGCAGGCTTTGTAGTTAAACGTGAAGAGATTTAGCTAAAGAAAATGCATTATAGAGGAGGAAAGACAGCAGAGACTAAGATTACACTACCTATAATTGCATAATGATTTTAAAAGTAAATTCGAAGAATGTAAAATTAACACCTGTGGCACATAACAACGATAAAAATTAATATACAGTACAGTTAAAATATGAATATCTCACAGCTCAAACGATAACAGAACTGATGTCATAATACTTATCAGAATTATACTTCACTGTGGAGTCTATTAATGTTTTCTTCAAAGTGCTTACACAAGTTTTTTTTTGCTCAATTTTCAGCAATCCCTTGAAAGCCTGAAACTAAAATTAGTTCTCCTTCTAAAGCAGTTTCCCCCTGCAGTACTTTGTTATTGTAGGATTGGATTTCACGTGCTGAATTACTGATAGTTAAAATTTTCTGTAGGGTTGGTTAGCACCAAATAGTGAGAAAAAGTTCAATACTACAGCCATACCAATCCTGAAGGCATGCATTTAACTGCATTTATCATTATGCAGTTAAATGATGCTAACAGTTATACTCTGAAAGACTTACTAGTTCTCCATACTCATAACTTCTCAGAAATTTAGCTTATTTTGTCATGACATAAAATAATCTATGGCCAAAATATTCTAATGCTTTTCCTTATGAGACAACTACTGCAGAAATTAGACTATTTTCCTTTTAACTATACAATACATTAGTTTATATACCAAAGTCTGGGGCAAACCTCTGCAAACCTTACCTCTTGTAAAGTGTGACAGCTTTGTCTAAAATGGATTGGAAATATGATTTATGACAACAACACCTGAAAGTGTGAGGCTTTAACCAAATCTAAAACATCTGTATAAGAGGGGGAAAAGAGCTACTGAATAGTTGTAAGTAAAATCTTGATTCTTATATAAAATGTTGTGCATTTTAATATGATTTTTTCCTGATTTATGTAAAGCTTTGTGGTTTTCATTTTCCCTAGCCTGTCACATTGTAGTGATGTAAGGTGCATTTTAGCATCAAGTTTGCCATGAGCAATAAAGTCAGTGCCCCCAAAGAAATATTAATATATTATCACTCTTCCCCACCATGCCCCATTCCCAAAATTTCCTTTATTCAGCTTATTTGGTTTTGCTTCACATAGTTAGACTCACTTTTCAGTCACCCACACAAATATTTAATGTTTTATTTTTGAAAGAAATACCAAACTAGAAATTGACAGGATGAAATACAATTTACTTTCCAAGGCAAAAATGAGGCCATCATAGAAGAAAAACATAGAGGTATTTTACCTGTTTGGAAAAATAAAATTAAAAACAAAAAAGGGAGGGGGAAGAGGGGAAGGCATGATCTATTGAAAGACATTCAGGAAATGTAGTTGCTTAAGAGATATGAAATGTGAAATATCAATATAATAACACTCTATAACAATCTCTGCACTTTGATCATCAAAGTACAGAAAAATATAGGAAGAGCTATAAAAAGATGACTGCAACAGTAGAAGACAGATCATGATGCACTCTCTTCAACCAAATATTAAAAATTATAAGGATTCAGGAAGAAAAAAATCATTTTCCCCATAAAATAATAAAAGGAAAAACAGAAAAGCAATGACAAATACTAATAAAATTTATTCTGATTTGACCTTAGTTCTGCTCATATGAAAGTCTGTAATATTTAAACCACCAGAATTCCTATTCCTGTTCTGCTGTTTCTATAGAATCCTGAACTAAGAGAATTAATCCCAGTGAACTAATGATTCCTTTAAAATTTTTGACCAAGATGACCTCCTGTACATGATCTGAAGTCATTCATTAGATCTATCTTTCATATAGAAAAAATCCAGTATGTTCAAAACTCAAGTGAGTTTTAAATCATCCACTTTCCATCAGGAACATCAAGAAGAGATGCCACTTCACAGCAAATCAACACTGTTCATACAGTTTCCTAATACAGTTGTGTTCTACAGTGTAGCTAGCTGTACTACACAGGTTACACATGTGCTTGACTGAACCATGTTGGCTGAGCACCTTGAGGCTTCAAGATGAAAAATGCCACACAAATATACTACCTAAATACTATACTTCCTTGTGTCAAATATACTCTTTGGACAGAAGGAAGCATTTGTGTTCATTTTTTCCTTATGGTAAGTTCTGAAATTCAACAAAATATGTATACTGTTATTTGAAATTATGTACATTGTTATTTGAAATTACAAGCACATGAGAATATGTAGGTTCATTTCATATTGTGACAAAGCAACAGAAAAATAGAAAGCATGCATATATCTTCAAAGGACGACAACATTTTCAAACTACTTGCCTTATTCTCCAGGTGTGATTTTAAAAATTGAAGGTAGGCCACAGGTGCAAATGCATCAGCTGAATGCACAACCACCTTGGATGAATCTCTGAAATACAAATATTTTACATATATAATTTTATATGTAGTATCTAATTTTATATGTAGACAATACTTAGTCTCCATATAACACAAGCTCCAAGGTAACTAATTGAAAATCTGTGCATTTCTTATCTGTGTTTCCATGTAAATTAATAAAAAGTAGTTTGATATATGAAATCATATTCTCATTATTTTCAAGAATTTTCAATTTTCAAAAGGAATAAACTATACTTCCTATGTCAACTGGCACTGGTAGGATGCATGAGCAACCACAAAACCACAGCTGAAATGCAAAGCATAAGTTTGCTTTCATTACCTCTCCAGCTGGGGTCCCCAAAGCAGCATTCAGGCAGAGGCACAAAAGAAGGGACACAGGCTCTGTAGTGTCTCAGTCCATGACAGAGGATCACCAAACTCGCTGGGTTTGCCTCTACTTCAGGGATTTGCACAGGCATAATATTCTGCTTTGATCTTTCCCACAGCAGGGCAGCAACCTCAAGCATGATTTTTTGCTTGATAGGGTACCCCTAAGTCTATCACAGGTCTATGTTATCTAAACACAAATGTTCTACTCATCCAACACACAAGGCCAAACAACAATTAGTATGATATATGTATTTTTTGACACTCTAACTGCAGGCCACTTGAGTGTGTTTACAATTCTGCTCATCAGTCTTCCCTTATTTTCCCCGACTTTCAGACCAATTTTGAGAGAATCAAGCTGTAGTCTATGGAAGCATAAATTACATTATGTTTTAAATCCTAGAGACTAATATGTAGAATAATCTTTTAATTTCATCAACAGGTTTTGTAAAAGTCCATTGTTTTATGTCCCAGGGATTAGTTTTTGAAGTATTAACAATACAGAATATTTCACACTGAGAAACTGACTGATTCAATCATCTTGCATCTGATAGTGAAGACTACCAGACACAACTTTTTAATGCCAAATGTGTTGGTAACAACAAAAAACTTCCTGTGTGCTGATTCAAATTAGTTAATTTTAGTTTTCATTTTTACAGACACAATCTGTCATACTTTGATTCACAAGAGGCAGTATCTGTTATATCCATCTGCATGATTTTACTACTTCAGGAAAAGGTAACTCTAGGAAACAAACATCAGAAGGTGAGAAATGCAAAGGAAGCATAAAAGAAACTCAGGCTCAGTACAAGAAAATCCCAAAATTATTGCAAATAAGGACTAAGAACACCTAAGTTTTTTGAAACCACAGTGCCCTTGGCACCTTCATAGTGTTCAATGAGATGATATAGACAGATTTCTAGTAATGCCACATAAAACCCGGGCAAACTCAAACCAGTTGAAGTCGCTCAGATCCCAGTGCCTCAATAAAAGACTATAATTAATAGAAACAGCTGTGCTAGAAAATGTATTTTGAGATTTAAAATAACAAAATATTGCACAATAATCATAAATACCTTTAACATAAGAAGGTGCACTTCCCTTTAAGCAAACTTCTAAAATATTTTGATAAATATGCCTCATCTTCTTTCTTCAGAGTAATTATCAAGATTTTTTATGATTAAAGTATTGTTTATATTTAATATAGGAACATAAGATAATTTTTAGATAGTTTCTTAAGATTAAAATCATTCTTTTCAAATGACCATGAGGTCTTCTAAGAGAAATAACTTGAGAAATCTTTAGCAACAGCAATATATCATTAAAAATAATTAAAAAAAAGACACCAAGACGCCAGTAGTATCTCATACCAGGGTATCCTCTGTGTCTGAGTACGTTCTCAGTAAACATTTTCTGCTTGTTATTCAAGTCCAATATGGGGGAAATCTAGCACTTTTCAGTGATGCATTTACTACTTAAAACTAAATTAACAGAAAAACTGATATCAGAATGAAAAAATCACAGTTATTAGCTGTATCTGCCTGTTGAATTTAAAGAATAACTAGTAAATGTGAAAAACTCCAAAGTAAAAGAAGTAGTCCTACTTGCATTCTGCATGTTCCAGTTCACCAGTACAGCAGAGCAGATGCACACCCAAACCATGGATATCTAAACATTTGGACACTATACTAGCAGAGTTAACAGGATAACAAAGTCTGTTTAGATTCAGTGTATATGAAAAGTAAGAATGAATAGCAGAAAATAACTAAACTTGTAACTTATTTAATGACAAAGGAACTACAAAATAGTTTTCTTAACAAGTTCATAAAGTAATAGATTTCATATGCATGGCCCCTCAAAGGGTATGTTTTTATTACATGAATAATGTAAGACCTAAGCAGGACTACTCAAGCCAGAGACACACAATGCCAGTGCAGCTATTCAGTTTCCATTATGGAAATGAATATTTAGAAATAGCTGAGGAACTGTTTATCAGTCCACTGTGCCATATATTTATTATTAAATACTCGTTGATTTATATATTTTGGTTTTATATATTTTCTGTGCATTTATTGTTAATTTTTATTATTATCTGGAGTATCACCAAGGGAAATAAAAACAACTCAGTCAGACCATCTCTGTTTTATCTTCCTAGTTACTTGAACTGTCTTTAAGCCACTGATAGCCTGAAATACATTTAGAATATATTATAATACATTCCTATTTAAACTGCCCTTTGGTTGATCTCAAATGAAGGACACAGTCAACCAGTATTTCAGCGACATCTGCCAAACTAGATGCCAGCACTTTTACCAATTTTTCTATTGATCTCCTCTCAGATGCCATGCAATGAAACAGAGCTGACTGTTATTGGTTCTCTATTGCTTACACAGATCCTGGTCTTACACTAAAGTGAAACAAATAGACCTTCACCATGAAAGCCTTAATCATGTCTATATGCTCCATAATCTTGACCTTCCCTAAGACAACTGAGAATCAATCACCAATATGTGACTACTAGTCTGTTTACTTGTTAAGAAAAGAAACAGCAAAGTATCCCACTTGAAGTAAGGAGGTTTAGCTATTTAACAGGTTAATAAGAAACTGGCATCAAGACACAAATATTTTCCATATCTCACTACATAGATTTTAGCAATTTATGTCATAGGAATAAATTACTCAGTGTAATTGAGATGGATTCATGAAAAGTTTGTATTTAAAAATATCCTGTAGTAATTGAAGAAAAATGTTTTTCACTATCATTCTAAGCCACTAAACTCACACACACACACACACACACACACACACACACACAAAGTTAATGGGACCCACAGACTACTGATGTGGCAGTTTATCAAATTTAGCTGTAATGAAAGATAAATATTACAGGCAATTTGCACTTCATGAAAGGACAAAAGTGTCAGTGTGTAGGTATCAGTTTTACCACAGGCCATAATCAGCAAGTAAAGGAAAGTGCAAATGTCTAAGAGTTTATGGACCTCTTTGAAGGCCTCATCTTGTCAAGTACTGATTTAGGTTTTCAGAGGACTTTGCCAGTGTTAAAACAACATGAGTGTGAACTTAGAGAATGTATTTTACCACTGCCAATGCCATGTTTTACCTCTTACCACCTCTAGTTGTCTCAGGATAAACTTTTGATATGTACCTGTTGCTTTAATATATGGAAATAGAAGAAACTGTTCCTTACACAACTATTTTCTTCTTAAACAGAGGGCAGTCCAGAGTGAATGTTTCATATTCTCCACCTTCTCCACAAACATGGACTCCATATTTCTCAGAGAGCTAGCACAAAAGGGAAATTAAAACGCATGAGTATTACATTAAAGCAGTCTATTAAACATATAGTGCTAAAAATGACAAAACCAGCACACTACACACTGTTTGTTGGCTGGGGTTAAACCACAGATGTACTTTCTAAAGGACTACCCATTACAAGGCTGAAAAAAACCCAAATATCATACAGTGGCTTCTTGATTTCTTTCTATGCTTATTACAGCGATCTAAAAGTTACCAATGTGTTATAGCTTAAGTAGAACTACCACTGTAACACTCAGATAAACAAATTCATTCCTAGATCATCTTCCTCGGTGGCCATGTTCAGATTCTCATATTTGTTTAACCCTCTAGCATAGCTAGCTCATCTCTACAAGAAACTTGTACTGTGAAATCAACACAAGAAATAGCACTTCACAAAGAAGCATACAGTGAACACAGCTTTTGACAACAGATTGAACAACTGCATTCTACATTTTGATAAATACTCGTTCCTTCAAAAAAATCTAACAAATACAACCAACGAGTATTTTCTAAGTCAAATGCAAAAAGCTAAAGCAAGTTATAAAGAGGGAAAAACATGTTTCCTTTATAAATTGTACTGCATACACTTCCCAAATCAACATATATTTATGAATATTCCTGAAGCTTTAGATACGCCAGTATCCAGCATCTGTACCACACCTGAGCATGGGGAAGCCCTCTCTTTGTCTGCAGGAGAAATCCATCTTCCCAGCACCAGATTATATCACCTCGTTAAGTGTCACAGCAGTAGTTGCTTCAAGCCAAGTCCCATCCAGGTTTTCTAACATTAAACAAGTACTAACATTCTGCTTTAAGTAGCTCATGAGAAGCTGAACTGCAGTTTTGAACTCCATTGCAAACACCAATGTTTGTATTGGGAATATTTATTTAACCTCTTTATGTCTTTCCTTAAAGGAACAGAAGCCCACCCATGATGCTTTTGCAGTTGAAGTAGAAAGGAAGTTCTCCACAATATGTCGAAGAGGGTTAGAAAAACTCTGTCTGGAGGCTAGAAAATAATTCCAAATCTGTAGTTTGTTTCTTTTTAGGCAAACACGAGACTGGGTTATTTACAGTATACATTGTGTGTTCCATTTTTTAAATGGTGATCAGAATATTTGTGTAGCAAGTATATCTATTTGATATATTCAAATGATAGCATATTTTTATTAGTGAAGCTGAATGCACAGTTTGTTATATTACAGATCTCTTTCAAATTTTTTTTTTATTATTTTAAAACTTTAAAGAATGTTTATCACTTTAGTTACTTACACCAAGGGCTCAAAAACTGTTTAGACTTTAATTTGGAAAAAAATGAAAATGCTCTGATAAAACAATACCTTGGTAACACTCTATGTGAATATTTAGTTGTTTGATGGTGTAAAATCTAAATCTCCTTTGGAACATATATTAACATTTTTTCAATGTCTTGTTATGAGAGTTATTTTTCATTTTTCCTTTCCCATTTTCTTTCAAAGAAAAGGAGCAAAAGAAAACCTTTAATCAAGTGCTCATTAAAAAATTATACTCCTGACATAAAAGACAACTCCATCTGTCAACAATGGCAACAAGGTTTCTATAGGACAAATACATCAAGAATAATTAATGTTGATGCAACAAGAATGGACAACCTACAAAAGAGTTAGTCAAAACCTTTTATTCTTACTCTTGTTGCAAAAAAACCTTAAGAAAACTATTTTAAAAATGAAAGAGAGGAAACTAGGAAAGATCTTTCTAAATGTAATCTTTCCACAGTGAATACTAGGAATGACTGTTTCCAAGTCACTTTCAAAACTGGTAGCTCTGCTTGTAAACATTCGTGTCTAGAATAATTATTGGCAAATTAACATTGAATCCTCAAAAGATGTGATACTGTTTCCCATCTTTGTTGTGAGAAATCCTCATTTTCAGTGTCACTGGCTTCAGCATCATTCTCGACACCAATTATAAAAGGTGCTAAAGGATTTTCAGTTCCCACAAATGTCAACAGGAACGGAGGATATCCAGCTGCTCATAGAACATATTCTTAATGTTCATTTAACAAAGTCAGCAATATTTTTAAAATGTCATCAATGACATCAGAACTGTGCCTTTTAGTCCTTTAGAATATTAACATTTTTTGAGGACCAATTATTTTGTTTTGCAAATTGTATGCTACATTCATAACAATATGACAGCTTGGACTCTAATATAAATTTTATGATTGCTAAATCTGCCTTCTAATTCAGATGAGTCAGAAAACTGCAGTTTTACAAATTACACTTAACTAATTGCAAGTAATGCAAGTCCAATTAAAAATCCAAAAGAAATGTATAATGAAAACATCTTGTAGACTACATAAAATTTATCTTAAGTACAGAAAACAAGGTATATAAATGACTAGTCCAAACATTACCCAAAGAACAGTCTCTTCCTATCTTGGGAAGAAAACACAGGGATTAAAGCTGATTTTCTCACTTAACTTCAGTAATCAAAGATAAATATATGAATTCAAGTGATTCCTTTCTTAAGTGAACATTTTCTTCCCAGACAGAAATTGAAATACTTAGTAAATTCTCGTAACTACAAAAATGCTCTTTACATCAAGATATTCTCATCAACTTCTGAGGCAAGCATACAAACAAACATTTTCCTATTGCCTATTAGCAGAGCTAGAGGTATGGACAAATATAACCATAATGTCCATTTACCATTTTGTTAATGAATTCTAAGGAGAGTGAAAGCACTCTTTGAGACTTCCTAAGTTGCCAGAAAATTCTTTAGTGTAAAAAGCTAACACTCCTGTTACAGAGGAAACAATGGGACGTGAAAGCAATTTAATAATTTAGAAATTATCTATCAACCACTCCTCAATAATTAATCAAAGACCTATAATTTAGAAAAAAAGCGACAATTAAAAAACTTTCCGTAATGCCAATGTCCTGATCCAGTAAAATTCACTTCTGCTAAAAGTATGTGTGGTAGATTATCATTGTGCACATAAGTTCAACAACCTGTATGTAGTCAGAGAAATGTTTGTAAAAAGTTTTTCCCACTCACTGGACATCCATTTTTCTGCTACTACAGCAACAAAATACCTCACCTCTATGTCAATAATTATTATAATTTCTACTGTACACATAAACTACTGCAAATAAGAAGACTGAAAATTTAGGTAATAATATATATTTTTGAACTTGTGGGTTGTAGATTTGTTTGTTGGGGTTTTTTTTCCAATTAACATTAATATGCCTCGTATAATGCCTCAACCACAGATTTTTTTCTAAAAATAAAACTATTACTCCATGCTTATTTGTTATATATCCAAAAGACAAATTGTAACAGGCACATTACAGTAATACAAGTCAATTCTGGTCTCACTGCTTGTTCCTTAAGGTAAATTTTTAGTACAATTAAAAACAACATAAAAAAACGTTAAGTTCTATTTCCTGATACGTAGTACCAGAGAGGTTGAACTTTGTGAACATATGTTAAAGATACTCCCTACAAATCCAAAATTACTCAACATGTCATACATGTTGTGAATCAGTATCAAAGATCCTTGGCTCCGAGGTTGGTGTAATTGGAAAAATTTGAGGTTTTTTGACCATGGGATGATCTACTCAACACATGGTCTACTGACACCTGACAGGATGCACCTAACTGGGATAAGGGGAAAAGGAGTTCTAGAGCAGGAGCTAGTGGGGCTTGTTGACAGAGCTTTGAACTAGGTCAGCCGTGATGAGCAATGGGATGGTGTGCCAAAACTTGAGAAAACCAGCACTCAGAGGATCCCTCAATCTACTTTATGAGGTGTTGGTTACAATGTACCACACCTGAAATGTTCCTACACCAATGCACACAGAATGAAGAACAAACAAGAAGAGCTCAAGATTTTGGCCAAGTCCCAGAGATTTGACATAACTGACATAAGTGAAACCTGGTGGGTTGACGAGACCTCGTGACTGGAGTGCCCTGTTGGATGATTACAGGCTCTTCAGAAGGGATAGGCAGGCCAGAAGAGGTGGAGGGGTGGCACTGTATGTAATGGAAGGGTTAGAATGTGTGGAGCTCCCAGCTGGCAGTGGCACAGTTGAGAGCCTCTGCGTAAGAATCAAGGGGCAACCATATCCTGGGGGGCATCGAGCAAAGCATCACCAGCTGGTCAAGCGAGGGAATTGTCCCGCTCTGCTCTGCAATGGTGCAGCCTCACCTTGAATATGGTGTGCAGTTTTGGGCACTACAATGTAAGAATGATATTAAGCTATTAGAGAATGTCCAAAGGAGGGCAACGAACATGGTGAAGGGCCTTGAGGGGAAGCTGTATGAGGAGGGACTGAGGTCACTTGGTCTGTTCAGCCTGGAGAAGAGGAGACTGAGGGGAGACCTCATTGCATTTACAACTTCCTTGTGAGGGAAGAGGAGAGTCAGGCACTAACCTCTTCTCTCTGGACACCAGTGATAAAACTCAAGGGAATGGCCAGAAGTTGTGTTAGGGGAGGTTTAGATTAGACATCAGATAAAAGTTCTTCACCCAGAGGGTGGTTGGGTACTCGAACAAGCTCCCTAGGGAAGTGGTCACAGCACCAAGTCTGACAGAGTTCAAGAAGCATTTGGATGATGCTCTCAGCAACATGGTGTGACTCCTGGGAATGGTCCCGTGCAGGGCTAAGTGTTGGATTCAGTGATCCTTGTGGGTCCCTTCCAACTTGACATATTCTGTGGTTTTCAACAAAACTGAAGAACATGTAGAACATTACTTAATTAATTCTAAACAGAACTGCAAAAATTCTCACAAATTTAACACATCACACTAGGAAAAATGCTGTAATGAAAAACCCTGCACCTAACTGAATAAACTATGTAAAATAATGTTAGATGTCAACAGGGAACCCAAAAGACAATCCACAAGAACAGGAAAAAAGTACAAATTAGCAAAAAACTCCAACAAGAATGACAAATTTACCGTGAAATTTGAAATTAGATAATACAGCAATACAACAAAGATACATGAGTATATAAAGCTGTGGTAGTTTTGGAGTTGTGCAATATTAAACATTGATTCATTATGGTGTTTGGTCAGAATGGGGTATGGTCAGAATAATAAATTTTATCTCTCCTCCTTACTGAAAACTGGGAACTACTTGTTTTCACATTCTGTCTGCCAGAACTTCTGATGATCAAGACTTCACTGATTTGCAAAAGAGTATTTTTCACATCCTAAACCTAAGTATTTCTTCTTAGTTTATACTTAATGATTTGGTTTTATTAGGCCTTAAAGCCAACTAAGTATCCAGTAAAAACCATTTATTTGGACTGATTTTGACTTTCATAGCATGCATATACACAAGAAACAGCTAAACAAACTAATAATCAGTTGTGCAGTCTCCCCTACAATGGTCTGGCAACCAACTGCAAGCAGGGTCAGGATGCCCTACTCCAACACCTTAAGCTATGCAGCCATTGTTCTATTTATTGTTGTATCAATAACAGATAAAACCTGGAAATGTGGGGTTTGAGATTAAGTCATGACAGTAATAATTTCAGGGAAACCAAGTAAGTAAGAATCGCTTCAACTGAGCCATCAAACACCATAAAGAATACATTTAATTCATAAAAAATACTGTGTAGTTTTGGTTTACATTATTGTTTTCTTTTTAACACGAAGGATGGTGACATCAAATGTAGAAGAATACTTCTTATTAGCACAACTAAAATTGCAATACTTGCTGCTACAGTTTTAAAGAAAGTCAAGACTGCTGATTCGACTGAGGTGAGGAGCTACCCATCCGAACCCCACTGAAGATGCAACCTGAATGTTGATAACAGAAGCTTTCTGTGAATGCAGGGACAGTACTTACAGACAGTACTTTACTCCTTTTGGCTTATATAACTTGTCCCACACAAGTATCAATTTATTCAAATGTGACTGACCAGTGTGGAATAGATATTACAGCAATGTTGATGCTTCTTTTAAATCTATTCCACAATAAGTTATTCATTATTTCATGAGTATAAAATTTTATATTTCCATAACTGTCATTTAATAAGATTTTAAAGAAAGAGCTCTGAGAAACAGAAACTTTGCTTTAGTGATATGCAGCAACAAACTGAGGGAGGAGCACGTAAATGTTCTTAAACTATGTATTATTTACATGGGACTCCAAAGATCTTCCAAGATCTTTGTGACTCCAAAGATCTTCCACTTTGGGGAATTTATCAATTAGTCAGTACAATTCAGTACAACTGCTTTTCCACAGCAATGTACTCTCTTGCACTATACAGCACCTCACTGTCAGAGTCAGCATAAACTTGTGGTCTCTGGTTCTTAGTGGCTCATTAGCTGAGGCAAACAGCAATGTTAATACAGTTTCCAAATCCAAAGCTAGTTCAGTGTTCATTTAGATTACATTACCTAATCCAAAAGGTCACTGATGCTTGAAGTAGTGAACTCATTCTCTCTTCCTTCCTTTTCCTGTAAAAATCCAATCTATACTTTCCAGGATTAATCTACTCTCTCTTCTAACTACTCTTGTATCTTACAGATATCCCTAGATTTAGCAATTATTTACTGGTTTAAGTGTACCTTTTTTATCACTCCTTGAAATAAAATGTCTGCTGCTGGCAAAAAATCAAAAATATTTTATATATAGTTAAAAGTATACTTATTCTTGCGTACTCCTACTGTGTGCCTCTGCCACTGCTTTTTTACCTGTACTGCAAGTGTTTAGGAAGATATTTAATTCCCTACTTTCCTTTGTTCCCTTATTCTGGAGCAGGAGAAAACACCTTTCCTTCCTTCTCCCTGGTATTCTTGAATTTTTGCTGTAGTTGAGATGATCTAAAGAACTAAGTGAAGCAAGACTCACAAAAATAGATAAAGAATGGGCTCTTTATATGAACTAGTTTACATAGTGGAGGGGAGGGAGAGGGGAAGGTTTCTGGCCAGATTCTCCAGCTCTGAAGCAACAAACCTCAAATCACTTCAAGTAAGGTTATTTGAATGTTATGGACCTTAATTCTTCCTCTTCAGTTTGCCAAGCATCAATTATCTATCTTCTCTCCAGTCATGCAAATAACTAAAAAAATGGAGTTAAACTCAAGATATAATTGTTACGTAACTCCACTACCTTTCAGCAGCAAAAGAGATTTTTAAAGTTCCTAACAAATACTGATTACTTTTTCTTTCTCTTCTGCACATCTGCCATGCCCTTAAGTGTTCCAGAAAAATAACTTATGAAGCCAGGCTGAATGGTAACTACCCAGATTAACAATGAAAAGCATTTTTAGGAGATAACTTTTGGAAAGTTAGACAGCCTACACTGATGAAAGTTACATCAAGAGTCTCTTAATAGCCAAACATGAAAATAATTGTGGGTTTTTAACAGGTTCAAGGACAAGGAATTCTGGTAAACTGGCACTGTTACAGAAAATATATAAAAACATGCTTTCAGAATTGTTATTCTTAAACTTTACTTAGCTTGATGTTTGATGCTTCTACATCAAAACTCAAAGAAGACTCAAGTACAAAATCTGGTCTTTTTTCTTTTCCCTAGTTAAATTTTTCTTTAAATAAGTCTATTAGCTCTGTCTACAAGCATTTTCCTGCTTTTTGGGCCACATAACCCTTTGCACAGAATTAAGTACATCCTCAGGAATAAACCTCCTATTTCATTTTTGAAAGGCCCTACTTTACACAGTCTGATTAGGGAAATGGTAGAAAACCTCCAGACAGGGATATTTTTGGGGATGTTCTTTATCACCAGTGATTTTGCCACTACCATTTCTTGCTGTGAAAATCTCCAACTTGCTTGCAATTATTTAGCTTTATCATATTGACTTACAAGTTAGTGTTCCTGCAATATTAAGGTTCCTTGGTTTTTAGTTGGTTTTAAAGATGTTGACACCATTTGTGAACTATGTCAAGAAATAATGTTTTTCATATCCAAAGTGCATATCAGAGGCTCATAGTCTATGTACAAAGATAAGCTTTGGGTTAGCACATAATTTCTGGAAAGTAATTTTTTATTAGGTTAATTTTACTGAATTTCTGCCTGTGGTACTTTTTAATTGCAACTTTATGAGTATCCTTTAATTAATACTCACCTCTAACAGAACAGGCTCCATTTGATCTAGAGTTTTTCCTAGATGCTTATCTGGATCCAAACCTGCAAAAAACCCCAAAAGAGTAAAAATATTTCTTATGAAATACTGCTATGACATCAAAAAAGGTTTGTTTTTTTTTTTTTTTAAATATAGGTTGTCTCCCTGAGAAACCCCACAGTATCTAAAATAAGTTCTATTCTAAAGAAAACACACCTAGTCAGAACTTTCTCTTATCCCCTCTGGGCAACTGATTTCCATCTTTGTGGAAGAATAAAGCCCAGTACCACTTCACTACACGTCAACTGCAAACGCTGTTTCCCTGTCTTAGAAATTTCACTAACCATGAAGTAAACACACAGGTCTATGGTAATAGAAATACTACACAAATATTACCTCTTTGAGCCATAAGTTACCTTTGTAGATATCTACTGAATTAAAATACAAGTTAGTTTTTCTTATAGTTCCTGCAACTGAAAGGGACACAGAGTTTTTTCCATATTTTTCTGCCAAATCTCATTCTCTGCCTGAATTACCCACATACAAACATTTAAGACTAAAAAGTATGGAGATACAAAGAAAGCTCAGATTTACAGAACATTTTGAATGTTGTACCTTTAGATCCACCACAAAATACTGTGTATGCTGTCTACATTTTGATTTATTTTTCTTTGTAAAAATGCAAGTCCTATTAACATCTGATAGCTACTCTAATTTGCTCCTCTGTATTCCTGTTTCAGCTTTCTGACTTTTTGAGTTTGGCCAGCTCATGGCAGTTAACGGTCACTTCTCAGGGATAAGTCAAAGAATTGGCAGAAATCAGTAGTGCAATAAAAAACATCCAGGAACAACTGCTTTGAGAGCTGATATCTCCCACCAGAAAAGTATGGTAGTTGGATTTGACACTAAGTGGTCAAAAAGTCGCACCATATGAAGTTAAATGAGAAAAAAAAATGACAACTTCTAAAAGTGAAGGAACACTAGAAAATTTTCAGTTATTACATTTTTACTACTCTTAGTTATTGTGGTTTGTATTTTTTTTTTGTAATGATAGCAACACTTGCCCATTTCTTCCTATTCTACTGCTTATACAATAATAGGTATCATTAAAGAGTTGCCACCAGAATTACTCAATTCAGAAGCAATTTCTGAAGTATGTACCTTGCAAAGCACTTTAGATCACTGATGATGAAAGCTGTTACATAAATGTTCAGTACACTGTTATATAAAGGCACTGGTGAGTTAAAATAGCTGATATGTCAATTTTTACAATCATGATCTTGGTATATTTAAAAACTAAAATAAGTTAGAGTGAATGAGATTTCAAAACACTAAGAAAGTTCTAAATATTTCATTAATGCACATTAAAAATTCCCTTACTATCTGGGGGAATGCTTTTAGAACTGCTTAATAATTAAAGTGAAAGAAGACTGAGGTTTTTTCCCCCTCTTTATTCCTTTTTCATATTGGTTTATTGTTTTTTATTAACAGACTAAAATGTGTGTGCTAGATATACAATAATGATAATTTATTCTTGGGGAAAAAATTTTGAAATATATTCATTCAATTTCAATAGTCCAAATGATTCTGGTGATCTCTTCCAATTTATACCAGCTTAGCATTATGTCTTTGATTGCAATGGGATAGGCCAAACAAGCAATTTCTCTTAAAATAAACAAATGAGTGTCATATTACTCATTTCACACATTTATATTAACATTCTTCCTTAACATCATTGCTTTCCTAATATAAGTAAGTCCCCTCTCCTTGATAAAATCAAGTTGACTTCCTTTAAATTTAAACCAAGGTTTACAAACATGTGAGAAGGGAAAAAGTTGTCAGAACCAAACACACTAACGTATCATTTCTTTCACAAAGTTCTCTTTGATATCACAGATATACTTACTGTTCTGTCTCCTAATGAACACAAAACAATAATTCAAAAGCAACTATGATATAAATAGTTTACAAAGTACAAATAAATTCTCTGTGTATACACTACAGGTAAAACTCTTTAGTAATATCCCACACTTACATGAAAATCTCTGGAAGCACAGTGTACCCTTTCTGCTTCTCAGCAGAATTCTGTTTCTGGACAGCTTGTCTTTCTTTGAAAAATATTATTTCAGTTTTCAATAAGTTTGTATTGTGATTGAACAGAGATTGTCTTAGCTGTTAAAGGCATCAAGAACCAATGTAACCCATAATTTGCAGAACCAGTAATCCACATCTTAAATCTCTAATAGTATGCATGCATCAGTGAAATTTTATGTATATTGCTACAATTAGTATAATAAAGTATCTAGAACCATACTTACAAAACAGTTATTATAAATCCATAATTCTATTTGGTACGTTTTTTCTTTAAACAAAGGAGTAGATTGATTCAGATTCTTGAAATGGTTTAGACTAAAGAGAAAAACAATGTATTCTAAATTCTTAGTACTACATCCTCCAAAGTATAACTAGATGTGAAGATAGCTGGATGGGTGGATAAACCAACAACAAGGTCCAGGGCCTGGATGACTGTATGTAGAATTAAGAAATTAATTAGGAATTATAGTTTGCAGCACTGACATCTATTTTACTTAACTTACATGTATCCATGGGAAGCAATTACAATTCAATTAAAATATTCACTTTTATTACTACACTGACTGACCTTGAAGTTAATGCCTGTTTTATTTAATTGCATCATCTATGAATAAATGTTAAGCCTAAAATGTTATGGTCCATTATTTTCAATGCATTTTCACTCCCCAACTGAACTACATCCGTCAATTTATTATGTGGTGCCAAGAGAGCAAGTGGGACTTTATTTCTTTGAGACAGACCAGTATATGATGACAGAAACATCTCAAAAGATTTGGTAATGCTGTTTTTAACAAATTGTGCTTTCACCTCCAGTTCTGTAGACTAGTTTTACTGTAAAATCAGTAAGTGATAGCACAAATAGTTACTTCCAAGTAATTTCTACTCCATCTGTAATTCCTAATAAATCCACTGTCCGGAGCAGACCTCCTTCCTGAAAATATCAACCATGGTTGCAGAATGCTTTTATGCAATTCCACAAGACAAGTGCTTTAGAGAACTTCAGCAATGTCAAAAAGATTGGGCCAGAAATTCAGGGCTTTGTTTTGTAGTGAAAAAAAGAACATTACTAAAAGGCATTTCACTACTGTTAAGTTACGCAAAAGAATTGTATTTTAAATGGTTCACTTTGTACATATGTATTAGTGTAGCATAAAGCCCTCACCTGAGAGGTAATGGCTTGATATTACTTACATTTATCAAGACCATTAGAAAACCATGTTACATTTTCATGATATTACATTCAGCTAATAAAATCCACATTCTAGAGCCTCATCTGACTAGGAAGAACATGTTTTATACATGTTCAGAATTTCAAAATAGTCTTTATTTTCAAGAAAGTCTTTTAATATAAAAATTTCTATTTTTACCTCTAAGTAAAATACATAAATAAATAAAAATAAATCATAATTATTGGTTTTAAGAAATAGTGGTACATAAGATTCTTCTAAAAGCTACATTAAACCAAACTCTAACCTGTAATACATAAATATGTTATGAAAGAATCACTACCACACACACATATCAATAAAATATGAGTTAACTATTATCTGTTGATAATACAGGGAAAAAACTTCTATCCTTTCCTGACTAACCAACCTTACAATTCAAAAAGTAAATCTTATTACTCACTGACTTCTTCCATAAAATAAGGTTAAAAACAAATCTCCAGTATTGCTATCTATTATCATAATCTTTTTGAAATATATTCATAGAATTAGCATAGGCTTTTGGAGAAAAAAATGGAACCTATTTTAAAGTTACAGCAACTTGAAGATCTCTTTTTTCCTGACTTCTTGATAAATATTGTTGAGAAGATTAGTAACTGCCATCATTACAAATGTCAGGGACTAACACTTCTGATGATATAGGGCAGTATAATGCACAATAAGGTTTCTGGAAAGATCCCAATGAGCTGCTCACCACCAGAAGAATTATTTAGAATTTTCAATAAGAGGTAATGAAAAACTTCGGTTTTCTGGAACCAAAACTAATCTCTCTCTTCTCAGTCTCTTTATCATAAAGAAAACAGGGTTAATAATAAGATGATGGGACCTTTAAGGTAAAGAAATATGTATAGGAAGCAAAGAATATAAAGAATAAATGCAACCAACCATCTTAGAACTGGAACAGAGAAAACAGAACTATTTTTGAAGGTAATAAATAAATAAAAAAAGCAGTGATTTCAGAAGGCAGATCAAGCACTATTATTTACAGAGTACAGAATATAAGAGTATGTTTCTATTAACACAGGAAAAGCTCATACGTATCAGTAATAGTTGGTAAAACAGGCTTACTCTGTGGGAATGCAGGAATGTCTGATAACCTTCACCAAGTAGAAATGCACATGCCACACAGATATTCATGGATTGTAAACCTACACCTTAAACTGCCTTGAGGTAAACTACTCCTATTGTCATATTTAGCTTTCATTTCTGTGAAGAGCTGGGAAGTGAACTTTTTGTCTGGTAGCAGAACTTGACAAGTTCATAGTTGATTCTTAACTTCCTCATAACTTTCACATATGAAAGGCTGTGTTAACATTAGTGAACTGGATAGATTCCTTGAACTTCCTTCTCCAAAACATTAAAAAAAATGGTAAAAGCTACTTAATTTTTTTTATAAAAATGAAGAAAAGTGCAACAAATACCAGGTATTTCTGCACCTCTAAAAGATTTGACATGAAAATACTTCTAAATTATTGTATAAAAGAGTAACATTCATGCAAGTCAACTATGTATCTACTTCTTTTTTCCCTTTTCTTTTCTTTTTTTGCTTTTTTAAGCTGTCTTTTTTTTCTATGGGGTAATTTATCCAGTGTGGGAATTGTACAAGGTTGGAACCTCAAAATATAGTTAACTCTTTCCAAGCTAAGTGATAAAGTTAAAAGACATAGTTCTAGCATATATTTTCAGTGCAGTTTAATTAGGACTTCTGTTTATCTTTCTTCTCGAATGTTCATCAAGTATGTTCTAAACTAGGTTAGTCTGATGCCATGGAATTTTAGAATTCTAAGAGGTAAAAGGATCTAAAAGTCTTCATAGCAGCAATGTTAATTTTTTCTATAATCTCTTGTGACTTTTTTTTTTTTTAACATCAAAGTTATTTATGTTCTAGTTAGATCCAGGATTCAAAGCAATTTAGCTCTGTCATTTTAGGAACAGAAACCTCAATAAGTCTTTGAAGAAATTTTGTATTGTTTCATCAAATAACAAGGCAATATTTTCAAGTAGATACTTTTACAAAATCCAGAATCACAGTGGGTAAGGTTAGAAGGGACCTCAGTGTGTCATCTGGTCCAACCTCCCTGCTCAAGCAGGGTCATCCTAAAACACATTGTACAGGATTGCATCCAGATGGTTCTTGAATATCTCCAGTCTGGGCAATCTGTTCTAGTGCTTGGTCACTCACACAATTAGAATCATAGAATCATAGAATAGATTGGGTTGGAAAAGACCTCCAAGATCATCGAGTCCAACCCCTGATCCAACTCCAATTACTATACCATAGCACTAAGGGCCACATTCAATCTCTTTGTAAAAACCTCCAGGGATGGTGAATCCACCACCTCTCTGGGCAGGCCGTTCCAATGCCTGATTACCCTCTCTGTAAAGAACTTCTTCCTAACATCCAACCTAAACCTCCCCTGGCAGAGCTTGAGCCCATGTCCCCTTGTCCTATTCTTGGTTGCCTGGGAGAAGAGACCAACCCCCACCTGGCTATAACCTCCCTTCAGGTAGTTGAAGAGAGTGATGAGGTCACCTCTAAGCCTTCTCTTCTCCAGACTAAACAACCCCAGCTCCCTCAGCCTCTCCTCATAGGACTTGTGCTCAAGTCTCTTCACCAGCCTGGTTGCTCTTCTCTGGACCCGCTCCAGCACCTCAATATCCTTCCTGAACTGAGGGGCCCAGAGCTGAACACAATACTCAAGGTGCGGCCTCACCAGCGCTGAGTACAGGGGAAGGATCACTTCCCTGCTCCTGCTGGCCACACTGTTCTTGATGCAGGCCAGGATGCCATTGGCCTTCTTGGCCACCTGGGCACTCTGCTGGCTCATGTTCAGCCTCCTGTCGATCAGCACCCCCAGGTCCCTTTCCACCTGGCTGCTCTCCAACCACTCTGTCCCCAGCCTGTAGCGCTGCAGGGGGTTGTTGTGGCCAAAGTGCAGGACCCGGCACTTGGGCTTGTTGAAATTCATTCCATTGGAGTCAGCCCATCTCTCCAGTCTATCCAGATCCCTCTGCAGAGCCCTCCTGCCTTCCAGCAGGTCGACACTCCCTCCCAACTTGGTGTCATCAGCAAATTTGCTGATGATGGACTCAATCCCCTCATCCAGATCATCGATAAAGATGTTAAACAGGACTGGGCCCAGCGCTGATCCCTGGGGGACACCACTGGTGACCGGCCGCCAGCTGGATGCAGCCCCGTTCACCAGCACTCTCTGGGCCCGGCCCTCCAGCCAGTTCCTGACCCAGCACAGAGTGCCCCTGTCCGAGCCATGGGCTGCCAGCTTTTCCAGGAGTATATTATGGGAGACAGTGTCAAAGGCTTTGCTGAAGTCCAGATAGACACATCCACAGCCTTCCCCTCATCTACCAGGTGGGTCACCTGATCGTAAAAGGAGATCAGGTTGGTCAAGCAGGATCTGCCTCTCCTAAACCCGTGCTGGCTGGGTCTGATCCCTTGTCCATCCTGTAGCTGCTGTGTGATTGCACACAGGATGATCTGCTCCATAACACTGCCAGGCACCGAGGTCAGGCTGACAGGCCTGTAGTTACCAGGGTCAACCTTGCAGCCTTTTTTATGGATTGGGGTGATATTTGCCAACTTCCAATCATATGGGACCTCTCCAGTGAGCCAGGACTGTTGGAAGATGAAGGAGAGCGGTTTGGCAAGCTCTTCTGCCAGTTCCCTCATTACCCTAGGATGGATCCCGTCTGGTCCCATAGACTTGTGAGGATCCAGATGACTCAGTAAGTCACTAACTATTTCCTCCTGGAATACAAGGGGGCTATTTGGTTTCCTATCTCTGTCTACCAGCTCCAGAGGCCAGTTGCCTTGAGGGCCACCAGTCTTACTGGTAAAAACTGAGGCAAAGCAGGTGTTAAGTACCTCAGCCTTCTCTTCATCTCTATTAACTATGTTTCCCTCCAGGTCCATCAAAGAATGGAGGTTTTCTTTGCCCCTCCTTTCGTTATTAATGTATTTATAGAAGGACTTTTTGTTATTCCTAACAGAAGTGGCTGAATTAACTTCAAATTGCACTTTTGTATCCCTGCTTTTCCTTCTACATGATCTAGCTGTCTTCCTAAATTCTTCATAAGTAGCCAGCCCTTTCTTCCATAGTCGTTAAACTCTCTTTTTATCCCTGATTTCCTTCAGAATCTCCCTGTTTAACCAGGCTGGTTGTCTTCCCCGCCGGCTTGCCTTTCAGCACACCAGTATGGTCTGTTCCTGTGCACTCAAAACTTCCTGCTTGAAGCACATCCATCCCTCCTGGACCCCCTTGTTTTCAAGGGTTGTTTCCCAGGGTATGCTCTGGACTAGACTTCTGAATAGGTCAAAATCTGCCCTCCAGATGTCCAGCACAGAGGTTTTATTGTTGGTTCTCCTTGAATCTCTGAGTATTGAAAATTCTATTATTTCATGGTCACTATTTCCCAGGTGGTCTTCAACCACTACATCTCCCACCAGCCCCTCTCTGTAAACAGCAGGTCTAGCGGGGCCTTACCCCTGGTAGGTTCATTTACCAGTTGATGAAGGAAATTGTCCTCTATACACTCCAGGAAATTCCTAGACTGCCTCTTCTCTGCAGTACTGAACTCCCAGCAGATATCCGGCAGGTTAAAGTCATCCACAAGGACAAGGGCTGACGATTTCGAGACATCCGCCAGCTGCTTGTAGAATAATTCATCCCCTTCGTCATCCTGGTAGGGCGGTCTGTAACAGACACCCATGATGATGTCGGCCTTGTTGGTCTTCCCCCTGATTCTGGTCCATATTTAGGTGGAACTTCCTCTGCATCAGTTTCTGCTCATTGCCTCTTGTCCTATTGCTTCGTACCACGAAGAAGAGCCTGGTTCCATCTTTTTGGCACCCCCCTTCAGATACTTTTACACATTGATGAGGTCCCCTCTCAGCCGTCTCTTCTCAAGACTGAACTGACCCAACTCCCTCAGCCTTTCCTCATAAGAGAGATGCTCCACTCAATCACATTCGTAGCCCTCTGCTGGACTGGCTCCAGGAGCACCCATCTTCCTTGTACTGAGGAGCCCAGAACTGGACACAGCACTCCAGGTGAGACCTCACCAGGGCTGAGCAGAGGGGCAGGATCAGCTCCCTTGCAGGCCAGGCTCTTCCTGACGCACGCCAGGACTTCACTGGCCTGCTCAGCCACAAGGGCACACTGCTGGCTTGGACAGCTTGTTGTCCACCAGGACCTCCAGGCCTTTCTCTGCAGAGCTGTTTTTCAGCAGGTCAGCCCCAACTTGTATCAGTGCTCAAGGTTATTCCTCCCCAGGTGCAGAACACTGCATTTGCCCTTGCTGAATTTCAGAAGGTTCTTCTCTGATTTTCAAATCTCTAAAATGTTTGTAGTTTAAAAAAGATTGTGGAAGAATTGCTTGATACCAGTATTAAACTGCTTTTAGTCAAATTCAAGACTCTAGACAACAAATGGTTCATCTCATTTAAAATAATGCCTCAGTCAGCTTTCTCTCAGGACTTTTAATGGACTTCAGAGACTTAAAAGTTATTACAGGTTTAGTTCACATGGCCACATATGTATGACTTTCCTGATTTAAATTTTTTGAGTAAAATTTCTTTAGAGCATTGTTTGCTTATTAATCTACTTCATTCAAATAGTTCAACCAATCTAGCATCATAGTGTGAATACAAAAGGGTGTGCTGTTTTGCCCCTGTTAAAGAATTCTGGTATTTCATGCTTTGAACAGTTCTAATGCTATTAAGCTTTGAAGAAAATAATTGAAATTTCATTCATCCACAGAGAAAGAGGTCTGGTGCAAATGGTAAAATCTGCATCACTTTCATTGAATTCATCCCCATGTAGACAAGTTATAAAACTTTAAGAAGTCACAATCCCCAAATGGACCAACAAAAACTTCTGACAGAGAAGATCAATAAATCACCTGCAAAGGGGTAAAGAACAGAGCAGAAATAAAGGATCAGATTATAACAAGAAGTCCTGTAAAACTTCAACTCAGACCGACCTGGAAAGCAAGTACCTCTGGTTCTAATGACACAGGGGTTTTTTAAGGGTTTGAGTTTATGCTCTGTTTCAGCACAAAAGTCTGCACAGTAAATGTGCATTTAGAACTTAAATCTTACCAAGCACTAAAGAGCTTTTTTTCTGCTTTTGACATCTCTTACTAAACTCTTTTTCGTCCACTATTTTTCAGCTTCAAGTTCTCTGACTAGTCTTCTGTCTCTTTCACTATAACCCTTACTTCCTTTCCTGTTTCACTTCAAATGTCTAATAGTTCATCCTTAGAATGCTCTTTTCATTCAAAATTTCCTTTAGATGATGTGATCTACCCAGTTTGCAAAGCAAATTTTCCATTCTTAATCCACCTCTCTCCTACTTTGTCTCTGACATCATCTTAAGAAGTGCTGCACTTAGTAATGTCAACTTTCAATTACTTTTCTGTTTTCAGGCACATTCACTCTTCCTTCTAACTCCTGTCGTCTGTTGCAACAACATCTTTCCCATTTTCCAAAGAGGGAATCATATTTTTCTCTAACTTCTTTCTAAATCGACTTATCCAAAATCTCATTTCTTCTTTTTTCCTTCATTTCCTGTAACATACTTTATTTTTAAACATTTCTTTTTACCTTATATATGCACTAAAATATCTTTCCAAAGCATCATCTTACACTGGCAACAAAGTATCTGTCACTCATATACAAGCATCAAAGAAAACAACATTCCAAATGTAAAGATTAATTTCTCATCTTATTTTCCTAAACTTTTAACTATGCTCAGAATCAAAACTTTTCTTTATTTCAAGTGCATTCCTAGTTCTCTTTTCTTTTACTCATCTATTTTGCATCACACTCTTCTGAAACTCCAAGCTATTTTTGTTTGATTTCTGGTCTTACATGCAATTCCTATTTATCTATGTTTATCTTTTCCCATGTGAATCTTTTCCCTCAGAAAAAGAAAATGGTCTTAGCTAAAATGACTCCTGTGGTTTCATATTGTTCCCAAGTCTTTTCATACAATGTCTGTTGAACAAACAGGTGTGGTACCTTTTATTGTAAATAACATGAACGATGCAGATAAATGAGGCAGTAGACAAACACATTAGGGAACAAGCCTAGGGCAAAAGTGTCAAATACACTTAAACTCTAAAGGGCAACTAGGATTTGGAAGCTTTGTTTGAAAATTCAGTGACAATACCATGTGCTAGCTAGGAAACAAGATTTAGAAGGGGTAAAAGACTAATAAGAGTATCTTTCCTGAAGTATGTCATAGGTAGTCTACCAAATTTATAATCTGAAAAAAATTAAAACAAAAATTAACTAAAAGTGATCATATGTTAAAGACAATCCTTTAACATTGGTCAGGAATAATTTTTCTAATAAAAGTTTAAGGTTACTTCTTAGAATTACCCCTAAGAGAATAGGCAAGCATTAAAATTTGACTTGGAAAAATATTATCATTTTATGTTTTACTTCAAATTATGATAAACAGAATAAGTGTTCAAAGAATGAAGTGTTTAAAAAACAAGTAAATGTGGCACTTTGCGATATGGTTTAGTGAGCATGGTGCTGTTTTGTTGAAGATTGGACTTGATGATCTTCAAGTTCTTTTCCAACCATAATGATTCTATGATTCTAAATCTTTTTCATATTAATAAAAACAAATGTTATCAAAAGCACACATTGTGAAGACTGTCATAGATTCTATTGCAGCTCCAGTGTCTGGTAACTGCCCAAATTAAAAAGCAATGGAACAATCATCTCTAAATAAGCTGAGTTAGCTAAGAATAATGTCAATGTTTTTTTTACTTAGCAATAAGTAAATAATCCTTACTATACAATGTATAAAAAATAAGTGGTATCTCACATTGATTTCCTAACAAAATGTTATTCAGTTCCTTCTGTTATGTTTGTGAATTGTCTGAGAATTTTTAAAAACTTTATTTAGAGAAAACAAGTATCTTCACCTGTGATAAGTACCTTCAATTTTCTCAATAATGATTTTAAATTGGCTCAGTACTAGTAACTACAGACATATTTTCAAAGAACACTGCTCTTCTGCATTGCACAGATGATGTACTCAGACCAAACTCACAATCATCAGGATATGATCTGACATTACAGACAACCCAATTCAGTAATAAGCTTTCTATTGAAAGAGAGGGTTTTGTCCTCCATGCAGCAGTGGCTTCTACAGAGGAAGTTCCCTGCACTCACAAAAAGGCAGACCAGATGCAGCCAAACAATCACTGGAGCTTTTAGAGGGGCAGAAACAAGCAGAGACTTGTGGTTTGGAAGAATCAGCTAGCAGTGGGAAGCAAAGATTGACCTTTTGGCAGCAACTTACTATTAGCTCAGTTTATCTGTAACACTAAATTACACCCTCAGGAACTTAACTTGGAACTGTGCGGTGCTAGTTCTTTTTTAATGTACTACTTTATATGTAAATCTTACCTCTCTGAAAATTAATGAGAGTATGGCTATCAATTTCAGTCAGTCAAGATTTCCCTTCTGTACACTAGTGGCATGCAAATAACAAACAATAACAGATACACCTAGGTTGTTAGGCTCAAATAATAGGCTCATTATACTGAGAAGTATCCTTCTTTTTCAGGTAAAAACTCATATATAAAAACATATGCATCCCTAAACTATCAGTTTTCCAGAGGACTCCATGAAGAGCAGTAGTATACCAATTTTCTTGTCCATGTGAGGCAAGTGTCAGGATCTTCTCGCACCAAGGGAGACTCAAGTTGAATATACATACTTCAGACAGCTCATTTTAGAGAAGGAATTTAGGATTTTCTGCCAGACAGGAGATGGCAATGCTTCCTAAGGACTCCACTCACTACTCCATTGTCAGAGGGAAATAGCCTGGCTAAGTAACTAGGGCCCCACCATCTCAAAATTTAGGCTTCCACAGACCCTGTGATTTCAACTCTACCCATGGCTGAGCATGTAGAATGTCTGTAAGTACTCATATCAGCTGGACCTGCAAGATGAAGGATGTAGCTATGCCATAAAAGAGCTCCACTTCCTATGTAGGCTGAGGACACTATTAATCCCATAAAAGATAGGAATTTCAGCTTATATTCTCGTTTTGTCTGAAATATTGAAAAAGAAATTCCCCCCCACATTCTCGAGCTGTCAGTGTGCACTCATAAAACTTGCTGAATGTAAATGCTAGTCTTAAAACTTCAAGAAAAACTAGAATCACTGAGGACAAACTGCTTTAACTGAATGACATAAAATCAACTTCAAGTATATTCTCACATATATGAGAACTGAAGTTTGTCACTTCTTAAAATCTATAGCAGCACTAAAATTTTAGTGTTAATACTTAACAAGATTTAGATATAGTTAACTATACAAGTAAAGCAAAACTAAAAAGAAAACTTGATGCTCAAGTTTTACTGAGGATCATTCTGTGAGGAACTCAAAGATTCATTCCAAATGTAACCCTCCTACTTTCCTCACTTCCACATGTGTACTACACTCTGTACTGCAGTAGAAGCAATTTGCTTTAGAATGTGGCACAGGTAAGACCAGTACATAAAGTTACCAAGATTTAAAGTTATATGCATACTCTGCAAGTTAATTTAATCCGTAAAATGCATCCAGGGAGGAAGGAGATCAAAAACACCTCTTCTTATTGTGTTATATTACACTGTCTCTGTTCTATTACACAGTGCTATATTACACTGTCTCACATGAGCAATGGATATTACTGGAATTTCAGGTACACACACGTTAAAAACAATCAATAATGTTTTCAATTTTATTCAAGTAACCTCATTCCGACGTTCTGGGATTTCCACTGAAGAAGGGTATATTTCAAAGATAAAAGTATCTTGTATCATACAGGCATCTTTAGCAACAAGAAAAAGGCAGTGAAGATAAATATGCATAAGTAGCTTTTATATATATATATATAATATATAGAGAGAGCACTCAGGTTTGCTGCTAGATCATGGAATGTTTTTCTCTCATCAGAAAGAAAGCTGATCTACTTACAGATCAACAGAAGGCATGTGAAAAAGGTTGCTAACAATACTTCTTTTGCATGTAAGTGAGAGCAATTGGCATCCCATCTGGAAAAGCACACTACTCTGAGATAGAAAACTCTTACTACTGGCAAAGTTTATGGTATTAATTTGTAATGGTGGATTTAGGGAAATGTACTAAACTAATGCTCATTTACTTGCATAATTATGTGTTTTCTGCATAAAACGACAGGCTTTTACCCTGTCAATACTGGCCCTGAGTTAATAGAAAACAGGACAAGGCGGGTGTACAAGGAGGCCAGCGCTGAGGAATGTCAAGCTCAGGTTACAGATTTGCTTCTTGCATTAAGATCTGTACAATGTATCACCTAATGCATTACATTTCAGACTCTTAAATATGTTATTTGAAATGTTTTCATTGCAGTTTAGCTTTGATTATTAATCTAAGAGGCAAAAAGTTAAACTGTATCTTATCTTCTTTGCCACTTGATATGTTAAACAGCCTTCATACCTTAAATCCACTTTAATAAGGCATGCAATTATTAAAGCATTACAGAATGGCCCCAGAGCACAAAAGCTCCATTAAATTTGCTTACATCTAATTATGTCTGCCTGAGGCAGGTGAGAAATTGACTCTGATAAGATCTTTCTTTTACCTGTAGCCAAAAAAAATAAAAAGGAAAAATAACTCTGAGTGATTTTCTATCTAATTGCTATCTACAAGTATTTATGGTATTCTCTCTTACAATAAATAGCCCACAAAAGCACTCTTTGTGCACTAACTAGCTAATTCTAAGTTTTTTTAAGACTGTAGAATACAAAAGACAAGCTTATCTTGCATCAGGCATAAGACAGGTCATCAATGATGTCTACTTCGGAAATAATTTTATCTATTAGATGATGTCTACGGAAATAATTTTATCTATTATTTAAATCATATACTTTCTTTAAAAAATAATTCTGATATGAAAACATAAGTTACATATGCTTTATTTTTTTCTTCATGTTAGTATAAGCAATGAAAGTATTCTATTTTATGGAAATATAACAGAAATATATAAATGTCATTTACATGGCCTGAAAAATATTATCTTACAAATGTTTTGTTTTGTGTTTTTTTTCTCAGTGTTAATTTAAAACTGAGTGTTTATAGTAGAAAACATTGCATTCAATTCCTATATATTTGTAACTGACCTCCCAAAATTCAGGAGAAAGCTATTAAATTCACTGCTTTTTATCTATAAGTGAATGAGGGACTGTGGTATTTCTAATCATTCTAATCCTTCTACCAGCCCTAGCAGATCCTAGAGAACAACACACCAAGACCATCATAGTGACAATGTCAAAATTAGTTAGAAACTATACTAGCTAAAGAGGAATAAATAAAATAAATAAAGGTGTGTTTGGTTTTTTTTAAGTAACGGAATTCATCCAGTCTAAAGGGATTAGAATTCAATTCTTAGTTGATAATTAAGGAGAAATTACTTGGTTATAAAGCATTCTTTGAGGGAGACAGACATGAGGTATTTGATGGGAAAGCTGCCCAGAGAAACCAGCCATTGGACTTCTAATGCAAGATTATACAACACTACTTTTCAAACATACATCTTTAACCACTGATACTGCTTATATGATACATTCTTTGGTAGGGTGGACCACAAACCTATAGTCAACCTAGAAAGAAAAGGTCCTTTGGTCACACTTAAGGCTTAAAAACTCATTTGATACTCTTAAATAGAAAACTACATAAAGGCTTGAAATAAATACATTATACCATTAACACATTTCTCATTTGCTCCTTTGGCTTTTAGAGTACATCATTCCATAACACTTCCTATAAAACTTCATCTGACCTTATCTTTACATTCAAGCAATAAACAAACATGTTATCTTCTGTGTTGTTTTGCTTCATTATACAAACCTCATTTTACATATCTGACAATGAAAAGACGTTGATTTTCTGATATGATAAACAACACTACTGTAAATATCATATTTTGGAATTAATGATGAACTATTTCTGTTTGCTATTATGCTTTACCAACTCAAAGACTGTTGTTATGCAAAATATTTTGGCCTCATAATTACATCTTGTTTGATATTAACTTGTTGTATTTCTATTAATAGTTTTGAGTTTGCTTTATAATATTGTCTAGTCATCAGTCTGCATCATCTATAAATGACAATACTGTGAACCACTGAATTATGCATGTTTTATACTGCAAATCAAAACCAAACTAGAACAAAAAACTACAAGAGGAAATATGTTAGGAAAAATGACTTTTCAGCTTTTCCATGTCTCCCTGAAGAACGTTTTGCATCCTGCTAAATTAATTATTCAGACATGATGACTGTTACTGAGCTATGTAATTATTTTTTTCAATTTTCTTCATATTAACACTTCATATCCTAAAATATAGAAAAGAATTCTGTTTTTCTCCGTTATGTTGTGCATTTCTCCATAGAAGTTTCAATAGACAATATTGCTCAGAATCTGAATACATACCAAAAGCTGCCACTTTTATGATTATGGCTTGAATGTTAGATAATATAATTTCTTTAAGCAACATTTCCTGGTTCCAACGCCAAAGGTAAGCTAAAGGCTGAAGATTAAGCCTTCTGCACCTTAAAAACAAACAAAAAATTGGATAAAACCAAGTGTTATGCTTTTACATAGCATGATTCATGTAAAATGAATGAAAATTTTTCTTTTCCTACATTTAAATAATTTTTCTTCTATAATTTATATTGCAATACTTTACTGTTCCTATATTTCACCATAAACATTAAGTCTAATACCAAAAAAAAAAGGAATTAGCCTATATAACAGACAAAATTTCCATTATATAATTCCCTTTTTTAATTAAGACTGTTAAAAGAATTACAATCTATCTAGACCTTAGAGTGTGCACAGTAGAAATGACAAATGGAAGCTCCTGATTAATGATAACAGATTACAGATTTTAAGGAATTAAGGGAAGATATGCACATAAAGATTCTCTCACACTGAATTCCTGATAACAGGATGTTAATCTATATTGTGAAAAATAGAGGTACTTGACCACAACACTGTAGTCATTCAAACTGAGCAAGCTTTCTATTGAAATCAAGGATCTGAACCTACTCAACTATTTTCATATCAAAACTGAGTATTTTCAACAGATCCAGAGACCTGAAAAGCAATCAAAAACCTGGTAAAGTCTCTCTAGATTTTTACTAATGAACACATGAGTTTAGGGTAAAAAAAAGTGAAAAAGAAAACTGACTGCATTGGGTGTCATAGAACATGAGAAATAAGGAAACTATCTCTGCTCCCAATTTGAGTTAGAAAACAAACAAGTACTTTCCCAAATACGTATTCTAAAAAAGATTAATATTTTCTTACACATCTTCAACTCGAACTCTCTGGTAGTCAGAAAGAATGGCTCCCACAGATACGCCCTCCACTCCTTCTTTGTCCTGAAAAAAGACATGGAATATTAATGACAGTAGTATATGATGATTTAAGCTATAGAGATTCAGTATCTCCACTAGCAGAACCAGCCAATAATATTTTTTTTCTTTTTCCAGCACATGGAACTGAATAGGTTGTAATGCAAATTTTGCACAGAAGAGAGCAGCTCAGCTGACCTACTAATGGTGTAACACAGTAAGCTACTCAAATCAAGTACCATTTTACTGAAAAAATAACCAAAGTAACTGAAAAATATTAAACAGATTATCCTAAAGTTTTCCTGACATCCTGAAAATTCCTTCCAGCTTTTCACTATAAGTGAAGTATTACCTATCCCACCTACAAATAATTATCAGCAACATACAATCATGACAACTAATTAAACTGCTGGCATTTGTCACAGTACAAAGGCAAGAGGTTGTGAGACTACTCTTTTTTATCGTAACAACAGAATAAGAAAACTCACAGGTAACTTACTCAGCATCACCTTTTAAAATTTCCGCTATAAAACAAGGTTTTCCAACACACATTTTCTCTGTTTCATTTCAATTACCGTAAGCCAACAAACAGCACTTTTTCTTTTCTTGTAAACACACTGAGAATGCAATATTTGAAAATGCACAGTTCCAATATTTTGTGAGCTCTTGCATTTTTAAGTTGCTTAAGTCCCAATCAGCATGTTGAGTTTACTTTGTTTCCCTAAAATATGCTCCACCTAAACTGCAGTAAAAGTTGTTTTCCTCTTTTAACCAAGATTGATCATAACTGCAACACATGACTTATTTTCTGGACCTGCTCAACTAGACCGCAATCCTGTGAAGTTTGGAGCAAAATTTCACCGCAAAATGTTCAACTACATACATATGCATCCTGCTCCACACCTTTCTCCTTGGGCCTGCTCTATGATCTCATGAGCTCCTGCTAAGCCATGACTGAGCAAGATGAGCAGTGAAGCGTATCAGTTGGGTGGTGAAGCCTCCCTGACTGTACCAGTAAGTCTTGCATGGTAAAGGTGGGAACAATTCTGACTGTAACATGCACATCAGCTGCCTAGGCAAGGTGGAGAACAAAGGGCAAGTCATTATCCTTGTCAGTCTTGGTAAATGATTTACCTGAATAGCAGCCCAAGTGAAACCACACCATTGTTACAAATTTCAAAATCAAATCCATCTTTGCCTGATGTGGTACTCAATTTAAAATTCATTTCCAATTTATCAATAAAAACATGCAGAAGGTGTGTTATTGAAAATTATAATGCAGTGAAACTAGATTAATCTCCATGCTAAATAGATACACATATCATACATAGTTTTCCACATTCTTTTATGAAAGAATCATCGAATGCTTTGAGTAAAGGAACTTAAAGATCATCTAGTTGAATACCCTCATCCATGGGCAGGGTCACCTTCCACTAGATCAGACTGCTGAAAGGCCCACACAGACTGGCCTTGAGCATTTCAATGATGGTGCATCTACAACTTTTCAGAGCAACCTGTTTTATAACACACACATTTCTTATCGAAACAAATAAGATGCTTATTGCTATCATGATAATATTTATTGCAATGCATTGCAGACCATTATACTACATTATATATATTTCCATCATATTTAGTCTTCTTTCTCTAAGAACAGGAAATAAATAGGTGGATCAGAGATGCAAAAGTAACTATATAACAAACTTTAAAAAAAATTATGTATCCTCATAATAAACAAATATGAAGTGAAACCTGTAGACTTCCATTTGTAATTTCCCAAATACACAGATTTACAGAATCTCCTGTTCATCGATGAAGATGTCAACTGACTTTTTTTTTAACAAGTTCACGGAGCCATAAAAATATTTTTTATTCATTCTGTTTTTCAAGTTCTGATAAACTGACATAGGCTGTTGGCTTAAAACCTACGTTAAATCTGATTTAAATAATAACATAAAAGATTGTCTGCACTTATTCTACCTTATTTCCTTTCATAATACATAAGTTTTAATCATCTTTTGAAATGGCAGTAGATAGTATCATTTTGCGCTTGTGGTTAGCATTTGTGTTTAAAACATTCTCATAGCAAGTTATTCACCACCATCACTTTTCATTTAGTTCTTCTAATGGTAAAGAGCAAATATAAATTTCCAGACAGCAGATTACACAAGGAGAAACATCAATATACTTAATACATGCTTTGAAATGGGAGAACTAGTTCATATACTTACATACCATGAAATGTAATAAATTCAATCCCCCTATTTCGTCCAGCTCAACAAATCAAGGCTGGAGTGTCACAAATTCAAGAAATAAGGAGATTTGAAAGGAAAAAGGATGGACTATGAGGCGGAACAGAAAAAACTACAGTCTAACCACCTTTATAAACTCCTCAACTGGACAAAGTTTACATAAAGCCTCGCCAGACAGTGTATTCAACTCAACAGTTGAAGCACGCAAAGGGTACTAACTAAAAACATGTTCCTCACTGCATTTACTCTTTGGTATTGAAAGAGTTATTGGACATCTTGCAAACAGCATTTTTGTTTGACTTAGAGTTGACCATGGTTAGGAGAGAATCCACCCCAGAATTAATAGTGCTTTCACCTTTTAATGTGGAATCTGATCAGGTTTGGTCCCATAAAAAGCATGTTCACAAAACTGCACAGGTAAAGCAAGCTGGCATCTCCAGGTTAAATATCAGGGATCCGCACTGAGCTCAAAAGCCAAGGAAGTGAATTTGGGGAAATTCAGAAAGGAAGATGCTATATAGCTCTATCATATAAAAAGTAACAGAGGACAGAAAAACATCTGAGGGAAGTTAATAAAGAAGGGTGTGTTTTTTTCTTGGGTTCTTTGGGTGTATGGGTATTTTTAATTATTATTATTATAAAAAACATCACACTGTAGATTTATGAGATTATTTAAACTCTGCAAAACTTTACTAGTATGTTGTTAGTGCAATAGGCTTGTCTAAAATAAAAATAAATTGCTTCTCTGAAATATTTGGATAATACAGAGGGCACTTTTACAGTAGAGTATATTCTGTCACAAAGCATGAAATATACACACACAAAAAAGATGCTAAACACAGATGTATACAGATGCTAGCACACTTTTTATTTTTCATATGACATCTTAGAACTTATTTTTCCCCTTCAAAACTACTAAAACAACTCATTTCAAAAGGCATGTATAAAAATATTTTTTTAAAAGCAACTAAATAACACAAAGTTTTTAGTAGCTTTTTTTTTAATGTACCTAAGATAATTATTAGCTATGTTTTAACTGTAAGTGAAATTACACCATTATTGTACGTCTTGTTATAACCACTAATTTATTCCTGTTCACAGGACAAGAAAAATAATCTTCATGAACAATTGTGTTAGAATACCAAATTGATCTTCGCAACTGTAACTGTACTAAAGGGTACAATTTATGTTTAAAGCATCCTAATTTTAAAGTTATTTATTATTTTAAACAGTTTAATGAATAGCAAAATTCAAAACTGCTGCTCTATGTTTATTATAAATTACTTTTAGTTGCATTTCCTGTCAGAAAGTACTATAAAAATTTAATATTTTTGCAAAAGCTCCAGAACATCACTGCAATGATGTTATGCGGTTGTTAAGGTGGCTTTGTTATACCAGAATACAATTCTAACATACTGCTTCACAGTTAAAGTAAAATATAAACAGAAATGTAAGATTAACTTATACCAGCACCCTCTTGTTTCAATTTTGATTTTTTTTTTATTTCAGTGACTGAAATTCAATTAAGGATAGTGCCTATTTTGAGGAAATGCCTACATATGCATTGTAGTATACAATACTGGTAGAAGTATTCTACTAGTAAGTAAAAAATTTATTGCACTAGTATTAGTACAGAGGTTTTCTTTAATTTCACATTTTAATGTCTTTACTTGACCCTCTCACAGTTCAGCAAAAAAGAAAATTAGTGATAATGTTTTCAGTTTAATTAGTGTATTACATGCACTGTAACTATTAGTGAGAAATGTTATATTAATGAACATAAAAGTTAGCTGTAAATTACCTCAGAGTTATTATCAATTTCCCAAGTTACTGCTCCTTAAGATAACCCTCTCCCTATGGTCCTTCCAGTAATTTTTCTTTGCCTGATAAACATGATGATTAAACAGCACACAGTGCAAACCTTTGATACTTTTTAAATTAAATCCATGCCCAGCCTAAGGGCTGTGTCTGATTTCAACTAAATGTGTCAGTTAATCAGATAAAAAATTATCAGCAACTCAAAGAAGCAGTAGCCTTAGGCTTCATCAGTGCCAGAGAAAGCTGAACAAAATAAGACATACAGACAATATCACATTATGAGTAAAGGTTACTGCTAAGCACGTCACTGCACAGAACTATTCACCACCTTAATAATGTCTCTCTTGAATGAAATATAGCATACAACAGCTAAAATAATAACAAAGAAAGGAAAGTGGTAGACCTGTGCCTATATATGCCTGTTCATGTGTTTTGCAAGAAAATTCGAATGCTGCCATTCAAAAAAATGCAAAATATCCCTAAAAATTTACTGTTTAGAAAAGATCTTTGCAAGAAACTGAAGTATGAATAGCTGAAGAATGGTTAAACTAGATTTAATTTTTAACATTTGTTTCACAGATTTGCCACAAGAGTTCATTTGTAGGACTAAGATATAAAATATAGCATATCTAAATGAAATTTGTCTTTCCAATTACTATCCTCCTTAAAGCTTGCATGAGTAAATTCAAATTAAAACACAACATATTTGCAGGTGTGTGACTGACAACATACACCTTAGTAACAGGATTTTTATTTAGGCTTCTGCAACTATTTGAGTGGAAAATTCTTAAATATGAGCTTGCCTTATAATTTGTGAAACATTCTAAGATCACTGATTATAGTGATTTAAGAGTATGTGATTTTTTCTAAGCTTTGATACGCCTGTCAGATGCAGCTGCAAGTAATCAAAGACAGTATGGGAACATCCCTGAGACATAAGGATATAATAACTCTTATGTCAGACTGAAAACCCACTGTTTGGTAAGATTCTGCAGACTAGCTATGAATCACATAGTCTTGCAGATCACTACACATTATCTGAGACTTTCCTGTCTTCTACATAGGGACCTCAAAGCACATTTATCTCATGCTTTCATTCCTTAGGAAGAAGTAGTTCCAAAAACAGTGCAAATTAATTTAATGTGGATTCACATAAAATTCCAGTGTGAGTGCTCTCATTATGAACTTCAGTCAGTCTTCAGTGGGCTTATTTTAACTCGTGTGAGAAGTAAATTATATTTTAACGCTAGTATCTACACAAGGCAATAATATTATGTAACTAATCCACTTTAAAAGCTAATTGGCTACCTTTTTATGAATGCTCTGCGTAGGATGTAGGCACACTACCACCTTGAATCAAAACTGATGGCCTAAATTCAAGAGTTTTGCAAATGCAATTACTGAAACACTCATGCACACACACACAAAATCTATTAATTCAATGTAGGGGGGTATTCCTCAGCTCTCAGTCACAACCTTCAGTATCCAATTGCAAACTCATAATAAACATATGTAATTGGTATATGGTCCTCCTGCTACCTGGAAGCCCAAAGACTCAGGGAGATGGTGCAGGGGTACGTTTCTTTGCACATAAGCACATACACACACTGCACAGAAGGAAAAAAGAAAGAGAGTAAAAGAGACAGAAATACCACTCTCAAAGTCTAATACCATCAAAAGTATATTGAAATACTGCAATTCAAAAAGCTAGAATTATATTTTTAAAATGAGAAACAGAAAACCAGGAAAATCATAGAATCATAGAATCAGATGGGTTGGAAAGGACCTCTGAAATCATCAAGTCCAACCCTTGATCCACTACCACCACAGTTACTAGACTATGGCACTCAGTGACACATCCACTCTCTTCTTAAATACCTCCAGAGACAGAGAATCCACCACCTCTCTGGGCAGCCCATTCCAATGCCTGATTATGCCCTCTGTAAAGAATCTTCCGCTATAGCCATACACCACACCATAAATGCAGTTTTTCCTGATATACTGGTTCTCCATTTACCTGCATTTATAAAGTGAACAATCAGTCTTAGTAATTATAAATCATTAATGAATTATTTTTATACTATCTCACACATTAACTATTTTCATAGAATACAAGGAAGTTGCTACATTATTTTAGATACCATACTATTCCACCAGTTTTTTTTCTAAATTATTTAATGTAGATTGACTGATTCATTTTTTCCCAATTAAAAAAATGTCCTACTAAAACCAGTGCATTTAGTAACGTTTCATATAGTTAGCTACACCTATTAAAAACATAGAATACTAAGATATACCTATCAAAAACCATAGAATACTAAAATAGAAATCAATAGACTTCATAATAGTGGTATTGTGAAGGTTACCTAAGGAGTTTTCTACAGAACTGTGAGTTTTTGTTTTCTTTATACCAGTTAACTGAGTAACTGTTAACTGATGCCTACATTCCATCCACAGAAGCTACAGTCTTTGACACTGAAGCAAAAGTCTACAGCTGAAAAAAAAAAAAATTTTTTCTTTTTTTTAAATTGTACTTTAGTAGAGATTTGGTTTCAAATAAATGTCTGCTTCACCTTTGGGACTTCCAACTCTTAAATATTCAAATAATTGCAGAGCGAACTTGCCTGTAGACACTTCTTTCAGGAAATCTTATTTATAAAATTACCTCAACAAAGACTGATTACTTAATTTAATAATCAAATTTAACATGAAAAGTCAACTCTAGATTGAATAAAAGACATTACATCATAATGACAAGATGACAGTAAACAACTACAAAACAGTTAAGTAACCATACATGTTTCTGCTCCCATGCTAGACTTCTATATATTATAAGTGTTGGTGATTGTAAGTGTAACTATTTTGCAAGCAAGAGCAATTATATTTATCTAGCATTAGTAGTCAAACACCGTGATCAGATTTAAAAACCAACATATATAATCACATGTGAGTTCTTCAGAATGAAAAAAAGTTAGAAAAAAGTATTGGTGTTATGAAGGCAGGTACTGGTCTATATTATTATGTGTCAGATCAATGTTTTGCTGAAGACAAACCACTTACTGAATCAAGGAAAAGGTCAAAGGAGTACTAGTTTATATTTTCTTGTTAAGAGAAGATTCACGATTTAGATAATGCAACTCAGTTCACTTGCATCATATTGTGACCTCGGACAGGCAGAATTTCACTCCCGGATTTCTTGTTTTTAAATAGTATCTTTAACAAACCATATGAGCCAAAAGTCAGCCTTGATAAACTAAGTTCTTGAAGGTAAACACAAGGCCTTTCTTTCTGTGCTCTGCATTAGCTTTCAACCACACAACCTTCATATGGCCCAACTCCTAGATGCTAATGGCAATCTACCCCTCTACAATGAAGACCAAAAAAACACAGATCCAGTACAGCATGTACAAAACAAACTCTGAACAGACTTTACAGTTTGCTCTGGTTACCTGAGGTATACACCACAGTTTGAATCATTCAACTCATTAACAGATTTCCACTCAGTGAAGCTTCTCTAGGAAAATGTCATACTGTCTAGTCTCATTTATTTCTATTTGAGTATTGTCAAAGCAATGTTATTTAATGAAGTATTTCAGAATACATGCTAGTAAATACTGAGGCACATAAGTAATAATAATGGCCAGTCTTTGCGAGCGAAGATCCAGGGAAGGTCTTTACACCTTCCAGCCTGCACATTGGATTTTTTAGGTGAGACACAGTGTGCGCGGAACTGAGCCCACCCTTTAATCCTAAGGTTCATCTGCCGGGGCCAAGCGAGCTTGGACGGTGGTAGCGAGGTTCTCAGGACGTAGATGGATTGCCTTTTTAAGGGCTAACAAGCTCCACCTGCCCGGGAGTGGCCCTGACCGGGAATCAAACCCGGGTCTCGGCGAGTGATAGCGCTGCGCCCTTACCACTAGACCACCAGGGGCTCCGGCACATAAGTAACTTGATTTTTGTTAGTAATTCTGGAAGCAAGCAGTCCTTTTTGAGCATAGAAAACTGTAGGCATGACAAGACATGATACAGAGTTTTTGTTTTGTAGTCCTTTTATCACATGCAACAGGACAAGACTCAGAACCACAGAAGAAAAATCTCTTAAATTAAAATGAGCTATTTTGTCCATTAGAAACAAATGTTCTATTCCACCCTTATGTTTTCTTGTAAAGAATACAGCTCTCTGAGAGCAAAGAAATGTAAAAAAAAAAAAAAATTCTAAAATTAACTGTTAGATGCCACAATGTGACATTAAGGTAGTTGTCTGCTTATTTTAACACATTCTAAATCATATAAGCATTTCAGACTAAAGAAGTCAATTTTACTGTCACTAACAAGTATGATAAGTAGATATGTTTACATACATTTATATAACTCGTTCTCCCATGGACTACGGCTGAGAACATCTTTCAAACCTGCACTTCATACTTATGAAATCTATGTAATGTGCACCAATACACACACACAGATATACATGCACTCTCACATTGCCAGTGAACTCTAGTTACTTTAAAAGGAAAAGTACTTTTAAGAATATGACAATTTGCTAATGTTCTTTTATGACTTCCACTCCAAAGAACTGTACAAAACCTTTACCTCTTAGAGGAAATCTGTTTATAATACTGAATGTTCAGACTTTTGAAACTTCCAGTATTTGTAACAAAGAGCTACTGAAAAATATTTATAAATCATACTCTCCGCCAAAATTTAATTGTTAAACTTAGCCTTCTAGCAACTAGCCTTGAAGAAATAGCATCTGGAGCATACTGTACTGGAGCAAAATATCATACTCTATAAGGGGAAACAAATTTTCCCCTAAAGTTGACTGATATATAAAATTTTTCAATGCAATATTTGAACAAATCATGCAAACATTCTCAAAAATGTTCAATACTAATTGCCTGAAATACTGATCACATTCAGTAATCTGAAGTCCTTGAATAAAAAATATGTAATATGATGGACATGAAAAACAAAGTTTTAACCTCATAGTCCCTTGATGAAAATGCAGAAATTTCATCACTAAAAGTCCAAAGATTCTTAACTTAGACTTTTACAAATAGCTAATTCACATCTACTTCTATGCTATGTCCCCTGATAACATGAACATCATTTTAATCTAATTTTTAATCTAATGTGAATTGTCACAGAAACTATAATGCTAAAGTACATGTCAAGTATTAAGTATTGATTAATAAATCCAAAATTTGTAAGTGTTGATGGACAACTTAGAAGAAAAAAACCTGTTGCTTTGACTACCTTCACAGTTTTTTAGTTTAAAAGTGTATCTTCTCTCAAAGTGCCAAACTCTCTACTTTTAATATAAAACAAGTATATTATATCAAATATTATTATAGTGGCATGAGTTATTGAAATACGGAATTATCTGATAATGAATGTAAGAGGAAAGGCATGCTTAAGGAAGTAAGATTTACTATATTTCATTTGGTATTACTACTATGGACAAACAAAAGTCAGCTGGCAGGAAAGTTGGACAATTTTCACCTGAAAACATTCTAGGAGTACATGTTAATACATATAATAATCATAAAACATTATATACAAAGCTAATGATACTGTCCTCTAAAGGTTATTTGACAATTTCATCTTTTTGCTTCTTAAAGACACTAGAGAAACCTAAACCTTTAATTCTATTTGCATAATGCAATGGAGTAAGGCGGCTGTGGCCTACTGTGATACTAATAGTACAACCTCACCAGCTTTAATAACATTATTCTTCACTTGCATACACACAATAGAGTTAAAGGAAAGATTTATGTTACATTGATCCATTGCTGTCACTAGGAAACCACCCTATTCTGTAAGCATGCAAGTATTCAACCTTTTCTGCATGAAACAATGTCACTTGTTCTGCTATATGTGCACATTTGTTTGCAAATTGTATCACAGTAACAATTTCTTCAGAATTTCATATACACATTCTCAAACTATTAAGTCATTATGTTGCTATTACACCTACGAGTAGATAATCTTGGCATGGACTCTGAAGTACCATATATGAAACCTCATACAAGATCTCTAATAAATACTGCAAACTTCAATTTTTCCCAATGACAACATATTTTAGATAAACTTTCCCAGAAATATTCTTATTATCTGTACTGCCAATAATCAGCTCTTCTGATCTTGTCATCACTCCTCCTTACATAAAAGCAAAACACTGAACTTCTAAAAGATTATGCTGGGGGAAAACAGTCTATTAGAAACACAAGTCTAAAAGAAAGGCCTCTTTCTTTTTGCACTTGGAACAGAAAGCTAATAAATCCTCCTTTAATATTCAACAAAATTTTGTTACTTCTCCAAAAGTCAGTAAGGTTTGGAAATTCTTTAAAATTGTTAGGAATCTCAAAAACGCAAGACTAGAATTTTCTTTCATCAAATTAAGCTCCGTTCCTTATCTTTTTTTGCCTAAATATCACTGATCCTAGAAATTGTTATGTTCAAATGATGAGAAAACAGCACTGGATAAAACTAACTAAAAGAAATCATACTCATGATTGTCAAATTCTTCTACGGCCTTTACAAACTTAAAGCAATCCTGATAAAATATTCCTTAAAAAACAAATCCACCACTTTTTACAATGGTATGCATTTTCTGCTAATTTTTGAAACAGCAATCCTCTTCAAATTTAAGCAATGACACAGACCTTTAAGCACAATAATTACTATTTCAAAACTCCAGTGTCTACATTGCACTTCTCATAACAAGAAATCATTGAGGATTCAAACACCTTAAGCAAAAGATAGAGAATTCTGCACATGCTTAGTGAAAACACTGTTATTTTATGCTCCTTATTTATGACATCAGTTAGTCTTATTGGTGAAAAATATTGCAACTTTCAGCAACACTGCAATCTTTTCCCAGATTGCAGTGAAGCACAAAATGCCAAACCATGATTTTCAGGTTTAATTCTCTAATAAAGTGTCTTTGGATTATTTTTGCATCACTGTGTTTGAAAAAAAGACAAGGTCACTCAGCATCACTAAAATGATAGCAATTATTCCAAGTCTTAAGAAAAACATTCCAAAACAATATCAAAATGTGCTCTCTGACAAGCTTTAGAAAGTTTACATGAAGAATCAAATTTTACTCTTCATTAAATTGCTTAGAAGCAAGAATCAAGGGTTCTTCCCAATATTTTCTTATCACAATAGAAACAAGTATTTTTCTATATAATTTCAGTTCCAAATATATATATGCTGAATAAATGTATTTCAGACACTTCAGCGACAGCCACATTAAGTCATAAATCTATTAAAGTTGTCTATGTCTACCTTTGTAATTTGGCAGAAAAATAGCATAAGGACAACATTCTTGCATTTACAATAAAAATATTTCTACATTAGATATTTAAAGCTTAATAATTACAAGCAATTAATACAGGCAAAGAACTAAAAATATATCCCAAACAAACAATGCAATATTACCCCTTAGTAAAGACACATTATATGTGTTGCAGAATTGTTACACCCAGTATAGTAGGTCCCCATTGCCTCCAAATTCCTATTTTATACCTTCTACTCAAAGAGGATACAGCAATGAATAAGAATTTACAGGGTATAAGCTGACTGCATTTCAGTTCTTTGAGGAGAGAGCAACTAATGACACAATTCTCTGCCATCAGTCCTTGCAGCTACAAGTACGTACAACGAGACTGTGAATTTCTTTTAATTTCTGAAAGAAGTCTCAGAAGCTCCCAGACTGGTCCAAACTTCAAAACACCCACTTGATTGCACTGTATTAAGGGTTTTCACTTTATTTTAATGAAAGAAGAGTAAAATTGCCATCTATCACAGTATCTGGCAGACTAGTAAGTACTCTGATGTAAGCATCCACACCACAAAAGTATTCTAACTTTTTAACATTAGACAATTTTTATAGGTCTTTTATTGGACATAATGTAGCATTCTGAATGCAAGAAAATAATCTGTGTCTTCAGCAGGGAACTGATGTGTGTCCATTACCTGAGGTGTGGAATTCTTCAGCAACAGCACATGCTACCACTTCATAAGATGAATTGAGAACTTTAATTTTCTCAGAGTGGTCCAATGGTTAATCTGATGCAAACAGATCCTTACTCTGTAGAGAATTTGATCAGTTAGCTTCTCTTTGAACCTTTATTCAATTCTTCAACATATAGTTTGATTAGGCTTGACCTGGTATGGGGGCTACAGAGAAAGTGTCTCTGCTGTTACATCTTGTGACAAGCTAGAAATATATTCTTGAAATTAATGCTATGTTAGAATTGTCTCTCTCCTACCTCTCAGTACCTTTTACTGGTACCCTCCATTAATGCCAAAGACAGCGTAACTGTGGCTTGCCCAGAATAATAATGGTCAGATACTTTCTGCAAGCTCTTCAAAGTAACACCATTCATTCTTTGGAAAAGACTTATTCTACCAGTAACGAAGACAAATAGCCTAAAGAGGTTTTTAGCAGGGCTTACAGTCAGTTTTATTCCTATCCTTAAAATTGCTTTTGCAATGATTTCATGTTGACACTGTGGCAGGTATCTACAGAACTATATGAGTCAACTTTAATGCAGTTCATTATGGCATGTCTCTGCATATCCCATGCAGGCATTTAGTTCTCCAGGGATTGTAGTGGGTTGACCTTGACTGGATGCCAGGTACCCATACTCCCCCTCCCACCCAGACAAGGGAGAGGGAATAAGATGGAAAATGACTTGCAGGTTGAGATAAGGCAATTTACTGAAGCAAAAGTTTTCACACACACAACAAGCAAAGAGGAAAATAACAAGGTTTATTCTCTACTCCTCACTGGCAAGTGGTGTCCGGCCACGTCCCAGGAAGCAGGACTTCAGCACACGTAGCAGTTGCTTAGCAGGCAAACATTGTAAACAACAAATGCACTCCTTTCCTGATCCTTTCCTCACCTTTTATATCCAAACTATGTCATAGGGTATGGATTATCCCTTTGGTTGGTTTGGGTCAGCTGGCCTGTTTGTGTCTTCTCCCAGGATCTTCCCCTAGACTGGAGGAGAAATGTTACAGTGCTGATGCTGTGCTCAGCAGCACCCAAAACAATGGTGTGTTATCGACACCCTTCCAGCTACCAACGCAAAGAACAGCACCGTGAGGGCTGCTGTGCCCTCCATCTCAGCCAGACCCAATAAAGGGATTATGCAGTATCTACCAACAGCTGTGATGAGACTAAATCTCCTGTCTGAGTTCAATATTCACTGGCCCATGTTCACTACTTTTATTTGCTCCCTCATCTTCTAATGCCCTTTCAAAGTGTTTGCGATTTATTTAAAAGGGAGATTTCCCCACTTTCTAAATGAGTGAGAACAACCTTATTTTCATATAGCATTGTACCACACAACAGACACAGCCCAACTACGGCACATACAGGATATCAAAGCCATGTTCACTCCTAGTTGCATTAATCTCAGCATAATATTCTCAAAATCAATGAAAAAATCCCAAAATCTGACAGGCTTCCCTTACAACCATCTCAAGGTATTCAAATTCAACAGACACACACTTTAAAAAAATAATTAGAAGTTTTAAAGCATGAATAAAAAAATTTGTTGGATATACTGAGCACTCACTACCTCTTCAAGTACTTATCTTGGCTTGGTAAAATGCACACAAGACATGAAGAAATCATCAGTGTCAATGAAAAAAGAATATAATATTAGATACACAAATAAATTTAGTACTCACACACACACAAACAAAAATCTCACAAAACAACAGTCTCCCAGGATGTCCTATATTAAGAACTACGCAAACTAAGGTTGTTAACACGGCTGGCAGTCTGGTTGAACAGTGACCACACTTTCCACTCAATTGTTAACATTTTCTAAAAAGTTGTTTTGACAATGATTTATTTGAACTGTTAATGTCTGCAAGAGTCTGATTCTAAGTTATCGTCACTTGTTTCACTGTATTGAAGAATGGTACAGTATTAAGTTTGCATTAATTTTACCTTTTTGCTTTCTAATACACAGAACGTGTAATATTTCACAGTGGGTAATGTTTCTGAAACATGGCAGCAGTTCACTTATTCCAAGCCTTGTCTCCTGCTACAACAGAGTTTATGTGATCCATAAAATGAGGCACTCATTTTAATTACAAGACGTGGGGCTATTTCCCACTGACAGGTCCTCATTTTCTTTCCAGAACATTGCCTTTTAATTTCTAAATCACTTGTGTATCATTGTAACTAACAAATATTCTGGGAATACAGCCCTGCCTGGATGTTCTGGACCAAAGTAATCTGTTGACAGCAACAAATTTTTCTCTTAAAACAGAGTAGCCTGAAAAATCCTAAAAATACAAGAGAATCACCAATTTCGGTTGCATACAAGATAGAGCTCAGTCAGATGAAGAATGCAATCATTTTACTAGGAGAGTACAAATGTAATTCAAGAAGTTCAAATGGACTGTATCACTGTACAATTCAATCCAGCCTGATTTTTCTGCTGGAGCCTTGGAATAGGATAGAACAGGGCAAGAAGGCCAGGATGCAAGACTCCAGAATACAACATACTGGTTGCCAGATCACGCTTCTGTGGATAAGCAGCAGCAGTGGTACTGAAAAGTGTGTATAACTTCATCAGGATTTACAGGCGAAAAATGCCAACCTGATTTTTAAAATTTTTTTAAGGTAATCAGAATTGTCAGAGGTGGAGTTCAATCAGTACTAAAGGATATTATTAATGCCTCAAAACAGGTCCATGTTTTTGCTTAAATTTATAAAAAAAATCAATTTAATTAATTGAAGATAAATATTAAGTTATATTGTAATTGTCTACCATAGGAGACAAATATCACACAGCATAGTATCAGATTACAGAAAAAATGTTTCTAGTACTTCTGTGATATCAGTGTAATTTGCATTCCATGCAACTTACAATGGAAAATTAAATCTCCAGCAAGTCTTACAGATATGTAAAATAAATGAACCATTCGTTAAAGCAAAATTCTGATGTGTAATTCAAAATTACCACCCACTTCCATCCTATCATTAACAACTAGTTCTGCAGTTGTGGAAACCCTGCCATGAACACAAAGACACCTTTTCTTAATGTACCATGTATTTTTTCCCCTCTAAATGTTGTACTCTGAATTTTACTAATACTTCATCATTAACAAAGAACATGCAGATAGTCTTGGGTTTGTGAGGTTTTCAGATTTCCATGATTTTGAGGTATTTTTTAGCAGCAAGATACAAAATATACTGTTAATCTTTTTAGTACCAGAACAAAACATATCTTGAATCAAGATAAAATCACTACATCATGAATGTTAATATCACTCTGTGAAACATACCACATGACTAGAAAAGACCATCCCTTTAGGGAGAAATATTGTGTTAAAGTGGATTATTCTTTTAGTCGTGTAATGGAAAGGCTTTCCACCTAGTCCCAGAAGAAAAATCAAAATACCCATTTAAACTGCAATATTGTGAAATGGATAGGACAAAATAAACCCCTCAGATCTGTAAAGAGCTCCATATATATACACACATATACATGTACACACAGGAAACCACATAAATGAAATTTTATTAATACATATTTAGTTCTATACATATATATTTATGTATATAATCTTAAATTTTAAAAGCTAATTTTTTAGCTCTAGGTTAATGATGCAAACATCGAGATGCAGTCACATCACATACACTAGTTTGGGTCACAATTTCAAATAATATATACAACTCAGCTCTATGCAAAAAGTTGTGAGTATTCTTTTTCAATTTTCTGCACATTTTGTGCCAGACCATATTCTAAACAGCTTTTACAAAGTGATAATGTTTCACTGACAGTGTTTTGTGTACTTCACATAAAATTAAATCTCAGACAAACCTTGAGAAAAAGAAAGCAGAAAGCTAAGCAATACAGCATGTTGCTCTTTTTGACCCACAAACGATTATCAGTTATTTTAGAAGTTATGACAGTTTTCTCAAGTCCTTAAGGAGTCTGACACCATTGGTATAGCTTTTAACACTGCATTTATGTTTATATTACAATACAATAAAACAGCAGGAATAGTGTCCAAATTACTTGGGTATTGGATGCTTTATTGAAAATAACAGTATTACCATAACATTAAAAAAAAATCAGACTTCTTTGAATGTGCTAAGTAATCACTGCTATCCATGCTGCATGTGAATTATGGGATAAATTTTGGAAGGCACCATCAATTGGAATAACTACTAAGTCTGTCTCTCTAATGTAGGACTGTATGTGCTAACAGAAAACACTAAACTAACTGAATAACCAGTGGTATGTCAGTACTTGAAAAGTCACTGTGAAACCAGTGCAATGCTAATTATTTGTCATTACAGTACAGATGATTTCATTATTAGAGCTAATATTTACTGGGTTTTGTCAGTTATGAATAAAAAGCAGAATGTAAGTAACACAACCACTCTTCCTGCATCCTTTCCTGAGGATTGCTACCATAAACCACAGGATCAATGGTACAATAGTTAATTTATCCAAGTGTATTAGTCATTTTGTCACTATCCTTTCATAATGTTTACAGCTACATTTTCTTATTCTCTGCCTTCACTTACTGTTAAGTTAATTCCACATCACTGGAATCTTTAAAGCTTCATGGAAAAAGAGAGGTGATTTTTAAAAGTGTCTTGATATTCTGTAGTACTTAATTCTAGAAATGCAAGGCTAAATCATATTCATCCTCTCAAGCAAATCTGAAAGCAGATACATTCAAACATCGGCAAACTTATTCACCATTTCCTAACCAAGAACTTTCATTATTTTCATTAATAAAAAACAGCTAAGCAAGACTGGTAACTGGTGATAAGAATTTGGAGAAGCCCAAATTCTTATCTCAGCCCCCTCACCAGAGGAACCCCACTTAATGAGATGCCTTGCAAAGGCTTCAGAAAGAGAAATTTGAGCTACTGTTGTATTCAGCATCATGGGCAATCACCTACAAATTGAAGCTTGGCAGGTGAAACAGTAATAATAAAAACCCGTTTTCCCTTGAAAGAGAACTCTTATCCATAGATACTTCTAACTATTCTGCCTAAAAGATTTTTTGCAAGTGTCCTATCAGAAAGATTAAATGGGTGCTTAAGAAAATTATTCTAAGATAGCAGATAAGGCGATTATGCCCAAAGCATGAGGAACAAATTTCAAAGCACATGCTCCAACTGCTAATGACTTGCCTTCATGAAGTGTACATGCCTGGAACAATGTCAGCTAAGAAATACTTTGTAACTTGTGCTGAGACTTTGAAATCACAAGGCTCTAAAAAGGAGTGGGTTTGTTTTCCCAGTTTTTTGTTAAGAGGGTACCTCAGCACACCTGTTACTCTGGTGTTTGGAAAAGACTTACCTTTCCGTCCTGTCTTCATTATCCAGTTTTACTCAAAAAAAGCCAACTGCTCGACAAACTGACCAGGAAATTAAAGGCTCCCCATGTAACCTGGTACAAGAGCATCCTAAGTTCTACTTTAAAGACACTGACAAGCTTTGCCAGGCATTAACATCCTAGCCTCTCTGACAACCAGTGGCACTGCTCCTTCTCTTCCTAGGTGAATTGTAGTGAACATAGGGACAGACTTTCCCTATATGTTTGGTACCAACCTGACAACAGAGTTCTGCCATGTGCAGCCTGCAGACAGGATCCTGAAAAAATGGCACAAAACACCCAAAGCCATTCTCTCAGAAGAGTCATCTATTCAAGCCCAGGAAGACAGAAAAAATTTCCCATTTTCTGCTTTTGTTTGTCTCACAGGAAATTTCAGTATCTAATTTTTCTCCAGATTCTCACTAAAAACCTCTGTAAATCTTTTTCCTACAGAATGGAGATTCTGCATTTCAGTCAGTTGACTGCAAACCAGCTTCACAATAAGGCACTAATATGACACTTCCTACAAAAATATTTGGCCAAAACCTGAAAACTTCATTAAGGTTTAACACTGAAAATTGATATTTGAGACGATCTATTATCATACAAGTATTCTAAGCAAATCTGATCCAACTTTTCCATTTTAAACAGACTTGATGCTTCTGAAACAAACTACAATACTCCTCATACCAGAAACAAGCATGAACCGGGTCCTAAAATATCACATTCATGTAACATCTAACTCACCCTAAACCCAGGCAGAGCTGTAAGCAGAAAGCATTCGGGAAATGCCAGTATATGCAAGCAACACTTCCCCAGTCTGGGTTGACAAGACCGCACTTTAGGGGATATTGCTATAAGGTAGAGAGAATTTGGGTAGCAGGAAAAAAGGGCAGCTTGAGGATCTTCCTTGAGGAAGAAATATAAAAGTAAGATTTTTGGAAGGAGATTAGAATAAACAGAAAAGAAAGGTAGGTGATAATGTGCCAAAGAAATGGTGAAAGAGAAAACTAAAAATATCAACACAGAAATAGCAAAATCAAAAGAGAAATAAAGCAAACTAAAACTTTCAGGAGTTTTCTGTGAAGGAAAAATTACATTAGAAACCACTTTCCACTAAAGCTTAACATAAAAAACAAAACAAAAAACCACAAAATTCTCCAAACACTTATCCTAAAATCTGTTCCATCTTGCTTTATTCTATTAGTTTGCATAACAGGGAAATGTATTTTCATTCTTGCGAAGTTCTGACAACTCATATTGTCAACAGAGCTGTAGCACCAGGTTACTCTCAGAATGATACCCACTATGCCCCCTTAGAATTTGAAAGAAAATGTGTATATCAATACAGGGTAGAGGAATACTTATTTTATTTCTTGCAATTGGGTGAAAGTGAAGCTTTTCTTTCTCAAAGAAGACATGTCCTTAGTTACCATGAGAGTACCAGAAAGGGTACATGAACATGAAAGCATGGTAAAGAAGAGAGACAAGCTGGTAAGTTCACAACATTTTAGAGAATAATAAAAAAAAATACAGCTTGTTGGGGTGATACCAGAAGATTTAATGAAGACAAATGTTTATTAAGGAAAGGAATTCCAAAGTAAAAATTGAGAAAATTATGCTGAAAAGTAGTATCAGGAACAGGTGAAGACCAGAAAACACTGAGAAGAAAAATCAGGAACCCTGTCAGAGAACACTGTCAATTAAATTGATCTTGAATCTATTTCAAAGGCAAAGAACAATGGATGATGTAAGGTCATTATTGAGCAAGAAGGGAAGAAAGATTAAGATGGGTTTTTTTACTCCTTTCAAATTCCAATATCCTCCAACGCATGTTTAACTTTTAAAAATTCCATTACTTATCTTAGTTCTTCTATTCCCATCCTAGGCACAAGTAAATACTAAAAAAAAATATAAATCCAAGAAAATGCAAAAAATTTAAAGATAAGTTATACATACAATCACTGTTCCTCTGGTCAGCTCTTTTTTACTTTTTTTTTTTTTTTAAGTGAGATTTAAAAACATGAAAAACATTATTTCAGAGTTACAATACAATCCAAACTGCATTTTTACTGTACATGCTGTTTGAATAGGAAATGGTAGCAAGAAAGAGAATATCACTTACGTAAATCACCAAAGATCCCTTTGGTACCTTCTCTGCTTAAAGCTAACTGTATTTTCTTTACAATTCAGATTCCACACCTTTGAAAATGTTTACCAAAGCAAGCTGAACATTGTTTTCAGATATGCCAGTATGTAACTGCATCACAGAGAAGAGAATGTATGTTTTCTTTTATCATCTCTCCTCACTCATTTCTCAACTGCTGGTAGATTGTTATGGTATTCTCAAAGATTAGGAACAAACTGGTTATTTAAATTTAGAAGACAATGTTGTTTGAATAAAAACTTCCCAAATTGTTTGTTGCCTAAACTAAAAAAAAAAAATCACCTCCAGAATGCTTTATCGTTGAAAGGTATACACATTAATGCTATGCTGTGGGTTCTCAGTCATATGCACCTTCTCTAATTGAGGTGCTACAATTACTCACTGTGGGTTGGGGTTTTTTAATGCAGAAATTGAAGTTTCAGAAGACTGATGCGTTTAAAATTGCAAATAGTACCTATCACGACCAGAGCCCTTGGTATATGTGACTGTGGACTGCACTAACAAGATTACAGGAAAACAGCTTTTTATAAGAGCAGAAGTATTTTTACTCACCAAAGAATCCACCAGCCAAGTAACAGTCTCCAAGTCTAGTCCCACACAAACTGACTGACACAAAAAGACAGTTAAAAAAAAAAAAAAAGCCAGGCAGGGACAAGGACATTAGAAATGTTTATCGATGGTAGAAGTTCAGGGCCAATCACATTCTCTAAGATTTCAGTTCCCTTCCAATTCCCAGGGCAGACATTTGCACAATGGGCTGTCCATTATTGAGCTTTCTTACCCATTTCAAAGCAAGTGTGGCCTTCCCATAAATATTTTTGTCTCATTTAACAGAAGCAAAATATTTATATTAAGCCTTCAGCCTGAATAGTTGTTTTATTGACAGATGTCAGGTTTTAAAATGAAAAGTTTTCATGGTCTCAATATTTTAAACCACTGCCTCCTGTTCATACTGCATACTGTTGCACTGTGATTGTATGTTTGGAAGGAGGAGGTCAAGGATTCTAACCCCATTTTCAATTGAAGCACTAAAATAACACGAGACTTGCAAATGTGGCCTTAGTCTACTGCTCTTAACAAGATACAATTAACAAATTAGGTTGAATGTACTTCACGTGTTTTAAATGTACCGACAAAATTGCAACATCCTGTCAAACACACCAGACACTGAAATACAACACGTGACCAAAGACAAGGATGAGTTCTACACTTTACTGAAATAAGAACCTAGGCATTAGAGATGACCCTTGCCTCATACAGATAAAACTGTACAACCAAGGAAGTGAAAACTTTTATTCTAATAAAGTATGGACAGAACATCTTCTGAAGAAACAAAAAGTTTGGGGAGAAAACTAAATCTGGATGGATTCTGTGTGGTTTCAATTTGAAAGGAAAACCGTAAATGATAATAGTTTCCACACAAAAGAAATCAAGACAACTTAAAAGCTAATGATCAGCTTTGAGAAAAACTTCTGTAGAGGAAGGTCTCTGTTCTTCAATGGAAGTTTTTAAGTATCCTTTTAAAAAACATGCAACCAAAGGCATAATATATGTATAAAAACTGAAAACCTGACTGCCACCTTACCAGAAAACTGCAAGGTAGCTGAATGAGAGGATGAGAATGATGAGAAGGAACTTTACTATGCAATCTTAGCATAAATCACTTAAACACAATTTACTGATTTCTTCAGTTAAGATATTTTACAAACAGGTTGTACTTGTGCTCTCCTCCTAGTCAGTAGTAGATGCTCACAGAGTGCTAAATGGAGCAGCAAAAGATTTCGACAGATTTCAGAAGTGAGGGAAAGGAAGCTTCCCGGGAACTAGGAGTTGAGCAACACTTGCTACAAACCAGCATGGTAGACCACTGACTGAAAACAAGCCTGGAAGCAAAAACCTCTTGCTTTTCAATTTCTTAGATATTTGAGGATTTCACTTTTTTTTTTTTTTTTTAACATGATACATTGCTTTTATCAAATACAGAAAGCGTAATCCCTAGAAGACCTCTTATGTTTCTGCAACTTCAACTCATGCTTAAGTCTGAAGTAGGTTAACTACTAATGCAGAAAAGATGCTTTAAGACTGGAGAGCACATCGTTCAAAACACTTAACTATATTACTTTGCATTCCTGTTGCAGCAATGGTGAAGAGAAAAGTAGTTCCTATTCTACACTGCACTACACCCACATTAAATAATGTGACAAACCCTCTCTTTAGTTTGTATTTCTGAGGAATATTCTGGCAGCCAAAATCCTGACAGCCTAGCAAAATAATTACTGAGAACATGAATATTCCAAGGCTGGAATGACATGGATATAACTGTATGGGGAGCAACTGATAATAAAACAGCACTGAGGATATCTAGCAACTGACAGAGTAGCAACTATGAGGTAAAAAAAGAAACTAATCAGCTGAACAAAAATTCCCAGTGAAACCCCCAATCATCTTATGAATATAAAAATTTAGCCCAGTAATACTGTTTCCTACCTACGAAATAGCAGGTTGCCAATTAGATGTGGCACTCCCTCATTTTAGATGGCAGAAGTTTCTACTGTGAAGGAGACTCTAGGTTTCCAGCTTCTTCACCTGTCTGGTCCAAAGTGTACATGTGCATGCACATTTGTTACAGAACTTTTTATCTTCACTTTAAAAATAATGAAAAAAATTAACGCTGCAGAATCAAGAAGTAACAAGTTATAAAATATCGCACACTGATACAACCTTTTTTTTTAGTTTCACTCCAGTGGGTTTCATCATATAATTTTTAACATAGTACGATTAAAGTCTGCTTTTCCAGCTTATTTGAAATAGAAGATAATACAAAGAAGAGCATGAAATTACACATTTGCCACTTTCAGATTCTCAGTTGCCTGAATTTGCTGAATTTGCCTGAATCAGCTGCCTGAATAAATTTAATATTATATATTCACATAGCTTTCTAGAACAACTATCTTTCAAGAAAGTGTCAAGAGTCACCATATCACATGAAATTAGATGCTCTGGAAAAACTGCATGGGTCATCAAGCTCTCAAAACAATTTAAATAGACATGAGGAGAAGTAGAATTTTTTCTATTTTTTTCCAACTAATGATTTCAAAGAAGCATTCTCCTCTCTTTGTGCAGTAACACAAAACAGTATCACTAAAATTCAAAGAAATATTTCTAAGTGTTTATTATATAAATGTTTTATCACTTTTCCTTAAGGAATCAAACTGCATATTTTTTGCTCACAAGATGGGCATTCAGGAAAAACCAAAAAGTATTGAAAATTGGAAAATTGTATGCTATTCAACTTAACTGCCCAAGTCATGCTACTCCACAAAAGTTAGTTAATGCAATAGCATCTTTCCATTTTGAGAAACAGGATACTTGATGTCAAAATATTAAAACCATCTCATAACTAACAGCACAGATTTAGTATTAAAAAGAAGATCTAAGTCTCAGGATAAATCTTCCTTTGAAAGCATTTATTGATCTTCCCTTCACAGCACTGTTCACCATTTCTGTAAAGCAATACTTTTGAGAATGGTGATGTAAGCAATGAATAAGTCACAATGAGAAGTGGGTAATAAATAATGACTGGTAGAGTTTCAGAGAACATAGAACTGGTCTACAAAGGACAAGGACAACCCTGAAGGTGGCCAAAAGGACTATTATATCACAAAACCACTCAGATTACTGAAAATCTGTAAGCTCTAAAAGAAAGTTAAGGCATGTGAAAAAAACCCCAAAACTGACAAACTGTAGCAGAATGAAACATAACTTTATGAACAAGAAAGATTAATAAATTAGTCCCAGCAACTATAAACCACTATCCAACTTAGTAAAATCCCAAACATTACAGTTTAAACTTAAGTTCAACAAAATATTTTATATATATATATATATATATACACACACACATTAATCCTTTTTTTGTGCTGGTACATTGGCCAGGAAATAACAGAATTTGAAACAACACAAGATGACAAAGCTATGCCAGGTAGTTTAGTGCACCTATTGGATGACATAATCTGTAATAAACCATGCCTTCCTGAAATACAAGGGTATCACTGTTCTAAATACTAAAAGAACACCACAAAGAAAAAAAAACAAACAACAAACAAAACCCATCTACTTAACAAGTCACTGTTAAGCAAAACAGAAGAAAAGAAAAAAAAAGGGGTTTGTGGATAACACAGAAGACAGTAAAACAAGATGCTTAAGGAATGTTGAACAAACAGGTCCTTAAGAAAATACTTCAAAGAAAAAGTGTTCTGTTGTTTTCAGTACTGAACTTCTCAGTAACTACTGATGCTTCACAGTCATTTTGAGGATTTATCTATATTTCCTGAAGTTATAAAACCAGGTCATCAAGTAACCAAATTAAACCTAAGTGCTGTATTTCTTCGTTTAAAAATAATATGCCACCAAAGATTCTCTCTCATGTGATCAAGTTCTAGAGAAAGAAAGAATGTCTTGAAAGCAAAACAAAAAATGTCTTTAAAAGAATATTCTAACAAAAAGGATAAAAAAACCCCTTAAATATAATCATAAAGGCACAATCATACGTCCTAGGGTCATAAAAAAATGTCTCCAGTGAGAAGTCAATAGTTCTTCTGTTATGTCAAATAATGTTCCATTTTAGATAGCAACATTTGTTTTAATTCTTATAACTAATGCTATAGTGTAGCAAGTAGCAAGTGTAGCAAGTGTAGCAACTGTTAATCAAGTAACTTGGAATAGATATTTATTATTTTATATATAAACTACATTCCCAACATTCAGTCTCCACATCTCTTGGTATTTCAAAGAAATACTAGGAATTAAATTAAGACATTCTTCAGAAATACACTTAACTACTTTGCATCAGCTTAGACTTTATGTAAGGACATTTGAAAACGATTATTCTTAAGCAAGTTATTTGAAAACAAGTATTTTCATCTACAAATTTCCCTTAAACATTTATTCTCTTTCATTAAAGATTTCAGGTATAGATCACATAATCCAACTAAATGAAAAGAAGCATGGTATTTTGGGGGGCAGGTAGTGATTATGGAATGGGTTAAAGTCATCACCCTTTAACTAAACAGAAAAATATGTGGACTAAATAGGACATTTCCTAAAAGCATTTGTCACTTCTTTGCCCAGCCTTGGTAAATTATGCCAGCTCTCAGCAGACAGAAAAGCGGTAATTCATCATCTCCAATATTGTAGTCTATATTTATCACTATTTTATTTATGCTGAATCTTAATTGGCTAGTTTCATTGCAAGAAAATACATATTATTTATTTTTCCAAATAGGCAATATCTTATCTATCTCGGAGGTTGCAGTTTAAAATTAAGACCTTCCTCACTGCTAACTAGATAACACTTATAATATATCACCTGTACTTGTTTTCTTAATTAAAATATTTTAATTAAGAATTCATTTTCTAAGCAAAATTCCCACTGACCTCTATGGTAGATTTGTTCAAAGATAGTGAACTGTGATGAAGTTCCATTAAAAATATAAAAATTATATCTAAAGTAGCTGCTTATTTTAAAGTAGAAATTTATATTGCCTCTTTTTTCTAATACTCAATCTGTCCCCTTCCTTCATGTAGTAAGCTTTCAAGATCACTTTAAAAACAATCCATGGTTTGGCCATACTGTTTAAAAAAATAATACTTGTTTTACCATAAGAAAATCCCTATGCATGAAGAAGCTTATTAACAAAAATGAACACCCTTCTCACCTCCCAATACTTAACAATAATTATGCAATTGGTGCAAGAATTAGGTTTGATTCAGACTTTAAATTTAGAGTGAAGGAAAGTACTTTTGACCAAATCACCTTTATTGTCAAATTACTTGACCACGTTACTTTTCTGCCAATAGAATAAGAGTTGCTTTACTCAAATAACATGGATAACCTCTTCAGTTCTGTAACTGAATTCTGTTAATGAATAGTCAATATAGGGTATTTTCTGGATTAGCCAGTGTACATTATGCCATAATAGTTGCTTCCTCCAGCAACATTTTGGTATAAAAAATCCCACAATAAAAAGTAAAGATATTGTATGACTAGAGGCTAGTGATTACCCATAAAACAGGAAAAAAAAAAAAAAAGCTTCTACACACTACCATTCTGAAGCATCTCACCTCTTAATTTAATATTAAATTAGTCTTCATCTCTATTTATTACCATATCTCAAATCCTGCAAGTGGTTTGTGATGTACTATTTACTCCACCAAAAATCTTATCACTTGTTACACAAAAAAAATGGTCTTCAGATGTAGAGAGCTAGTGCATTTATCTATCTACTGTTCCAAACAAACTCAGCCATGTGGTCAGTCATGTGTTTTACACAAATCATTAGAGATACAGGAATGTTTTGAATAGCCATCAATGGTTACATCATTAACTATAATTTGCTGCAATGACTTATGATTTTCATTTCATAGAAGTGCATTAAGAGTGTGTTCTACACGTACATTAACACTCCCCATCATAAAATAAAGCCATTTAACTTTTCACAGAGTGACTTTTATGGTGCTGTTACAGAAGAAACTAATTGTAGTTAAAGCATTTATTTTTTTAAAAGGTCATGCTTTTTTATTGTAGTCTATAATATTTAAATGGCAGCGTAAGAGTATGAACATGCACGTATGCGAATGCAGGGAACATGTATGTTCAATTCTAAACCCATCCAAAGAGTTCTGCAGAAAACACAGACTGAAAAGTTATTTGCACATTAAGCTACAATGAGGTAAAAGAGAAATCTAAATTGTAAATGAGTTTTGGAGACAAATCAATGCTAATGAACAACAATTACTTCACTCACTGTGTGAATTAAACAACATCATTAATAAAGCTTAGGTGTTCTGATGGCGAGCATGTCTTTAGTCCCTGGCAGATCATGTAAGAACTAATTTAGGAGAAGCAGCAAGCACAAAGGAATTAAGTTTAAAATTCTTTTGTTTTGAAGCTCCATTTCAAACAAAAGCTTCAAAAAGCCTAACAACTCAGAAAATTCTATCCAGTTTTAATGACTGCCCTGAATGAATGCCTGATAAAATTTCAGATTTTCACAAGATTAATGACAGGAGATCTTATAGAAGATTACTCAGAACAGCCTCTTTTGTTCCCTTTCTTGCATATAAAACAGTCAGTGAAAAATCAAAATGTTTTCTTAAGAAAAAATGGGCTTTTGTTTGAGCTAAAAATAAGTCTAAACATCCTATTCTTTACCTGAATGCTCAAAGCCAGCTGCAGGTAGTAACCAAGTAGGGAGAAACTACAGAGGGCACTGTTGTATCAGTTTTCAAGAGTTATAATGGTGATAGGGCCCAAGAAAAGAAGATTGTCAAGAAAATAAATAACTAACTAAGGAAAGAATCTGGAGTTAGGAGAGCATGCAAATGCACTAAACCTAAAACAATAATAAGGTAAAAAGACAGAAGCTGTATTTCTGAAAGAAAATGGACTGAAAAAAAGTTCATGTAACAGACTGTCAGGCTGATAGGAATACTGCAGTGCACACATTTGGCATTTTCCTTTGTCGTGCTTTCCATGGAAAAGGTAACTAATCATAGCGCCACCTTATCCTTTGCAAACAGCAACCTATTACTGGCATCCCACTCATAATCAATATGAAAATGAATGATGACTGTTATGCAATTCTTCCACAGGCAGAATTTATCAACTGAAAGAATATCTTCACACTACGCAGTCCTTTCACAGTGTAAAAGGCCAGTTCCGTTTTATTTCTTTTCATAATGACAGTTACAAATCAATCATTTCTACTTTGAAAGCAGTAACATTGGTGCAATATAAACCAAATAAAACCCAGCCTTTCCAGAAGAATTACCTTTAAATATACTGGTCAGAAACAGCAAATGTCCAGTTGAAAAAAATGTAACCTTGAGATTACTGCATGTATGACATTCACATGAAAGGGGAAGGTATGTTAAATAAGTCAGCCTAAATGACTAAGTAATTCCATGCAAAATGATTTTTACACAAAGAATGGGCTTCAGAGATACAAATATTTATGAAAAGACATTTGATAAATGCTAGTTTATATGAAAGTTTGCCTGTCCCTGATTTTTATTAGAAAATTTTATTAGAAATAACCCCAACTACATTTCATTAAACACTAATGAATTTTAAAACGTATATTACTACTGTCTAATGAGAAATGTAAATAATATAAAACAGCCAATTAGTTCATTACAGAATAATTATTTTATATATATATATATATATATATTTCATTTTTATCCTTTAAAAGCATTATGAAGATGCCAAGTAATAAACCAAAGTACTGAATTAAGATATGGAAGGTATCAATCATTTCATGAAACTTTGGAGAAGAAAGGTGTTGCTTTTTGTCAACATTGTAGTGGCAAAACCCACAAGCAGCATGTTTTGCAATACTACAGCAAAAGAACACAGGACTTCTATGAACACTGACTCAAATTTGCATTTCCAGAGTAAAGACTACATGGAAGGTAATTTTAAATTAATTTAGGCAATGACTTCATAATAAACCAAAGAATAAACATTAACAGAGAAGATGCTCAAGCAAACTAAACACACCAGAAAATTGTCTAAAGCTATGTGAATGAATGAACAAAACAAACAAAACCAAAACCACAGACAGTGCCTGTGGATACTCACTCACATCCACCTCCATAAGAACTGTGATGGTAACTGTGAAAGAATTGTGTCTCTAATCATGTAAAGACTGATGTATTACATTAAAGGAAACTGCCACAGAAAATGAAAATCTTTTTTTTTTAATATAAATTGCAAAACCAGGCAACACAAATATACTTACTACACAAGACTCCCAGTTCCTTCACAGACACTAAGACCTAGAATTTCTTCTAAGTGGTTTAAGTAATTGTTTCAAGCAACTTATTAATAATAGATAAATTGAAACAAAAACTAATTTTCATGTCAGAAATGGGTTTCATCCAGATTTTACCATCTCCAGCTTCCAAACACGCTCTGTATATGCAACGTTAAGTGGAAAAGTTCACTAAATCTCAAATTCACATATATTCTGTCTTCAAGCTAATTCTGTTTCTAAGTAAAAATTGCTTTAAAATTGTTTAACATATTCTACCAGTATATAATCTCTTTTCATTGGCATTGCTTCTAGCACCCTAGTTTTGCTAAAATAAAGTTTCACCTTATTTTATTGTTTCCAGTTGTTGATAAAAATTTCACTAGTATTAGTTTTATACTCTTTTTGAAGTGTATATGATTGCAGGCAGGCAGGCAGCTTGCATGCATGTAAAGAAAACTAACAGTTTTTTAGATACATTGTCTTAATAAAAGACATGCATAAATGCATATTATCCTGCTATATATACACTATGACACTAGGCTAAAAGAGGTGAAGTTCTCAAGTTAAGATACATGTTTGTTCTATGTAAAACTTAATTGCATTTTGCAGTACTTTCCTAGAGAGATGAAATTGGATCCAAATGGGGCTGCTTCAGAGACTGTTGCATCTATGCATGTCATTTAAATAAAATTCAAATGATGCAAAAAAGTTTTGATAATGTTTTCAAAATTGACTTAAACATCGTAACATATTTTTCCATTTAACTACAATACTGAATGCCAAAATGTTAATAAATAACTCTCTAAATATTCAAGATATTTAAGGTTCCTTTCTCCCCATGCAATAGAGAACATTAAAACCAATTTTACTATCATAATTTATTCAAAGCTTGATTATAAGCAATAGCTGTGAGAAGAAATACAGCATTGTTGATTCATATACAAGCATTTCACTTAACTACATTGGATAATAGCAGTGCTCCTAAAGGAGTATAAAAGCAAAGTGATTAGAAGTCATTACTGTTAATTAGCATTCACTTTACATTGATAGGGATGAACCTTTTCTGTGCTGAGCAAATGGAAAGCTTTTATGTGAAAGTCTACCAAACCTGGTCAAGGTAAGCACTGAAATAAAGTGTCAGTGACCAGTAAGCTGAATTCAAAACATCAAAAACAAAAAAAGCAACCCAAAAACTAAGGATGTATCATCATCCAATTAGTGAATTCAGTTTTTAAACAGGAAAAGGTCTGAGGGGAAGGAGTAAAACTGGAAATTCATACTTCACATTCTGCAATCTCACTGATAAAAGGAGGAAATGTGTGTTTATCAAACTTGCTGTGAGTGCACGGTTCATTTGGCATCCTGTAAACAATGCCTGGCTGCCCATTCCCAAATGCATGTGAGAATCTTGCAACCCAGAACATCATATTCAGCAGGCAAGGTCACACTAGAGATGCCCTGGAAATGGGAAATTAGGAAAACCTGGCAATCAGAGGTTTAAAGCTGACCAGAACAAGCCCTCCGGCTTGCTTACCATCTTTCACCACCAGCCTGACTGTCTCTGCTTATTCAATATTAACACAACAAGACTGAGAGTGAGTGAAAACAACTCCACACATCTAACCGGGAGAAATACAGTGACTTTTTTGTTTACGTAAAGCTCAACATTTCTCACAGGAAGAAACTACCTCAAAGATGTTGCTGAAGATCCCCTTCTGGAAAAAAAACAAAAATTGACCCCGCCTGAACAGTTCAGATGAGACACAGAGAATGACAGGCATCCTGTTGATTAAAAAATTTCCTTGTTCCCATCTCATTTTAAAATTTATACTAAAAAAAACCCAACAAAACAAACCAACCTAAACAAACCCTGTCTTTTGAATGGAACAAGTTACTTAATTATTTTTACAGTGCTTTAAGCACTGCCAACTATGCAATTACTTCTTACCCTCTTCCTTTAATTCACACTCTTATTCACTTCTGATGACAATGGTCATCCCCAAGGTGGAGGAAGTTATGGAGCTCCAATCCAGAATTAATTAAAAGAAAAAATAACAAGTCGATTAAAAAAAAGGAATCATTTAACATGATGAGTGCAAAGGGACAATTCAAATCCTTGCAGATAAAAATCTACTCATTATAAAAGAACGAGGAACTTAGTCTATGAAAAAAGACAGCAAATACTTTGTCTCAAAAAAAAATCTTACTTTATAAAGAAGCATGGTTATTTATTTCTTGTCCATCTAGGCAGCCACATCACACAATTTCTAAAAGTTCACATTTAACTTCCATGTCCTAGTAACAGGCCCAGTAAATAAATTCCATTGTTTTATCTACAACTGTTCCCCCTAACTGGGCATTGAAGATTTTTTACAAATTTTTCAACACTTGTAATTTCCCTTGCTATACATAAATTCTATATTTCAGCCGTTGAATTATATATAAAGTTAAGCTTCCAAAATATCAAGGACACAGTATTTGTGATTTGCAATAATTAAAATATAGGCAAAAAAATATGGAGGAGTGATTATTTTGGAAATTAGCATAAAGAAAAATACTTCTCCCTCTAATTTAATCTTTTTCGAAAATTGAGAAATATAACTCTGAGGAGTTAATCTATACACCTACAGATAATTCAGCTCATACTAGGGAAAATACCAGATTTTCTTCAACTGAAAACATGGGAAATTACTGGAACAGAACTCTTCTGCACACTTCTAAACTCTCTGAATCCTATTAGTGAGAGTAGGAAGCTACTTACTTTGAACTTAAGAACTGGAAATATAGTTCAGTAAACATCATGGTGAGAACCTCAGATTACAGATTCTTGAAGTCAATCAGGATTCGATAGCTAAGAATTATTGAGATCTTTAAGATTCCTAAGAATTTGTGCAAACCTTATTTCTATGAGTTAAGAGAACACTACTAGTCTTTATCATGTACATATCACAACTGAAGCCACACAGATGTATACCCAAGAGTTGATTTAAAATGGACACCTAAAAGCCAAATGGCTCTTCCCATATACTTTACTATTCTTTTAAATGCATTTTATGAGAGTGAAGACAATGAAGCAATGCTTGCAGTAACATGCTACGTTACATTTATTCATTCATACATTTATTTTTCCTGGTGGGAGCACCTAAACCTTTGGCTGTACAAAAGCCACAGAAAGTCAGTTACCAAATTGGATCTGAGAACTGTTTTTAACCATTGGCCAAAGCACCTGAATTCTGGAGAAGGGTGAAAGGAAGATTATTTCCTTAGCATGGGAGACTATTAGCAATACCAAAGAACTGAAAGCTTTATCTTCTGTGAGGGAATTAATCCCTATCTGAAGGCCACAGAATAACCTTGTTTATTTTATCCATTCATCTCCACCCCTGAAGAACTGATTTCTGAAGAAATCCAAGTCTCAGGGAGTTTCACTGAATATTTATAGGACCTAAGTTACTTCTATTCCACCTGAACCCACACAGCTAATGTACCTTCTCTGAGACAAAACACCACCTTAAATAACATCTAAAATGTCATTGCTATTGCAATTTTAACTCTTAGGCAGGAATACTTTCCGTCTTCAGTAAACATCAGTCTGGGACCATTTAAAAAATCATGATCCTGTCGTTAAAAATAACTATTAAATACAGGAGTCACACTGTCTTAATAAGCTCTTTGTTTCTGGAACTAAAAAATACTTTACTTATTCTTATTGACTGACTGAGTTATAAGATCACTGCTCCAGAATGTGACAGTACTTCAGAAAATAAATTTTCTTTCTTTGCCCTTCCACATTACTGATAAAATGAAATAGTGCCCTAAGCAAGGGCTATTATTATTCAAATGTTTCATACATCAAATATATCCAACATCAATTCTTATTTTTCAGTTGATGATCAATAGATGATTTCATAATTAATATTCCTTCAGCCCAGAGAGCCAATATATAAATTTCCTTCAAGTGGACTCCATTTTTTTGTAAACTTGCAGGTTCTGAATCCACAAACTGCACAATAAAAAGAACTCTGCCAGAAATTATATGTTGAAACTAAAAATCCACTAAAAATCCATTTTCATGATTTATAAGAAACATAGGGTAATATGTTATAAACGAACTATATATAGAATCAATTTTAAAAATATTCACTAAAAAAACTCCCAAGTAATTAAACATGTTATTGAAAAAAAAATGAAAAAAAAGCAGCTAGAAGAAAAACATTTTTATCAAATTCAAGAACTCTGCGAATTACTTCAGCAGTGGAAACTTAGCAAATAAATGCAAAGACTTCACTGAGAAGAGGAGATAAGGAAAGACATTTGAAAGAAGACAGAACTGTCTACTAAAACCGAGCACTGAAATAAATTATCATGTATTGGTTTGTATAGTCTGGAAGTTGCTAAACAAAAGTTAAGCCATAGTTCCATGAGATACAGAAAACAATCCAACATTCAACCCATCTAATAGCACTTCTGTATGTGCTTGCATAAATCATCAATGTATTATTTGAACAAGACTATAATTACATAGAAAAGAGGAGAAAACAGTTCAATATACCTAAATTGAGAGGTTATAGGAAAGTTCCCCAAACCTCTCCACACTCCAGTCTTTCCCACCACTAGAGGGAATGAAATACAGTTCCCCCCCACATTTCTAAGACAGAGCCATCATAAAAACTATGAAGGATAATTCAGGTAACTAAGAAACTCTAGTGCTTACATGCTTTGCTGGGAAAATCTCCAATACAAACACGGACAAACAAGGGTTTCAGTAATCCCTGTTCAGTAACACTGATTAAGTTATTCCTTAGAGTTCAGGATTTACACTTCTCACAATGTAAATATTCTACTATCAGGTGAGGACTGCTTAGTGAGATACATTTAGACATCATATAAATACTCTGATATGTTTCACAATATATATTGAATACAGAATCTAAAACATGGCATTAGGTAACTAAAGAAAATACACAAATTTGCTTTATACCTATCAATCACTTGGGTTTGTGACAATAAAATTAACAGGCTTACAGTCACTGGCAGTCAATATCACTTGCTGAGTCACATGGACTAGAACAGGATTGTTGTCCTGGTTTTCCCAGAACTGCAAGGGAGTATTTTACTTTTTAGAAATCTTGTTCTAATAACATTGTTTTTAAAAACATCGAATGCTTTCAAATTCATACAGTTTTTCAAATGTGTTTTGTTTTAATTTTTTTTAAGAAATACTTGCAATACAAGCATTCTTTGCAAACAGAAAGTGAGGCACACTATGTTATTTTGATCTAGACACACCTTTGCCGTATTCTTGGCCCTGAACCATTTAACAGAAAAACAAAGCTATGTCATTTGACCAGTGGTTTAAAATTACAACCACTCAAGGATGGCTTTGACAAGGTTTCCACAAAATTCCTCCCCTCCCTTCAAGAGAATGCAAATTGACTTCTCTGCTTAAAACTACTAATATCTGGGGAAAAAAATTCCTGAAGCAAAATCCTCAGTGATTATGACATACACAGTAAAGCTACTAAACAGCAGTTATTGAAAAATGTGAAAAAATAAAACCAGAAAGCTTTCAAAGGTACTGTTAACACACAGTAGAAAAATGTTAATGCCTTTTTCTTAAAATTAAAAAAACTACAGCTGCTGTAGTTTACGTCCCTCTGATAATTTTGTCATTAATCATCAAAATATGCAAGACATCTTCCTGAAACTTTTGCATCAGAATTTTATAGCTACGTTTGACTCAAAACATGATTATACAAAATCTAACATAAAGGGACTATATTGTTAATATGTATGCTTTAAGATATCACACAGTGAAATTAATATTTCTATACAGGAAAGAAATAGTTATTTAGTTCCAGACAACCTGATAACATCTCTTTCAACTCTAGCTATAATTATCATGTACAAACTTCCAAAGCAGAAGTTGTCAAGATTTAACATTAGCATTAATTTATGTCAGGCATCCATTCCTCCAAAGACAGCAAGAAACATAAAGGAAGTATCATCTTAATTGCCACTAATTTGTCCATTTTTAATTAAATTGATCAGTAATTTATTATCTTACCCAGCAGCAGAAAGCTGTTAGTATGTAGCTTTTAGAGACAGCAGATACTAGTCCTTCCACTTTCTAATACTATCATGGTTCAAAAATAATTTAAAACTGCTGTATCATATTGCCTTTGATTCCTGTACTGCATGATATGCACATTCCATTTAAAACTTCTATGAAGCACTCTAGAGCATAATCATAGAATCATTTAGGTTGCAAAAGACCCTTGAAATCATCAAGTCCAACCACTAAGCTAACAGTGCCAAGTTCACCACTAACCCATGCCCCTAGGCACCCAGTCTGTAGTCCTAAATACCTCCAGGAACAGTGACTCAATCATTTCCCTAGGCAGCCCATTCCAGTGCTTGATAACTCTTTCAGTGAAGAAACTTTTCCTAATATCCAATCTAAACCTCCCCAGAACAACTTGAGGCTGTAGCACCTACATGCACTGTTCTCCTGTTTTGTAGTTTCATACTCCAGCACAGGTGTATGATCTTAATTTTACTTTAGATGAACAGGATTTCCCTGACAAAAATGTTTAGAAGATGTAACATCTGACTGCAAGATAGTTTCAGGAAGCAATTGCACTCCAATCACATTTTTGGGTCTTATCTGCAGTTTGATCTGTTTTTAAACTGAACACAGGATAAAACCTGAAGCTTTTAGGTTCATGAATCTCAATTGTCATTTCAGTGAAGGAAAGGGAGCTAGACAATTAATGTTCAATACCTGAGATGAAGACTAAAAACATATTTAATTGAAGTTTCAGAAAGTAGTCTACCAGTTTGATCATTAAAATTATGTATTTATTTTCTTTAAGATAATAATTATGATTTTCTGAACATTGTATTGGTTTTAGTACCATGCACAGCAGTTATCAACACAATTAGCTGAAATAGCATGTTCATTGAAACTCTGTGGGAAAACTCTAGAGTCAGTGGGAGATTTTCTATTTTTTCAATGAGATTTGATTTAATTCTGGTAAAAAATAAAGTACTACATGACAGATTTTGAAAAAGAATAGAGAATAAATTTTAAGTGTTTTAGAAAATAAGCTCATCAAATCTCCTTTTAATTGATTTTATAGCTAAAAAGAATTGATAAATGGATTGATAAACAGTATTGCTATTATGTCATATATTAGAATACAGAAACAGGACTACCAAGATCAAAACTATCACTGTAAAATATTCTGTAATACTTTGCACATGATAAGTAACATATAGACAAATAGCAGATTCTGGTTTACAGAGCTCAAGTGTACTCAAATGGAAATGTCTAGACATTACTTTCAATACACAGATAAATGCCCCAAATATAAAAGATCTCTCACTACAGTAATGAAGTGATGAATTATTTCAAATACAAAGCAACTTAAACATTCTATTATAAGTGATTGTCACAATTATGTTTTTTGTAGTATATGCCAAGCACCTGTTACAGGTGCTTTTACTAAATAGAGACAAGGTTTTGGCTTGAAACGGGGATGAATAAGTCTGATTCACATTGTGGGAAAAAGGAATTTAGTTACATTTTATATTTACAGTGCCAGGAAGAAAGAAAGGAATAGAAATAAAACCTGTAAAAGTGTTCCATTTTTTTCTCAAAGCTTTCCGTAAATACCTAACTGGATCATTTACTTAAATTCATAAATGAGTTAAGCAATAAAATTATTCCCAACTACATAATTCTTGTCAATCAGCATACCTTAACAAGTTTCATGAGATGGTAAAGGTCTTCAACCTCATCTTCCTGGCATGCCGTATACACTTTCCCAGTATTTACGCTGGTACCCCTAATGAAACCACGATAGAGTGGCAAATCCAATGCATCAGCATACAGGTCAATGGCATGGTGTCCTACTGTCTGATACATATAGCTGTCCAATTCATCAGTCTGCCCTGCCACAATTAAGAAACAAACGTATTAGGTAGATTATTTCAACAATTACAGATAATACAAAGACTTCAAAGCACCGACAAAATCTAAATGTTAATATTTTTCAGTTCACAAACAGATGTTTGGTGACAATACCGCTATAAACATGGAAAGAAAAAAAATAGATTTATCCACCCAACAGACGTATGGAGAGGAAGACATCTGTCACAAACATGCTGCCTATTTGCAAATCGTGGTGCCTTTTCTTCTTCCTGCTTTATCCAAAAATCTCATACCGGTCCAATTCTGACTCTATTTATATGGTAATTTTAACAGGAACACAGTTCAGAAGAACAAACCCAGATACATTTCAACATACTTGGAGCAAGAAATTTGTAATGTACTACAACTGAGAATAAGCAATAGGTTGTCAAAATTTACAAAAACTTTGCTGTTAAAATTATCATGGTCATTATGAAAGGAAATTATTTCTGCTTAAGTACAATAAAAGCAGACCACTATAATGTTTTGATATGTTTAATAAACACAAAGCTATTTCCTTAACCAGGAGAAAAAATTAACTGTTTGTAGCTAGCAAATGAGAAAAAAAAAAAACAGCTAAAATGAAGACATCATGGATTAGAATTAAATCTCAAACTACGCAATAAACCATTTACATATCAAATCTTTCAGATAATCTTTTTAACTGATTGATAAAGTAATACATCATTATTGGTGAAATCTCCACTTTATTAAAAGCTCACTATTTTAATGCTAATTTGTAATAGTGGTACTTCTCTGAATTTACATAGAGACATCAAGCATTTCTGCTGTATACCTAGAGAACATCTCACGAGGAAAAAGGTCTGTAACATGGATCAAGATAACTAACTCATGATGTAACAATTAGGTCACATCACATTTGATGCCACACAACATATACATTTCTGCTCAAAATAGGTAAATCCAAAACTATAATCACAACAAATCACCCTAGACCAGAAGAGTCGATTTAAACGAAAATTCAGTATTTTTCAACATATATCAATATGACAAGGTCTTTAACTGATATTCTGTTTAGAATACAAAGTTTCTTTATTAATTGAGACTCTCCAGGCAACAGTGGTACAAGATAAAATAAAAAGAATGACATAGAATCCGCTCTTGCCTGAAGCACCTCAATTAACTTCCTACAAAATTTCCAACTACACACTTAAAGAGAGCAGTTTATGATTTTAATGACAATATTCTACATTTCTGATGTGGATAAATTAGTTTAAAGACAACATATTTCAACAAGATTAGAGATTATTATGTCCTAGCTACCCAGAAAATAAATTGTTCCTGTACTCCCCTAGCATTTGCCGGTTCTGCCCGTGACTCATTTGTGATGGCAGCTCCCTTTTTTCTTCACTTTCTGTCTATCTTCCCACTATATAGTTACCAGATACCATACTTAATCACTTAACATATGTTGAACAGTCAGCCTATGTTAACATCCTTTAACATTCTCCCCTACCAACTGGGAAACAACTCACTTGCTTTTCAATTCTTGCTTCAAATTCAATTCACGCTCCAGTCCAATACAAAAGTACTCAGCCCACCCTCTCACCTCACCACTGGCTACCTGAGTTTCTCCCATTGTCTTTCACAGAAATAAGTCTAGGTGGAGCCTCTGAGGAACTAGTCAGAAAATTGGTCCAAGCTAAAAGGAAGGGAAAAAGCAGAAAAAATATGGGCATCAGGGTCAATTCCAACCCAGATCAGTTCCCCAACTAAGTTCACAGATGCTGGGTTAGAACAATGAAGGAAGACAGACAAAGATAAAAACAGACGAGCAACAGCACATTTTTGGCAGCTGGAATGGTTTATGCCAGTTTAAAGCATTTCTAGAAATACAGTGTTACTTTTGGTTGATTATCTCTTCAATCACCCTTTAACATTTGTGCTACTGAACTCTCACAATCCCTTTGTTTACCACCAGGATATCTGCATTCTTTTTTTCAAATTGTGTAAGCCTTTCTTGTACTGTTGTTCATCTTCTTATGGGCTTTTTTCCCCTTTGAGGAAAAATATGTTTATTACATCTTCACAATACTTTCTTTTTCTTTACCTTTTTTAAGTTTTCTATATTGCCTTCAATATGCAAAACTATAAAAACACATAAAAGAACTTAATTCAGGTACAGTTGTGTTTTCACTGTTTCTAACATACATAAAAAAAATCTCCAATAAGAAACATGGTTTTCATACCTCTGTTTTCAGCAGGTCTTAAATTTGCTAGAGCAACAATCTGATGCCCAGCAGCAACACACTGCATCATATTATAACAGCTGTCCTTCCCACCACTGTAAGAAAAAGAAGAGAGTTTTATTCCCTTATAACTTTTGCCTAATGGCTTAAAACGTAGCATCATCAGAGCTGGTTATAAAAGTTTGAAATATTAAAATAGTTGTAAAATATTAGTGGTAGGAAAAAATTATTTCACCATAAAATTACTATATATGTATATTGCCTAAATACAGTATCCATAAAGCACATAACCAGTTCTGTATCTTATTATTAATCTGAGAGGTTACATGAAGAACAGCCACTGACACTGGAATCCCTTCAAACAAAGACTGTCTTCTACTCCAGAGACAAATTACTTTGTACTCATTACCAGACAACTTGGATCAGAAAACCAAAATCTGTTCCAGAGTTCTCAGCATTAGCAATCTTTTCAAATTAGGTCTGTCATGTAGATGTGGTGCCTAGAGAAAAGGTTTAGTGGTGGATCTGGCAGTGATAGGTTAATGGTTGGACTCCACGATCTTAGAGATCTTTTCTAAACCTTGCTGATTCTATGTTAAAAATAACATTTCACCTTCATGGGATACTTAATCTAAACTTTCAACATCTTAAATGTCCTTTGCATTCTCTAAAACTTTAATTATTATAGGTAGCAGTTTCAGTTGACACTGCATTGAACATACACATTTTTTACTGCATTTAAATCCAAATAAAAATTACTGCTAGTAAGAAAAAAAACATAAAACCAAAAATAACTATATTCTTTGCTGAGGCCAACAGATGATATTCCAACACAGAGAATACAATTAATTTTGACATTCATTCAAGATCTACTGGAACCTTTTCCTCTACAAGTGAGGAAAGAATCCTGCTTTTCTGATGTAACTGAGAAAGTACTTCTCATGGATTTTAATCACTAGCAAAAGACTTATTACAATCAAACAATAAAACTAAGAGTACTCCAGAACACACACAGCTTAAAAGATCCACGTTTAGACTCACAGCCTTCAAACTACAACTGCAGGTGGAAATTCTGTGCAGCTTCTTTAAATGCCATGGCACAAAAACCAGGGCAGGAATAGGAACAGAGATCTACACAAGCTCTGTAAAACTGAATCGTTTCTTAGAATCACCAAGACATGCACAGGAGAACAGATAGTACAAGTAGTACTTCCCACAGTAGACCATTGGATTTCTTGTGACCACATTATTAGTATTTCTACCTGAAAGGAGATTGTAGCAAGGTGGGGGTTAGCCTCTTCTCTCAGGCAACTAGAGACAGGATAAGAATAAACAGCCTCAAGCTCTACCAGGGGAAACTCAGGTTGGACATCAGGAAGAATTTCTTCACAGAAGGTATTCAAGAAATGACTGGATGTGGCACTTAGTGCTATAGTCTGATTAACAAAGTGGTGATTGGTCAAACGTTAGACCTCTTGGAGGTCTTTTCCAACCTTAATAATTCTGTGACTCTGCAACAAACATCCAGTGTAAAGTTCCCTTCCTTATCTAGCCCTCTATGCAAGAGCTTGAAAGTGCCTTCCAGGAATGTAACCATAGTGCTGTTTCCCTCGATTCCTGCTTCTATCCATGCTAAAATTCTGTATGCTGTACTTCATTTGCTACGTAAACCTGAAGTAGAAACAGCATAGAGAACATGGCATCTTTTCATATCTAACGTATTTTCATAAAGCAGTTTCCTGTATTTCAGTGATACAAAAGTAAATATAAATATGATAAATAGGTTCCTAATTTGAGGTTCCATCTCTTACCTAACACTCTTCTCATGCATGTCTACAACTTTCTTCTAACCTATATATGGCCAAAAAAAAATTAAAAATTCATACATTCATTAATTCTGAATACTATGCTAGATAGCTCGAAAACATGGATAGTATTCATTTCACAATATGAAATTTCAGGCTTAACTAAATCATGAGACAAAGGCTCTTTTCTTGTTGAATGACTTTATGCTAAAAAATAAGTCTCCCACTAGTTCTGATTTCACTGACAAACCCCACTTCAGAAAAAAGAATCATATGAGAGTAGATAATTGCCTATGCTATTTACAGCATTTCAATATTTAAAAAATTAAAATGTCAATGAAATAAATCTGTTAATCTTTCCAATTATATGTATACGTATATATAATGTGACATTTAAGATGAGATTACATTTGTATTTCCCCCCCCAACTGCTTGAAGGAAATTTTTGCACACTGGATCACATGCTACTGTACTGTTATTTAATTTCTGTATTGTTTATCCCTAAAAACTAACACTACCAAGAAAAAAACAAAAACATGCCTACCTACAAGGCCTTCCAACTGGCTGTAAACACATTATGGTTAAGACCAATGAAGCCAAGACAGCCCATGCTTTGGGAGAAAGGTGGACTCAGCACAGTCCACACAAGAGAGATGAAGGCAGATATTGAGATAGGCTGGGGACTCCTCTCAGTTCTCACCACAGAAAAAAATTACAAGGCCTTTTCGTAGAAAACTCCAAAGTGGGGCCAAAGTCAGAGTTCTTTTGGACACATTTGCAAGTATGTTAACAGGAGGCTTATAAACAAACAAAATACCAGATTAAAAAAAACACAGTAACCATAAAGATATGAGCCTACAAAAGACTTCTCAGAAAAATTCCTTTCTACAAGTAAATGTTTTCTACAGTTTAAAAAATTCTAGAAGAATTAAAGAGTCGAAAAACATTGTATTTCAGGTTGAAGACTGACTTTAAAATGTCTATGATTCAGCACAAGACACAACACAGGGTTTAGCCCATAAATACCACCTTAAAGCAAGACTATCAACTTTAAGTGTGCCCAGCCTTTTAGAAGGAAAAGAAACAGGTTAAAGCAGTTTTATATATAATCCTGACCTTTTCAAAAGAAGCACTTTTCAAATACTTTTGTTCCCCTCTAATCTTTTGAGTCTAGCTCTGTTACAAAGATTTCAGATACTTTGATGTCTCTTTAAAACTCTTCTTAAAACTATTACTGAAACTAAATCCATCCTTGTAAAATAGCCCATTAAAATAGCAATTCTGTTAAAAACCTGGTTTTAGGATTTTATTCCATCCTGCCTTTTAACACATTCCTCTGCTTAGAGAAAATCAAAGTAAGCAAACCTGGAAGACAAAATCTTATCTATAAAACAAGAAAAATCACCAAAGTTGATTTTTTTCCTACTCTGTAATTAAGCAAATCTTGAAAAACATAGATAACATTTCCTGTATTTTCTTCTCTTTGGATGATGTTTGGAATGATTTGTAATTGTTGTGGTCAAGACCCAATTTCAACAAGGTTTGATATTAGGCAATGCCTGAAAGAATTTAATACCTTAAAGGCTTAAGTAAACAGCTACTGCAACCAAAAATACACTGCTCACATCTGCACAATCCTTTTCCATTTACAGTTTTTCTAGCTTGTTCTTTTTAAACTAGTATTATTTCTTCAAGAAAAGAAAACACCTGTCCTTGTTAGAAAATGCTAATGTTTCTAAAAATAAATAAATAAATATTTACAGTGCAAGAACTGCAGAAACTGACTAAAAGCAGCGGGGGCGAGGGGACGGTTGGGACGGCAAACACATCAGCCCCTGGCAGATAGGGCTGTGTCCCGATCCTACTACTTAAACGACTGAGCTTCATCTTTTAAAAAATTAAATCTCTCTCAAAAGAACTACCCGAAAAATCTAGCGTGAAGAGTTCGGGAAATTTATCTTGAGAGCGCTTAAGATACTCGGAACGCAACAGCACCTGGATAATGAACTGCAAATGAGCAGAAGCCCCCCCTGCGAGCGCAGGACCTGCGGCCGAGCCCCCGCACCCAGGGACGCCGCCCCCGCCCCGCGCAGCGCTGCCCGCGGCTCCGGCTCCGGCTCCCGCCGCGCTGCAGGCGGGATAACCCGGGACACCGGCAGAGCGGCGAGCCGGCGATCGGGGGAAATAATCGTGGGTGGTGGTTCGGGGGGTTTTGTTTGTTTGGTTGTGGTTTTTTGGGGAGGGGGGTTGTTTTTTGTTTGGTTGGGGGGTTTTGTTTGTTTGTTTGTTTTTAAACAGACACCAGTTCTGAAGCGTCTCTGGAACACGGGGAGACCAGAAGAGAAACTGTGAGCGCCTCACCCTGAGAGCAGAGCCGGCAGCCAGCCCAGGCAGAGTCGCCAGGGCAGGGGAAGGGGGGCGGCAGGAAACGCATGGGCGGGAAGGGCCGGGCCGGGGGGTTTCCAAGACGGCGCTGGGTGGAGCGCGACACCCGGGCGGGCACGGCTCGTCCCCGCGCCCTCCCTCCGCCGGAGGGTCGTGCCTCGCTCGCTCACATGGGCGCTCCCTCAGCGCGTTACCTGATCAAAGCCACTACTCTCATCCTGGTCACAGGCCGGGGCGGTAACACTGACAGGGAGGTGCGCGGCAGCCGGGAAGCGCGGCAGGGAAGGAGCCCCGTCGCCGTAGCTACCCTGGGCCGCAGACGCCGCCGGCTCCTCCGATGCTACTGCTTGGCCGCCTCCCTGGGCGGGTCCACCTCCCGGGGCAGGCCGGCAGACTGCCTGCGCAGGCGGGCGGCTCGGGGAGCCGCCGGTTCCCCACGCCCGGAAGGGTGTGTTGCCGCCGCCGCAAGGCTGCGCCGCGGCCGGGACGGCGGAGCCCGGGAGCGGCCCGGCGGCGGGCGGGAGGAGGGCGCGGCCGCGGAGGCAGAGCGTGGGGCACCTATAGCGGGCAGGGCGGCCGCGCCGGCAGGCCCGGTCCGACCGTGTGAGAGAGAGCATCGCCCGGCGCTCCTGCCGCCTCCCCCGTGCCCGCCTGTTGCCTTCTGCTCTTCAGCGGAAGAGCCACGGACCTGCTGCAAGCGAGTGCTGTGTAGGGAACGGGCCAACTGAGCGAGGCCGCCCCCTCCCCCTGGGGTGACCGCCGGGGACGCTGCGGGTACAGTCGCAGCCCCACTGCACAGCGTCCCTGGGCTGGGAGGCCGGCGGGGCCCACTCTGAGGGCAGGAGATGCTGCGGGGTTTCAGAAGTCGCCGCGGGCCGGTTGTAATCGCCGCTGCGAGCAGGGAGGGAGAGCAGAGCAGAGCTGGCTGCCTCCCTAAGGGATCTCTGCTCGCCGGCGAGCACAGAATGTCCACCCGCACCCTTGGGTTCCGCTTCTGCATATCGAAGATCTGAGCTTGTCATCTGATCCCTGTTTGGGGGCAATGTTTTGAGCAATCCCGCCATGAGGCATACAACAGGCAGCACTGCAGGTTTGTAGGCTGAGTCAATTAGAAGCGTACCCATAAAAGCATACCAACTAAAAGGTGCCCAATCTCTTGACTCCAGACACAAGTCTGTTTCTCCCTTGTCTCAGAAGAAAGCTGTGCGTTAGTTTCGCCTATGAAACTGTACCACTAAGCTAATTTCAGGAATCCTATACCACCAGATAAAGCCATTGCTGGTGCATCGTGGCAGTGTTTTGGGAAGCAGTCTGCGGGCCCACCACTGTCCAGGCTTTGCTTCGAAGGGCCCATGAGACTGAAGTGGGGACAAGAAGGCACGGGCGTATTGTTGGTTGCTCTCCCTCGGTGGAGCCTGGTGTGCAGGGTCAGCGGGGACAAATTCAGTGCCTCGGGGTGAGCCTGGGTACCAGCGTCTAAACTGGCAGTGACAAGGAACGTCGATTTATGGTTCCTTTTGAATTTAGTTGCAGCAACCACTGCAGATATCACAAAAGGCTTTGTTTCTCAAGCCTGAGACAAATGCTTTATGCACTGTGAGTGCTAACTTATCAGTTGCCTGTAACATTATACTATACAATGCTGTATAACAATCTGTACCACTCAGGCTTCACTCAAGGTCCTTGCACACAAATTGTTTATGAAGGTCCCAGGAAGAGACAAATGGAAGAAAATATTCTAGGAAAAAAACATTTTGTTATAGTGATGAATGTACCAAAATAAATGCCTAGTGAGACAAATATATGTTTTTTTATGCACAGCTCATGAAACAGCTTGAAAGACCACTTTTTTTTGAAGATGATTTTAGTCAGCACATGATTTGTACAGTAAAGCACTGTAAAATAGGAGTGGATAATTATGGGCAGATATGAAGGTGATGATGCCTTCCTAAATACACTTTGAAAAGTTAAGAAGTGACGATCAGTATAAAACTTATCTGATAAGTAGTTGGAAAGAGGTAGTAAACACAACATGGATTTTCCTGCATTGGAATAATTGCAAAAAACACATGTTTAAAACAAAATAAATCCGTGGTTCATGCTTTGACCATCACAGGCCAACAGTTATGAGACAGAATATTTGACTTGCCTTGGAATTGCTCACAGGACAGTTGAGTTATTGATGATGACATAATGTGTAATTCACTGAAAGCTTTTTCTGCTCTTCAAGACATTTTAGGTGATCTAAAAGGGTAACTTAGATGTGAAATTCTGATGAAAGGGCAAGAATTTTGGTATGGTTTGGGGCTTCTCTTTTTGGCTCAGAAAGGTAATGAAGACCTGTTCCAAATGAAAAGGGGGATTTTAGCAGAGATTACCAAATTGAATGAAGCAATACTGCATAGTGTATGAACTAGTAGAAAATAACCAGACCTCCGAGGAACTGTAAAAAAAAGGCAGACCAAAGGTTATTTATTGACCAAAAAAAAAAAGAAAAGTTATTTATTGACCAAAAAAAAAAATGTGTTTGAATGTAATATGCTTATTATTATCACAATAAAAAATAATTCAGCTAGTAGTTGTGAATACTGAAAAGATACTAATTTACAATACTTAGCAATGATACATGGAAAGTCTAAAAATCATGTATATATATATAAGTTTATAAAAGGGAGAGGCCATATAATCTGTAACTTTAATTAGACAGCTTTAGAACAAATATTCATAGACTTGTAAAGGTCTCTTCTAAGTAGCATTGTTAGAAGATCTCGAAAAGAGTAATTCTGAAGTCCCACTTTTTTGCAAAGGTCTGTTATTACTAATCTATTCTTGATACAATGTTGCTGTTTTTTCAGCAGATGGTTCTATTGCATTCAGTTTTACAGCTTCCAAAAAAATCAAATTTCCACTTACAAGTCAGACTTGTTTGAAGTAGAAGTTACATATGTCACTCTAGGACCAAAGTCTGCTTTGTGTGCTAGTGAGACTGGAATTTTTGCTTCCATTTGATGAAGACATCAGTAGTTATTTGCACAAATAAAAAAGTGAGATTTGGCTCCCAGAATTTGTGAAATATATCAAAATTGAATTAATAAAGTGGGGTTTCAAAACAGATTTTCCCCAAAAAGATGCTGTTTTCCAAATATGTGGAATATATTTTGTGAGAAAATCTGTTTGCTCTCATTCACCTGATGGAATAGCTCTAGTGTAGTGTCAGTGCTCTTGAAAAGTTCTGCCATATGACGATGGACAAAAGGCTCTCATCTCTCATCTCTCGAGCCGCTTGCCCCAAGACATGCTGCTCTACTGCCGCAGCAGCTGAAACAATAAAATCCTCCAAAGCTGCCTTTCATCTTGGAGGAGTACTGGCTAGTTTGTACAGAATGCCAGCAATGGCTCAGCGTTTCTTTTTCACCCTTTTCTGCCTAGAGAGTTGAAAATAATGATAACGAATTAATATAACTGGAGGAACCTGTCAGAGGATTAAAAAACGCAATGCAGTATCCCTAATGATCTGGAATAGTTAATTAAGTCCTCTTATAAATGAGTTCCAAAAATAACTTACTTTCAGTAAGTTATTCTGAGAAACAGTCATTTTAGCATACCTGAGCTGCAGTGCCTCTTAGAAAAGGGCCAATTATCTGGTGATTGGCACTTAAAGGTGAACTAATGAAGTTCTTAATTAAAAGATTTCCTGCTATAATCACCAGTAAGTAATAGAATACTGCATATATAAAGCAGATGTAATATTAGAAGAATATTTCCATTTTGAAAAAAAAGGTTTTGAAAATCATCCCCTCCTTTGCTTACCATGCCATGTCCAAAACGGTAATGTCAGGGTTTTCATGGGTGTAACTGGCAGTGTGCCACTGTTGCCTCTCATTAGAGTGTGCTGCTCTGACTCTCCTACAGTCAGAGGTGTTTTCCTCATCTAACAGGTGGCAGAATTTTTGCTGCTCTTAATACCCAAAGCTGTTTATGTAATACAGGAAAAATGGTTTGAGATTTTACAAGGGAATATATCAGACTTTTTCCACTAAGAAACTGGCTGCAGAGTTCCTTTAGCTGCCTGTCATTGACAACTTCCCTGAATTTTCACTTACTTCACAGTAAACACGGTATTATCAATTCTTCTGTAAGATAAACTTGAATTAAATTTGGGGAAAAAAATTCTGGTTTGGCAGCTTGAGATGTATTGACATACTACTAGAATCTGAATGGAAGAAATTTCTCAGGCAGTGCATCTTCCCATTCAGATGTAGAAGGACTCAAGGTCCTTCTGTCAACATTTCTACAGCTCGACAGATGTAAAGAGCATTGCTTGAATGCTGCATAACCATGCTAACAGTGCGTCAGGCCCAGGATAAAACAGCCTGTTAAGATTAGCTCAAGCACGTTGTCACACTGATCATCTCTTTTTAGACAGAAATAGGTATACATAGACTTCTGGTTGATCTCCAGCCATTAACACAGATATTCACACTGATGATCACCCTGGTGATCAGTGCTGTATGTGAGGAATGACATACTGGACCTGTGGGCTCCTTGCTGCTAAGCGCTCCGTATAAACACTACTAAATATATATACAACTAATTCTATAGTTCTTAGTTTGGCAGCCCCGGTGGTCTAGTGGTAAAGGCGTGGCGCTATCACCGCGGAGACCCGGGTTCGATTCCCGGTCAGGGCCACTCCCGGGCAGGTGGGGCTCGTTAGCCCTTAAAGGCAACCCACCTACGTCCTAAGGACCTCGCTGCCACCGTCCAAGCTCGCTTGGCCCCGGCAGATGAACCTTAGGATTAAAGGGTGGGCTCAGTTCCGCGCACACTGTGTCTCACCTAAAAAATCCAATGCGCAGGCTGGAAGGTGTAAAGACCTTCCCCAGATCTTCGCTCGCGAAGACTGGCCATTATTTATTATTATTAGTTCTGGTAAGACAAGAGTTGTCATTTTCATATGTGATTTTACTTGTTTTTGTGGAACTCTGAAATTCAGCAACTTTACTTTGTCCTTTATGTAGAATTTTTGAAGACTCTCAGACCTGTATTTATTAACTACTATGAAAGAAACAGAATTTAGCTTAAGGTAGCTTTATATAGGTTATTGACTAATAGGCAGTTGTCTTTATATGATGCCAGTTTTTCTAAACTTGTTGAACTTAATTTTCACTAACCAATCTACCAGTCTTTAGAGAGTCAAAAGTATAAAATTAGCCTTATACCGTCATACCTCTGTCAAAATGACCAGTGTTTCCATTTCCATCAGAAATTGCTGCAAGCCAAGATTCGTATTCACTGGCAGTTGAACAGTTTTTTCACTTGACTACATGAGTTTTCAATGTTTTTAATATATTAGTAAAAGCACTAATATTAATTACCACCAAGAGAAACTGTCAAGCGTGACTGGCAAAATCATTCATTTACATTTTTTCTGTTCATCTTAACCATGGGATTTAAATGCATTTTTCTCTATATATGAAGTCTGTAAGTAGTTCCAAGGGGAAAAAATTATGTTTCCGGATCACCAGAAAGCCTGTAGTACCAAAGGAGGTTTTGTTCTACATATATCTATTTTGATTGCAATTAAAAAGTTAAGTGGGAATGTTGTATTTACAGGTTTAAAGCACTGCTATATTTTCTTGTCTTTTTCTCACTTATAAAGAAAGAAATGGATATTTTTAGAAATAAGCATTTCAATTTTTTTAATTTGTGTAAGTTTTAAATACAAAACAAATGTGAGAGCTATTCTGATGTTACATTGAAAGAAATGTAGGTCAGAGATGAGTTTATTGTAAAGAAATACATGTACAAGATTCAAAACCAAGTCCCTGTTATCTAATATGACATGATTCATGTGAAGCTATATTAACTGTATGGTAAAGACTATGATCTCCTAATTAACCGTTCTAGGGAGGAAGAAAGAGATCTTTTAGGCTCAATAATCCTTGTAATATGTCCATCATCCAACAAATTTGAATATAAACCTATAGACTTTAATTTATTGGGAGTTAGCCATCTATTTGATGGCTGCAAAATACCCAGGAAAAATATGGCCATGGATAATAACCCATGATAACAGAGAGAAATTAGTATCTAGTTAATGAGGTTAAACTACATATCTTCTGCATCATCATGAGCTAAACCATTGGAATCTTGTATGCAGAAATGGCTGGGATATTTTTACAGAGTCTCAGAAATTTAGAGAAACAGCCTTCAGTGAAAAGAGTCAGAAAATTGAACTGTTGCAATGAAAATTTAAAACAGAACTATAGTCTCTTACGGTAGCATTATGTAATTTGAGATCATTCCTCACTTACTAAATGGTTCTGTGGTTCATCATTGATTAAGAACATTTGAGTAGGTTAAAACTGGTGAAGTTTCAGGGGAATAAGCAAACAGCAAGTTTTTTGGCCCATTTGTTTCACTGCAAAAATCTTCCCATAAAATATTTATAACAGAGCTTTAAGTAATAAAAGTAATAAAAAGGATTATTTTCTTTCCATACCACTATTCCTATTCTGTTCAGTTTTGCCAGTAGAAATAACATTAATAACTTTAACAATCCAAACAGTTTTTAACTGTGTCATGTTTAATACTCTTCATCTCAGAGCTAGATTTTTCAAGAAAGAATTAATCTAGTAAGTATGAAGCTGTTCTGACCTAATTAACAAAGTAGCGAGCTTAACTGTGAGTGATACTGAGAAAGCATTTTATTGCTGAAAAAAGGCAACAAATCAGTTGTAACTTTCAGTGTCCCATTGAACTTTATGACATAATTTGTAGTATAAACCACTGACATAATCTGCCTCTGATTTTGATTCCTGAAGGAAGGGTGGTTGTGACAGTGCCCTTTGAAATAATGTTGAGGCTTTAGCTCCCATGTCAACATCATGCTCTAATCAGTGCAGTCTTTTTGTTGCAGGGTCTTCCACCTTATAATTGACCCTGACATATGCTATTCACTCTACCCCTTGGCTTCGGACATATAACTCCTGTCATGGTCAATTATTAGGTGATAGAGCCAGCAACCACAGGGACCATTGCTTAAAATCATCCTACACAGTAAGCCCTGAAGTGACCAAATTCAAATCTAACTGGAGGGGAAGAAGGGATCTAGTCTTTGATAAAACTAATATTATTTTCAGTTCTATATAGAAAAATGTCAATTTCCATCATCCTGTATATTACCGAGACAAATGGTGACAGTGCTATTTCTGAAACAGGTTAAGAAAAAGTACAAGAGCCTTTACCAAACTCAACATACTCTGAAATGAGGAAATTGTCTGTATGAGCATACAGTATGCATAAAAATTAGATTACACTACATTTGAAAGGCAGATGAGAGTTTAAGAGTGACAAGTGGGCAAGTGCTAAAAATAAGGGCATGTTACTTCCTTTCCAACAGTGCTTTGTCTGTATGCTTTCTTTGGTGTTGTTTAAGCCTTGAAGTAAAGAAATACTGTTTGAGAGTCTGAAAGATACTTCTGATTACCATAAGAACTGGTTTTGAACAAAAGGATCTCTTCTTCTTGTCCCATAGGTTGTGTAGTGCCTGAGAAATTGGGCAAACATGAAAACCAGGACACTTACTCTCTGGCTTTCATGTAAGCATTATGATTTTCAAAAACATACAGTTTTGCAGTCATTGTACTACTGCAATAATATTAAAAAATTGTTACAACTTCAGAAATAAGAGCTCAGATGAGCAAAAGTTTACCACCCATTTGCAGAGATTGAAAAGGAGGGTTGTGAACCAGTGGTTCATTTCATGTCCATAGTCAACTATGCCAGTAACCCATAGGTATAGCCTCCCCTTGTTTTTGCTGCATGAACAATAATTTCAATTTGCTGGTTGCCATTGTCCAGTTTGGGTTGGTTTTCTTTTGTTTGGGTTTTTTTTTGATTGCTTGTGTTGTGGGTTTTTTTAAAGTATTGAAGGGAATTTCAAAAATCTATAGGCTTTTCAAGTCACAGATTATCCTTTACAGGAATCTTCTATTGGTTTGTTTCACTGTTGATGATTTACTTAATTCTCTTATGTGCAAGAACACAGCTCACAAATAATCCTTAAAAGACCTTTGCAAGTCTGCTGTTTTACAGGTAATACAAGATACAATATTCTAAAAAATGTAATTTGGTGATGTCTTTATTGCATATCTTAGCCTGAATAGACAAAGCTCTAATTAACATTTGTGCAATTATCTAAGTATTTTATAATTCCATCTGTCATAATGATGTATCCATAGTGTAGCAATCCCAATAAATACCAAGCACATACAATGCAAGTGCTTTTAATTTAAGCCCTAACACTGATTAATGATGGCGTTCTGAAGCTCTTGTACATATTCTGTGTTTCAATTGTATGGTTGTCATAAGGCTTAAACACCTTCCTTCTGAAGTACACAATCCTGCATATATTTGGGGACTGTTAGTCCAGCAGCTGCTGTTACTGTTATGTGCAATATCCAAACTTTGGAAATTACTAATTTAGCTACATATGAGTGACTTTACCAGATTGCATAACCCAGCTCAGGTTTGCAAGACAAAAAACTTACACTGACTGAACATACTAATAGATGCAAATACTAAATTTCCACACCTTCAGAATAAAAAAAATTCTGTTCTTAACATGCATTCTTTTATCTAACATGCACGAATCACATGACATCCTAAACATTATTTCATAGAAGAATTAATTCAGCTTTCAGCAGTCTGCAGTCTGTGAAGCAAGGAGAATAACTCCTGGCCGATTTAATGGTTTAAAGCATGATTGAGTATACTAACAGGGCTTTGTGAAGTACTCATTTCAATATATATAATGTATTTTTAAAATATTTCATCTCTATACAGGTCTCATCCTCTAAATAAGTGGAGCATCTCTATTGAGCTTAAGAAGCAGAGGCAATAGAGCCCAGAAATACTGAGACAGCACCAGTGGTCTGAATCTTAAAATTTTATTTTCTGGTCAATAACTTGTTGATTGTTGCTCAATCATTGCTACTTCTTCAGCTGTTGTTTCAGTTTCTCTGTCTGTAAAGTAACATAGCTATACCTTGCAGAGTATTTTTTGATTTAGGGTGTTTTACAACTGTGTGGGTTACAAAAGATCACTGTAATAAGTATTTTAAAAAGAGTCTTTTCATAAACCTTTTAACTCAATGGTTCTAAAGATAACTCTTATCATTAAGATTATGGCAATTAAGGTAAATACTTTGTGTCTAATGAATGAGATAATTTATAATCTTAAACATTTATAAGATTATTTTTAATGTTTATATGCACGTTCCTCTGGGGAAGTATTCAAAGACATCACAAGCAGTGTTTAAATCTCACCACGGCCACTGATTTTTCTGTGCTCTATCAATAACATATTTGCAAAACTGCCAGATGGGGAGAGAAACTGCAGTGAGAAAATAATGGTGAGGTTTGTAGTACAGGGAAAAAGGATCGGATTTACATACATGATTTTAACAGCATATTATAAGTAACCTTAAACACTTGACAAACTTCTTAAATAGCAGCTTCTCATTGATCTGTCTGCAAGGATGACGAAAGAAAAGGGTGAAAAATGTCATATAGCTACAACTGACATAAATCCTAATGAAACAATTAATAAGGAATATAAAAAGGGTAAATATTTGGATGATAAATCTTGTGACAGGATGGGAGTCAGAAGGTTACTATAAGTTTGCATTAAAGATTTCTAATAGGGTATATCCAGACTCTCTTTCTCCCATTACGTATAAGAATGGTTAAAATATAGTTTTAAAAAATTTGAGTCTCCCAGACTCTTATGTATACAACAGCATTAAAAACAGTTAAAGGCAGAAAACTTGCAAAACCTCAGTGCATTTTTAACCCGTTTTCAGGCAGCATTAGATCAACAACAGAAATAATTGCTGTCAGTTTGCACTTTTTGACCAATAATTCTCTGTATTTTCTGTAAGGAACTTGAGTGATGCAAATGACCTTATTTTTACAGCATGCTTTTATTAAATAGTTTATTATTTTGGCAGACTAATAAAGATTTTGGTATTTGCTTTTATTTGCAATAATATTACCACAACATAAAAAAGGATTTTATGTTCTTTTTGAGGAACAAGGAGGATAAAAGTGTTGATGGATAGTGCAACTAAGGCATCAGCAATGAGCTGGAAATGAGACACATAAATATGAAAGCAGAGCTAAGAAAATAGAACTGCACCCTTGGCCTTTCTTAAAAGAACACGCACATGCTATGGTTCATTCATACAGTTACAGAAACTCCTTTTGTTTTCAGTGAGTAAGTGAAAATATGCAAAGACTAAAATATTACTAAGATTCTCAGCTGTTTGTTATATTTCAGGAGTTAATATAGTTGGGAAATGTTTCTAAAACATTTAGAGAAATAACTGTTGATAGTGATTTGATTCTTTGGAAGATGTGTGTTTTCTTTGCTATATAAATTCGTCCCTTTTTCTAGCTATGTCTTAGACAAAGGTGGTGAAACAATATCAGTTTTCAGTTTTCCCTTTTTTGCCCCCCAAACAGACCTAAGTCTTCAAAGATCAAAGAGTTGAGACCTCATAGCCAGATTAGGCAATCACACACAGATTTTAAAACCAAAATTATCAGTTCTCTGAATAAAAAGGAAAAAACAAACCAAAGCCTAGGTAGCATATGATAGCATTTGTCTTATTTTGTGTTGGATGGGGAGTTTCATTTCAGATTGAAAAAATTGTATTCTTTCTGCAATAATCTGAGCTCCTTGACAACGGGTGATGTTAGATGCAAGGGGCAGTGTGGAACAGTTGCTCAACATATTTTATAATCTGAACCTGTTTCTTAAGTAAAAAACATATTGATTCAAGCAAATAATTGGATATGCCTTAGAAATATTGATATTTGCTTCATTGAGGGTACTTAAGATCTGAATTTTACTTATATCCACCCCTCAAAAAGACAGTCTAAGCAGAAAAATACAAACAGAACAAATACTACATGAAAAAAAGGTAAACAGACAAGCAAAACTTCCCCTCACTGGAAATTTGTTTGTTCCATTTGCCTTTTCTAAAAGGCAGCCAGTAAATGGGAATCATGAAGTATGTTTCATAGAAGAATAAATCTAACAATTAATTATATGTCAAGGCTTAAGAATCAAAAAACTGCTTATGCCCATTGCCAGTCATTCACTCCCTGTCAGTAGTAGTTCACATCTTTCCTGGGATGGCATCCAACCACAGTGGCATCTAAAATATAGCAGGCTATATTGTTACAGTTGGAGGTGAAATCGAAAGTTGCACCAAACAGAAGTGACAAATTCACATTGCTCAGTGTTGCCTAGCAATAAGAGATGAGTTTATTATGAACACTTGACTCTATATCCATCGCAAAGAGGCTTTGTATTCACACCAAAATGCTACTAATCTTACAGGCAAAAGGGGCAAAAATAGGGTAGGCAGAAGGAGGGAACAGTCATAGTAGTTCTAAGTATGTGCTTCAAGATTTCTCTCTGTCTCATGGGAACTTGCTCAGGAGGGAAAGGCAGAGCCTGCCTCTAGCTGAACTCTTGAGATTGGCCAGGTAGCTAGTTACCAACCTTAATGACCCTTTTGAATGCCCTCAGTAGTGCTGTTTCATTAGTAATAGGATAGTAGTTCAGACACTTCAAATACATGAAGTCTTTACTAAATATTTTTGAGAACTGCACAGTAGTTGTTTTCATTGTGCAGAGCTTTCCACTTGCTGCAGCTTTGGGTTTTTTCTCCTTTTTTTTTTTTTTTTTTTTTTAATGGAATAGGGCAAGTCATCAGGTAGCATTTTGTTTATATGGGAGAACATTTATTTCTATCTTGGACATTAGACCATGTCTCTCAAGGTAATAATTACTTAACTGTTCAGATAAATGGTTTTTTCAAGAAACATTTATTTCAAGAAACTTCAAGGTATCCTTGAAGACCTTAGTGACTACCCACCCACATATTTAGGCACATAATCCGTTTTAAAAATCCATGCAATAACTCATAAAAAAAATGATTCCAATAACTGATCTGTTTCTGTGTTTTTATGCCATCTGCATTTTTGACAACTGATTTTTTTCTGACAGCATGGTCCATTGTGTCCAAGTTCACATTAGTTTTTTTTCTCTTTTTTTTTTTTAATGTCATGTGACTACATATATAGTAAGAAAATGGGTTATATCACAAATTTTGCTTTACTATTTTTTTAACTGAAAAAAATTGTAAAAGAAATATTTCTATTATAAGGGTGCATTTATATTATAAAAAGAATAAATTCATGAAATACTATGTAAGTATATTAAGATTACAAAACAGTTGTGATTCTAAGAAGCTTTAGAAACAAATACAAAAACTAAGGATGATGTTTAGAAATTATATGGTTTACATACAATAGTGTGAAGTATAGATAAAAATTGCTCTGTTTTATGAAATGTTTAATTAAAAAGGGTAATGCAGAATTATCTCCTTATCTTACTTGTTCACCTAGACAAATTAACTGAACCTGTGAAAATTAGAGAGTATCATTTTTGTATTTTTTTGTGCAAAATGCAACTATTGAAATTGTCACTTATGCAGTAAGCTTTGCAGGTACAAAACCAAGCTACATACATTTTGCAAATGTTTTTCTAAAACCTTTAGTAACTTTGGTCCTTTCTTTATTTCAGATTCAACGTGTTACAAACAAACATATTCCACCTGTTACAACAATCTGGCATATTACTTTCTTGATACGTGATGATACAATACCTCTCAGGTTTGCTGAGTAGCAAAGAGAAATGTAAGCAAATGAAAAGGTTTTCCACTTTCACAGTTTTTTTCTGCTTGGGGTTCTGTTTGTCTGAGAACTGTATGAATAGAAGCCATATTTTATAGTATTTCTTTAACCTCTGCCATCTGGTGTAGGTTAGTTTTTCCACTGCCAGCATATCCTAGAGGCCCCAGTACCAAAATGTTTAATTTCTAAGTAAACATTTGGACTTTATAAATCCAGTTAAAAAAATAGAGCATTATTTTTTTAAACTGTATGTTACATTTGCCACTAGTGATGACATTAATAAACACAGAGACAGGTATGTGGGTTTAAAGGCTTCTGGCCATGACTTTTTCCATAGCAGACCTCCAGAGATGTCAGGTCACCTGACAGCTTTAATCAACGAGTTATGCTCAGTTATCAGGAAGGAACTTGAATATTACTTACTGACCTAAAGTCTGAAGTTGTGTCGAGGGATTTGCATCACCATAGCCAAAACCTTCCAAATCAAGCACAGTTTCAGGTAAATAATGCTCACCCATGCCAAAACCAGATCTTTAACTTCTCTATTTTTTTTTAATATGAACCCAAGTTATTTCACTGCAACAAGAAAGGACTGTTGCTACAAAAGAGCTTGGGCAAGTCACTAACCACTTAAAAAAACTAAGCAATAAAATAACCATATCTCTAGGAACTTCCTTATGTCTGAGGAAGAGAAAAACCACAAAAATTGTGTGTCAGAATTCTACTACCAACAGGAGAAAGTTCTTTCTAAGCTTACAAAAGTATACTGTTTTGTTTTGTACTAACCAGCAAATTATCAAATTTCAATTTGAAAAAAATGAAGTACTGTTGATTGTCCCAAGTTAATCTTTAGTCAGAGTGAAAAACTGAAAAAAACTTGTTTCTGGTGATCATGAATAGACAGGGTTCATCTTAGAATTTTTCAGAGGCAGACAGTCCCCAGGGAAAAGACACATAGATAATAAGGGTGCACAGATTATAAAGGAAAACTTTAAAGCTGTGTATAAGCAAGATCTGAAGGGTAAATAAAATGAAAATAACTACTGTCTTGTTACTTAATTCCAATTTGGGGAAAGTTCTGAAAAATAGGAATTTTTGCTACGTGGTTAAGTTTTTGTGTGTTTGGTTTTTTCTCTGAATTATAAAATACCAGGGATAGCTTGGTTTGCCACCTTCTCCTGAAGCATTTCCTATTCCTGAGGAGTATTCAGAAACATGTTTTTGGCATGAAATGAAATTTTAATGAAAATTCAGAAAAGGTCTTCTTACTGTTATTCAGTTTCAAATTAAACATGTCTTAAAAACAAAGAACAGTAAATAATCTAATTAATAAGTGGCTCTTTTCTGAGCAACGAGATGCATTGCAAAAGTTATGCCCATTTAATTGAAATAATTTAGAATTTTACTAGTTTAATCAGTGCAATCTGGTAATGAAGATTCATTAGTATCTTAGAAGTATTTGTGGAATTGAAATGATAATTCTCTTGGGGATAATTCTTCTTGCTGAACAGCATGAATGAAGAGATGACGTATCACCTTTCAGCCAATCTGGGATGTGAAATTCTGTGTTACTTTGCAAGACCACTAATTACATTTATTCTATTATGCTTAGTTAAAAACAGCAGAATCTGGGGAGTGAACATCCTCTATGCCACGGGGATAGTGGCTTCTTCTGCCTGGATGAGCAACTGGTTAAATTGCCTCAATATGAGTCATCAGAACAGATAAATCAGTGCCCACGCTGTGGTCTGTTTAGTCATCAGTGAAACTTATTTGGTTTAATTTAGTAATTTTCTAATTCTAGCTTACTTTGAGACCATTCACAGTTTTTCACTCTACTTCTTAAATCTTCTTGCATTGGAGTGACAGTTTAGACATACCCTGAAGGATTTACCTCAGTGTTTCTTTGTAGCCATTGATTAGCCCTGTGAACCTGTGCTCGGATTGGTGTTGTGCCTGAGCTTACCCTGTCCTCTCAGCACCTCTTACCAGTCAGCTCACTCTCTCATTCACTTCTGATTTTAAGTGAACTCAAACCTCTACATCCTGTGTCTGGCTAGGCATTTAAGACTGAATTTAGCCTTAAGAACCCAGACACGTGCTACCAGTCCATCTTTTTATCTGCCTTCTTCTGCTACAGCCTTTCCTGTAAATGTTTTGTTAATGTAAGTGAATTTTTCAAAGGACTCATGATCACAACATTCCTGCAGATTTTATGAACCTAAACACCTATATGAGAAGGAAGAAAATCAAAGTCAGAGCTCCAGCAAGGAAGAGGCTAGATTTGGTAGTTATATATTTGGCCATCCACTAAGTATGCAGCTCAGAGCCTGCCACAACACTGTGTTGCTGTTTTACATATCAGTAGTAAAAGTAATTTTCATGAAATTGTACCTTTTGTTATTTCTATCTTAAAACTGGGTGCTAAATTGGTCCTAACTCTCAATCTCCTCCATAAGAGATGGGAGGAGAGGAATCTCAGACTGAATTCCAGCACATACACTGGACTCATAAGCCCAACTCCTTCTGAGGGACAGATTCTGGGCTCTAACTCTCTTCTCTGTATTTCCTGCTTAACAGTAACTTTCTCTGTTTTTCACTAACATAAATCCTATTCAGATTTGTCTCCATCCAGTCTACCTGCCAAATGTGGGCTAAGGGTTTCACTTGGCAGCCCCTTGATAAGTTAGGTACTTTGTGATGCTGTTGCGAGGCCTTGGGTGGTTTTGACACAATTGTACTGTAATCAGTCCAATAGGAATGAAACTCTTATATTTAGCCTCTCTATGGAAGTGAATGTATCTACAGATGCAAAGTGGTATTGAAGCCTGTGGATTTTTATCAGGAGTAAATTGGTTGCATGATTTCTATTGTTACGTTTGCTGAGTACCTAAATTCTCACCCAATAATTACTAGGTGTTTATAAATGTGATATGCATATAGGGGACATATGATCATAGCACGTATATGTTGCCAATTTTTATTAGATGACATAAGTGGAGAAAAAGAAGAGGTACCATAAATATCATACATCACATGTATCTGTCTAGGAACAATGAATAATAAACACTCTTCAGAACTTGGCAGAAGTTTAATTCAAAAACCATCGTGGATTTTACATGGTTTTGTTAATTTTGTAATAAGTAGTCAAATAAATGCTCAGAAATTGAAAGTGCATTCTTCTATAATACACATTTTTAAACAGGTTTCTTGGCATGCATTTTGTTTGTACTGTGCTTGAAGTTGTTTATGGCATTAGTGGTTTGTGTGTTTGTGCATGTTTGCATTCTGTCTGTTTATGAAGTATTTCACTGGTACCCTTACACAGCATGTGGTCGGTTGAAGATTATTTTTGATAGCATGTGTAGTCATGCATTTTGGTGAAAGGCATTAAAATAAGGTAGGTTAAACACTGCTTATACAAAGTTATGTAAAGCCACAGTTGCAGGATGTGCACATAACTTAGATACAAAAAAATACCTGCACCATTTTAAAGATGAAAGTGTGAGTTGGTGACAGTTTGTCAAAGAACAATTTGGTATATTAGAGTTTCATATAGATAGGCTAATTCTATTAATAACTGGAACATAAGTGTATTTTCTTATCATAGATGTCCAAAATAATTAACAGATGACTCATTATATTATAATAATACTATGTGTGTAACTAATTTTTGAAATGATCTACGGAAGCAAAAACAAACCTCTAACAAGGATAATTTAAATCACTTTAGTCTCTAATTGACAGCTAAGTATAGGCACTACTTTCAGGACCCCCAGACAGGGCTGTGAAATTAATCTGTGAATTACTCTGGGCTTAGAGTGTTAGTTGATACTATTCATGGTGTTTTGAAAGTATGGGTTGTTCAGCATGTGTCTAATGACATTACAGGAATATTATTTGCAGAAAATGTAGATGCTGAGCAGCTCTAGACACTTACAGGCTTTGGTTCTGTAAGGATTTTGTGAACATTACAGAATAAAATATTGATGCTTTATTTAGATACCTAACTGTGATTTTAAGAGCATAATTCTTTCCATGAATCTTGTCCTACACTTCAAGAAACCCTTCTCCTGCAGAAATTAATGAGAATGTGCATGAAACTGAACAGAAACAGAGCTGACCAATAATAAATTCTTATAAAAATTCCACTTGTAAGTACTATTTCATTACTATTTTTACTAAAGGTCTTCACAGATAGGAAACTCTACGTATCAGCTCTGATTTTCCTGAGAATATTTTCATGCAAGTATACCTTTTTTCTTCCTACCAGCATAATATTAGACAATTTTCTAACACTTCTTTTACATTGCTGAAGTGCACACTTATGAAAGCTTAAAAAGCATTTCATTAAGTTTATCTGTCTTAGAATGTGGGAATAAATGTAATGAATATCATTGAATAGCATTTATCTTGCACATTTTTTTAATCTAGTTTCTGAATATAATGTTATACAGCTGTATCATTTATAACACCATGCTGTGCTGCACAACTCCAGTTGCTATTTATATAGTGCTGTAACATACAGCGAAACCTTTGCTTAAGAATAATTATTTAAGGGACTTTAAGTGAATTAGAAAGAAGATAGTTAAAGGTGGAATTCAGACCCTCTAGCTACTCTTCCTGCTTGTAACATTCCATACCTATGTTATTCTTGAGAAGTTTAAATTCAATCCACAGAAAATTACATTTCTATCCCTCAAGACATAGGAGCCATTCATACAGAAATGAGAAACAAAATGTGTACAGAAATAAACTTTACATCTTATGACAGTAGCACCAAGTTCATAGTGTCAGGAAGAAAAAAAATGATGAAAGGAAGCCAAGCCTGACAAACTGAATCGTGGCTCATCATGATGTTATTGAACTTCATTTCACTAACAAAGCAGTCAGTTAAAAAAAGGAAAAAGTATGAAAAATCCTTTTTATCACCATAATATACTAGGTTTAAAATAAATGTGTGTATACTATATAAATTCATAGATCTTGGCAACTGTAGAGATATTCTTTAATATTTTAAATTGGGAGCAGAGAAGAGGATTTTAGTAAAAGCTATATGATGATGCAAAAGACTAGATTTGCTAATAATTTGTATGGTAGTATATTTCCATACAAAATCGATGTAAAAATCCAAATAACTGTCATATAAGGAGTAGTAAATTTCTACAAATTAATTTGCAGTATTTTATGAAATGTAGAATATGTGTTTGATATTATATAGAGAGATTATACACAGCATATGGAAGATGCACACATTTGTATATATACATATATATATGTATGTGAGTGTGTGTGTGTCTTTTTCCATATCCTATCTATGCATAGATTCCTTCTTCGAGTTCTTGTGGGGTTTTTTTGTGTAAATCAGGAGTCATTTTGGTAAAGTCAGTGTTTAAAATGTTGTAAGAGGTTATCGTCAAGTCCTTTATATACAGTAAACACATATTAACATTTAAGAGATGAGCCAAGACAATACTTAACTACTCATTTTGGGCTGTGTCCAAATACTGGCTCACATGCCAGCTATTCACCAGTATAGTATTTAGATAATATTCTTTATCTGACATGGGTTTATATTGTAAAGAAAGACCCATGTAATTTTTGTGCTTTTGAAAATAGAACTTAACTTTTATGTTATTTAAGTGTTTTGAGCATTTTAGCCTTGATATCTTCCAATTTGTTCATTCACCGCAGTGAGAGTACTGCTGGAACAAACAATTGGACCTCCAGGAAAATTCAGCAGAACTTTTGGGACTTAGAGCATATAACAAGTCCGGCACTGTTCAAGTGAGCATGATATTCACAACCCCCTAGAAAGCATTTTTAAAACCTGAGAAAGTATTTTTGATTTTGCAAACAATATTATAATTATTGTCTAAAATTTTACTTTTAATATATGTAAACATCCCAAGGGATTGAAAATATGTTAAGCTTCATTATACATATTGGCTTCAGACATCATTGTCCACTAAAAGTCACTTCAGTTCCAGATGTGACTATTTGCTATGTAAGAAGTCAAGCAGTTAGTTAATTAACCAGTTAAAAAATAAAATTCTGTCCTTAAGACAAAAGGAGAAGGACACTTTTCATTACATTTCCAATGAACTGGAACTTTTATTTCAAATGATATTCCAAAAACTTGCTTTTTGTCTTGAAACTGGGTCTGAGTTTTCCTAGCCTTGATACAATTGGCATTCTTTCTCCAAATCGAAATATACCAGCCATAGTACTTTTTCAGTAATGCAGTTATCATGCAGAAAATCTTTGATAAGGCCACATTATGCAACATTTGTGCTATAGAGATCCATGAACCTGCAAGGTTATGTGACTGTGAGTAACCCCTTCTGCCATTTGATGTTTCAAAGACTTCAAAAAACTTGACTGTGAGACAGACTTCTTTTCCCCCAAAGGCTCAACATTCTTTTTGTGCTACATTTTTCAGAAGAACTCTTTGTTTGAAGAAGCTGGGCAGGGTAAAGCTGGCAGACTGGAACACTGCCCTGATGTGTTGTGACAGACATGTAATATGCCATTTGACCACTGGTTCACACATCAGTGTTAATGTGACTGTGACACCTCTCACCATACTGTTAATCATGTATTACTCTTCTGTCTAAAATGTGGAGATGTGGAGTAGACTTTTATTCTTTTCAGAAGACTATGCAAAAAAAAATCTAGTGAAATGAAAATTTACAGCCATAAAGACAAACTGATTGACAGCTGCAAATCATAGTCACAGCAACATTGATATATACATATTTATAGATCCCTAGATTTCAAAACTAAAAAAGATCATTAGAACAGTTTGCTTAATCTAACGCATTCCCACTCCAAACGTGCAAGGAGTCAAACATGTAGTCCCATATCAAGTGTGAGGAAACCTAGAAGATGGCCTTCTGTAGTCCAGAAATGAGATCAATTCAGCTTCTTTTCCTCACTAACACTTTTTCGTCTCTTGGGTTTTGTTTCTTTTTCTCCTGGTGTTTCATCACCAAGGTGCCCAGGAGTTCATCTGCTTTCATTCAACTGAAATGCATGTACCAGATGGTGCAAATAGCCCAGTATATTTCAATCCTGTATCCATGTCAAAAAACAGGCAGACTGCTGCAGTTCTTGGTTGCTGCACCTCATGGTATCAAAGGCTGGCTAAGAAGAGTGACACTGCTTGACAATGAATAAGATTTTTCAGGTCTGGCAGGGAAGTTGCTTTGGAAGCTAAAATCCTGCTTCCACTCTGTAGGAGTTGCTTTTCATGATTAATTAATTGTGTTTACGCTAATCTACAAAGGATATAAAGAAATATAAAAACAGAACTACAGAAATGTGTCTAGTTAGGATACTTTATATTAACTTTATAGTAACCATTTCATTACCTGTATTTTAACCATATGACCTACTTGCTTGTTAGAATTATAATAGAAATTGATCTACAATAGAAAGTTCTATATTGTACTTTTCAACACACTTTTGCAGGACACTGCAATCTGTGTTTGCTGTATGAACAGCCTTGACTACTGATCACCTTAGGTCAATGAAGTTTGAAAGTATCTTGAGGGCTAAACAGTGTGGTGAAGTTCACTGGCCGCTTTCATCTTATAACAGCTGCTTGGAATTTGACCTCAAGACTATCAAAATATCTTTGTAGTAAAGCCTTACACTTGCAAGAGCCATAGCTCTAGAAAAATGATGATATGAGCTATCAAAGAGTGGAGAGTTGTCTTGGGAAACAGAAACTGGAGAGGTAGTGGTTGCAAGCTATTTGCAGCAGGAGTTGACATTTTCTGTGTTAGTTTTCTGACTCCTAAGTGCTGTAACGATAGCATGGAGTACAAGAAGAGTTATACCTTCCTATTCATTCTTCTGTTACTAATCCCACAAGTAAGAATCACATGTGATACATCTGGACAGCAATGTAGTGCTTTCTCCCCCGTCCACTGTCACATCTGCAAGAGTATGTGTCTCTTTGAGACCAAGGCAAAGTATTCCTATGCCTGTTTGGGTTACCTGTGCATTTTTTGTCTTCCCACTGTTTACAAGCTAGGATATGAGAATATAGTTTTAAAACCTGCTTATAAGAATTCTGGTTTGACTGATTTTAGCGGTCTGTGGGATAATTTATAAGCAGCCCTGGAAGGGACAGCACTCTTTTACCAGTTTAACCTCCCTGTCAAACATTAAAGTTTTTCTCTATATTTTTTATTTTATTGAAAATTCTTCATTGTTCTGAATCCTCAAACAATTTTTATTTTTTTGTCTGAAGAGACAGACACCTTATTTGGAAAGCTATCTTCCTTCCTGAACAAAGAATTTCACAACACAAAAAAGTACTATTATAGAGTTAGCTGCATGTTCATTTTGCATAGGTGCGAGTTTAGCACATATATGGATCTCCTTGTTGACAAATCTATGTGTATTTGTTTATATATTCAGAAGCTCTAGTTTGCCTACAGTCATGATGTAGCTGATTGTTAGTTGTAGTTGCATTGTAGTTACAAGAGTATAATTTTAAACAGAGGTCATACTGAAAAGAATTGTTTATTTAGCTAAAGGCATGTAGTAGATTAGGTAAGAATTATCAAACAGGCCATGGTAGCAATTTATGTTTAATGGAAGGATGTAAAAAATAAGTCAGGAGAGAAATGTTATTTAATATGATAGATGGAAGTGCCATTAAGACTAGTGGGATGAAGGTAATAAAAGAAAGTTTAGACTGTCTACCTGAAAAATTCTGGAGAGCAAACTAGTTTGCACTAAACAACTGTATAATCTCTATGGGTAAGCATTAACAGTCCAATCGCTTGAGATTTTTGAGAGGCCAAAGGAGCAGCAAAATACATGTTGTAGAAGAAGCTTGAATTGGCAGGTAGATAGATTAACTGACCTATTAGTTCTTTTCGATTGCAAACTTCTATGATTTTATGTGGGGAAAATTCCTTTTCAACCCACGCTGGCAATCTGTTTATGTTCTGAAGTATGATGATTGACATCCCTTTTAACTTTTAACCTAGAGAATGTCTCTGCAAGTGTTATTCCTACATATAAATGTCTAATGCTTTTAATAAAAAAAAAAAAAGTCTCTCAATTAGGGGACTGTATCCATGTGCAAATGCAGAATGGAGATCACAACAGAGTCTGAGGTGTTATCGCGGCATGGGCAGCACTCCCACTCAGGAAGGATGGGGCGTTGAGAAGGAAAAGGGAGCATTTGGGGCTTTAAAGACTAGATAGAGAGTGGAGGCAAACAAGGGCAAATGGAATAAAAACAGTCAGAAAGAAGGGTATAATTTTTGCCGAAAGGGGGAATAGAGAAACGGGAAAGAAAAGAATAGAGGGAAATGGCAAGGTTGAAAGGCATAAGAATAGAGAAACAAGATAGGAGGGGAGAACTAATTTATGGAGTAGAAGAACAAGAAGAACAAATAAGGATGTACTCCTGTTATTATGGTGCTAGAGTAACTTCCACCCTGTATGTGTTTACATTTGATTCATCTACATGGAGGCTTAAATTTTTTTTCATTTCAAACAGTGTAATGTTCAGTAAGCATCACTGAAGCACACTCTATAACAAATAGTGTATTTCACAATTAAAACCTAGACTGTCCACCTTTCCTGTGAAAGTAAAACTTACCCAAATATAAAGCATGTAAAAAAATATAGCACCCTACTAGAAAGAAGTGTCACATTCTGCCAGTCTGTTCTGCATTTTACCCTGAATTGGGGGACTGGAGGTGGATTTATGAGAGGGAAAACACCATGAAAGAAATATTTAAGAAATTATAAACTAGCACAACTTAGCGTATTTATATTAAATTACAAAAAATGTTCTTCAGATTTATGGCATTAAACTGAAGCTCAGAATACAAAAAGAAATAAATATTACAGAGATTTCCAGTTACTCAAAAAAATATCTTTGTAATGTCACTTGTTCTGACTTAAAGAAGTTAGCTGAAGCATCAACATCATTTCTGTCGAGGACTGTAAAAAAGATTGAAGCTGGGGCCTGGAATATGAACAAACAATGCATCTAAGTTAGTGCCCCACAGAATATTTTAAAATTATTTAACACAAATCATCTCAGTGTCAACAACTCATCACAGATAAACTATCTAATTAACAGAAGCCATCATAGTATTTGAGAACTCAGTCTTGGCTCAGTTGATATACCAGAAGGGCACTCCTTGATAAGCAAAATTTATAAAGGAAGGTTTAAAAAACATTACTGCCTGAAGTAGATTCTTCTTAGTTTTAAATTAACCCTCTGCTAGGTTAGGGTTTTCAGTTGTTTGGGGTTTTTTAATCTCTAAGAGATAACAAGCATAGGATGACCTCATGTTCTCAGGTATATTCCATGCTAAGACTCTGTTACATGGTTTATTTTATGATGCAATATTTTTTCAGTGAGTCTGCCATGCACTTGAAACCATGCCAAAATGACAGCTCAGTTAACAAAAGTGTCCCCAGCTTTTGTAACCACTTCTGAGATAGTTTTATCCCACTTCTTGAAAATTGCAAAGGTTGTCAAAATCCTGAGGATATAAAACTTTACTGCAAAACACTTTGGGGCCTCAAAACATTGGCTGGTTGTTGCAGCACCAAACCTGTCACTTACTGGAACTGCACTTACTGCAGGTGTTTCACTACCTTGCAAGAAGTCTGTGGGGAGAGAAAGCTGATAATGGGATCTGTAAAAGTATAACATAGACCAAAAGTTACTGAAAATAACTTGTGGAAAATACTGAAAAGAGAGATCTCTCCTAAGTCTCTGAGAGGTGATATTTACACATTGCAAGGGGACGATTTAGGACAAAAATATTCATTACCCTAAAACTGCTCCTGCAAGTTGTCTTTTCACAGAGGAGACATGAAGTAACACTAGGTAGGAGTGTTATTCCATCCCATCCCAGGTAGAGTATTTGCTACAATATTTGCCGAGGGTGTGGCAGATGTGGGTAGAATTGATATTCTTTTCTGAACTGAAGCAGATCACATTTCTAGCATCAAGTCTTGGAAGATAACAATTCATCCTCAGCCATTACACCATTCCTAGAGCATTCCTAAGCAAACAGTGGTACTGAGCTTCCCAAAGTCTTTTAGAAAAGAATAAAAAAGTGAGTGATGAAAACAGTATAATTTACAGATATTTTTCCCAATGTATTATTCTGCAGCAGAAAACAAGTTTTTAGACCTTAGTCTGACTGAGACTTACTGTCACATCTGTGGAGGTGTTTGGGCACCTAACTCAACCATCTACCTTTGCAAATTTGAGCTCTAGCTTTACAAAGAAATTAACAGGAAAGTAATCAAGAAGATACATATGCATGGTAATAATAAGAATAAAATATATCTCAATATTTTCAACAAAACACTTGATAATCCAAAATTTTCACTGTACTAACTGGAAAATGGGTTATTTTCTACAGAAAATAAATTTCACCATCTTTCTTTGAAAAATTTGAGTGCTATAAATTTAGAAAAGATTTCTGATAGTCAATTAATTAAAAATTATTACTCTGTTTCAATATAACTGTCTAACTCGCCAGAACTATTGAGGGGATGCTAATAAGCAAAACGTCAAGTCATAATGATCAATTCAGTGGTGTTAACATGTCATACAATTAATCAAATGTAGAGAAATTTATTTATTTTGGCTTTCACCTGACACCTCAGTAGAGGTGATGTTATTCTTGGAACATTCTGATAAGGAATGTAGGAGGAATGACTAGAAGGAATCTGCAGGGATCATTGAGCTTTAAGTGCAGGCAACCATCTAATAGATAAGCAAGACATGCCAGTGTAACCCTATCACCTCTAGTAAAATAGACTAAAAATCACAAAAGTTGTCAATTGCTGAAGGAACATAGCTGGCAAGACCAAGACAATTACCAATGTGTTTGGTCTGCCCTATACCCAAAGTTTTGTCAGACATTTATCATTATATATTATATACACAATTTGAGATATAGTTTACCTAAAGTTTTTGGGAGACTGTTCTACTGAATAACACTCCAGAGAGACTTCTTCATGTGTTGCTCATCGCATGAGTGCAGTTAGCATAACTGGATGTGGATATATTACCAAAATCATTTCTGAATGCTTTCTTTCATATTTAATGAATTAATATACCATTGAAGTTAGAAGCATGATGATAATTGTACTGTTGTACATTCCTCAAAAGATACGGAGTATCTCAGATAAGTGTTGAGTAAATAACTCATTTTTCAATTTCCTGGCAGATCTAGATAATGATTTCAGATCAATTCAAATTAATGGCAGCTCTTGGACTATTTTCAATGTTTAACATGCACACATATTGTTTTACCAGACACAAATATGCACAAACTTGATGTTTTCCGAGGTCTTCTCCAAGTCTAGGGAGCTACTACATGTATGTCCTACTGTCTTGAACAGTTCAGTCAAGTGATGATCCTCATCACTTCACAACAATAAAAAAATATTAATAAATCCTAACTGATCTCATTTAATTTGTTTCTATAGAAAGAATAGCAAAATCCTCAAAAAAGCACTAACAACTCCTCCCACACCCAAGCCCCCAAAATGTCAGGTTCCCCCCAAACCCTCCGTCACAAGAAAATGTAACAAGCTAGGAATACCCAGAAGTTTAAGTGGATAGACTAATTTCAGAGAAAGATTCTTCATCAAAAAATTGAAATCACGTTACTTCTCAAGGGATGATTTGGATTTACACATTCTTTGCATCTACAGTGAGTACACACACATCAGAATGACTGGAGTTCAAAAACATCTCTGCACCATCATTATAATTTCCTGAATCTGATACTGGAAGCATGCTGAAACATTGTCTCATAAATGTTAAAAAATGACATGGTTTGCATATGATAAATGTTAGAAATAGGGCTAGCTTTCTTGGGATGATTCTATCGAATTGGGATTAACATTTTCTACTTAGTCCCTTATGCTTCTGGAGAGGCAGGCATAATTTAGTGACTGTGAAAGTAACACCTTTGTCATTTTCATTGTACTTCATTTCACCTTCTCATTTGTGTCTTTTTAAAATAAGATGTCTAACTGAATACAGTAATCAATGTGCCATTGATTTATATCATGCAATTGTAATCTTTTCTATTCTCTATTCCCTTCTTAACACAATTTAACATCTTATTTGCTTTTTTAATCACCACTGAACAAGTCTGTTCATTGAGATTCCTACAGTAATGCCTGGATTTTTTTTTTCCTCGATCTTTATTTTTTTAGGTTACAGCTAATCCAGAAGACATCATTATGTATAAATACCTTAGACCGTTTCCACTAATATGTTTGGGGGGGGGGGTGTAGTATGGGGAAGGCTGGTGTCTTATCTGTGTTGAGGTTTATCTGCTACTCACTTGTTAAATCAGTTATTTTTGCAAAAATCACCTAAAGCTCTTCATAGTCCCTTCATTTAAATGATGCAAATAAATTTACAATTTCAGCTGCTTTACCACATTTAGTCTGTAGCCTGTCTTCAATTTCAACATACAGAGTGAGCAGTACTTTTGCCAAAACTGCTTTTATGTAGTTAACTCTGTGTTCGTCATGGTGGAAACAAGAATTTTGTTGCTGTTCTGTTAGTCTGTGATGATATAGTTGCTATATCAACAACCACTAAATAGGATAAACACCTAAGAAACACCTAAAAAACACCTACTATAAAACTCTGTAAACCTGACATACATAGCAGTCTAGCCATAGCTGCATGTCACAGCATTGATTTATCCTCCTAAAATCAACCTCAATCCTAGGACACTTGCTTCCTGTCGTTATGCCTGTTATTTCTGTACTATTAAATTTTTAATAATTAAGACTTCAGTAATCTATTGACTTCTGCTTTATTATAAAAATTTCTGCTGGTGCCTGTGTGAATTAGTTTACAATTAAGTCACCCATGTCAAAAATACACAGTAGTCACTAAAATTGTGCTGGCAGTGTAGAATATATTGAAATTAATTTTTATATTTTTGGCAAGCAACATTTTGCCTCATTGTTTTCTTGCAATGAGCTGCTTGAACATCACTGTAAAATTTAAAATACTTGGAAATATTTACAAAATTATGTTCCATGTTATCTCTTCTTAAAACAAAAAAAAACCCCTTAATATTGCAGGAGAGCATTCTGATATTTTCCATTTTCACTGTCTTTTTTTCTGTATTTGTCTAGAGCATATACAGAGAAATCTTGATTCGTGAGCCTCTCTTTGGTGCAATCACATTACGATTAGTAGGCAATAAACACAAGAGATGTGTCTCTCGTTACACCACTTTTAGGTTGCATTATATTCATCTGTTTAGAGTGTTAACTGTTACTGCAAGGCGGCTCACTTTTAAATGATTTCCAGGGCAATCTAACTACCTACTAATATGTGTAGCAATAAGTTCAATTGTTTTAATTTTATGTTTCTCTCTAATTTGGAGACTGGTGTAGTTACATCTACGCAAGTAACTACATTACATTGCTAGATTTCCTAGAATTTCCCTCATTAAGTATTATTTTTTTCATTAAATCTGTCCATTCAACCTTTGTATAATAACTAAGGGTAAAGAATCTTCAGCCTTTTCAAAAGATGAATTTTCTGCTATAAACAGCATGCCATTACAACTCAACTGATTGCAAAGAATTTGGATTGCAGTGTGATTCAAGTCTTTCATTGAACTGATATTATCCACTCAACCTCAGCAATACCTTAGAGAAATACAAAGCAGAGTAACTGTCTTTTATATTGTACTTTCTTGGTGCAGAAATAATAGAGATGGCATGAACGTTGCAGAGGTGTCACATTAGCTGCTGAACTAAATAGTGTAAAGGAAAAGGAACTCGTTAATTTTTTTACAAGGATGGAATAGATGAACATTACTTACAAATGAGCTTTATTTAGTTTTAAATACATTTCATGAAGTAAATAGTATATTTCCCTAATTTTCATGTATTTTGGTATGGTTCCAAAAACTTGGAAGTGAATTAGTGTGCAATTTGCATCCAAATCTCAGCCAAGGGGATGTGGTTTATTATAATACATGGCCCTCCTAATTATTGAACAGCCCGAGAAAACTAGGCACAGTGTGCATCTGTTATTGCTTGACCACACTGCCAAACATAATTTGGCAAGCACAGAAATGTACATTGAGCAGACCTAGAGTCTAATTTGCATTAGTTTGTAGTAATTATATGAAAGCTATAACTGAACCAAGCTTGTCCTCTCTTTTTAGAGCACATCATTCTTTTTGAAAAGAAATCTGAACCAAAAATCCAAAACAATTAAATAGCACACACATACACAACCCTGAGAAACTCCTTGTTTGCACAGTAGACTTTCTCAGTATTATTTAATCATTATCCAAATGTTATTTCTGTGTATTCTGTCAAATATCAAACAAGGGTTTTTTCCCCTGCAGTGTATGTAGGCTTTTCTGTGTTTTCTTTTATCCCCATTCAGAAATTTTTTACCTCTTCTACCAAATTCTAAAACCCTGTATGATTCAATACCCTGTAACTGGTGATTAAAGTCAGTGGCATTTTTAAATTCAATTGCTATGGAGGAATGGGAGGAAAGTCCTGCCTTTCATAATTTGCCTTTGCCCCTTTCTATAGTCATTCAATTCAAACTCTGATTAAAAGGAAGCAGTCTCATTGTAAGCTATCTCGTGCAACAGTAATGCTGGAAAGCATTTGCCAAAACTCAAGGAAGCTGAGATGGTATTGTAAAAATACCTGCAGGTTTTGGCCTACAGAAGTTCCAAGGGAAAATTCTTGTTTCCTCTCTTATTTTTCTAGAGAAATTATGTGTTTAGATACACAGATATGTACATCATGATTTTGCATAAAAGATGATGGGAAACCTAAGCTAAGTCAGTAGATGAGGAATTAAAGCAGGATCTCATCTACAGAAAATGTAGTTGTATGACAATTATTGTGTAATATTTGCCAGAAATGCAGAGGGCGGCATAAAAAGGGATGAGAGAGGCAGATTCAATTCCCATTGAAATCAATAACAAAAAATTACTGTTCACTCCAAGAGCCACAGAACCAAGTATAAAGGAAGGAGAAGGGTTTTTCTCCCCTTCTTTAAAGTAAACACTGGCATTTTTGGCTTCACTGCAGGAGCTGAGAAGCAGAGGCACAGTCTTTGTTGTTGGTAACAGCTTGACATTTCATAGCATTGAACTAGTCAGAAGGCTTTCAATCTAGAGTTTGAATATTAAGAAATAACTGTATATTCAATGTGTAGTGGGGTATTCTCAGATAGCTTAGGGTAATTATTAGCTAACATAACCAGAGCCACAAACAGTTACTGTGAAATGACCATACGGAGATTATGTAAATGAGTTTCCAAGAGCGAAAATGCAACGATGTATTAAAGTGAATAAAACCTGCTGAATATCGCTGAATGAGTGAACACTAACTCTACACTCCGATTAGCTGATCAAATCTATTTTCATAAACAAAACCAAACTTACAATAAATTAGAGGGGAAAAGAAACCCCAATGAACCATTTACAAATGGGATTTCACAGTTGACCAAAAAGCACTCAATTTGCTTTTGCATAGTACATGGAAAATAAAGGTACACTTGCTTATACAATACCTGCTGCAAAACTGTTGTATTTCTTATTTTAGTTTTTTTTTAGTTTAGTTCTACAATAAAATAGTAACTGCATAAAAAAGCAGCTTTTTACTGAACTGATCTCTTTCTACATAAACATCCTCTTACTTCAGGGGCTAGAATAAAGCAATGGAGCAAAGAAACTGGGGGAGGGTGTTGTGAAGTAAAACCTCACTGGTTTACTTTTTTTAGCACCAGAAACTGCCTTCTACTTTGATGGTATTTGTGTTTTGTTTTGGTTTGTTTTTTATTTACCAGTGAAATACTTAACTAAAACCCAGTTGTTGGCTAGTTTCTGCTGCTGACTTGGGTAAAAGTGCAGAGTTATTTTCTCTTTATTCTATGTTTTGGGCTTTCATAGATCTGACAATATTACTCATCTTTGAGGAGAGGGCAGGGCCAGAAATAAAATACCTCTTCTCACTGATCCCTACTGTTGGAAGAATATTTTATTTAAATATCAGTTTTATTGTAGTTCAGGTATCTTGCCAGCAGACGTTTTTACACTTTCCGTAATCATTCTTTATTACACATAATGCAAAGTTTTCTATGCTGCAGCTTCCTTATGAAAAGGGATTTGACATGTCTGGTTTACAGACTTTTTTTGTCTAAAAGTCACGTTCATGATGATGAACAAATAAAAATCGCTTTGTTTTCAGAGCAAGAAAAATCCTGCAATACACAAAGGATGGCATGTAATTAATAATTTTGAATAAAAATATTTTTCTCCTATTGTATTAATTGATTCTCCCCCTTTGTTTTTTTTTTTTCTTTTACTCAAAAAGAGAGCCGCATTTATCCAACTTCTGACTTGTCCAGAAAGGCAAACTCTTTCAGAGCATCTAAGTTAGGTTTCCATTCTGAACTACAAAGAATAGCCACACTAGTTCATGCATTGTAGTTAAACACCTTAAGACATCATGTTAAAGCCATAGTTTTGGAGATACTTATGTAAACCACTTTCTGTTAGTGAAAGTCTGCACAGAAGATCTGTGTACTACAGTACAGGTACATGCATTTCGTTTCAAGAAACTGGTGGGCTTGTAGAAGTGCATGAACTGTGTCTGTGTATCTCTTGGAAACAGATGTCATGTGAACTTCTTGTAACATGACTTCACAGGCACTGCTCATTTTCAACTTTTGCAAGTTGCTGCATCACAGTTTGATTTCCAGTCATTTCCAGCTGCACAGTTAGACCTGATATCATTACTTAGAAAGAGCCTTTTGAGTGTACAGGTGGGTTTAAAGACATAGAGGAGACACCTTAAAGCCTCCCATAGTTTTGTGCAAAGGAGGAGTAAGCCTAGACTTAAGGAATTCATGGCTTTAAAATGAGCAGTTTGGCATGAGTGAAGGTTATCTGTCTAGGAGCTGTTTTAGCGTCCAAACAACTCACTGCAATAAGAGCCTGGCATACAGAGTGGTAGGGAAGACAAGAAAGAGGGACTTGAGTTTTTGTTTTCTTCCAGGATAAGTACTCTTGTCTTTCTTTCCTTCCTCTTCAAATAATTACTAGATTCCCAAGCCGGAGAAAATTTTCTCTTTAAAAAATAATCAGTCTGTAAGGAGTAGGGCTTTTGTAGTCAGTAGCTACACTTCCTTGAAAAGAGATTTTTTTCTTACCCTGAAGGTTTATAGTGAAAATAACTGTATAATAGCTTGCTCTTGCCTTGGTGTGTGTGTTTAACCTGTCCTGTTTACAGGCCCAGTATCAATTCTCTTAGTAATTCCTAAGAGTAAATCCTACCTTGTTTTTTTAATGCCATCCTGTAGTCTTTTTTCCATCAGCAGTAAAGATTACCTGTATCAATGATGCTTTCAGTATATATACCTTTTTATTCCAGTCTTCAGAATGTGTTTAGCAGCACCTGAACAGGCTCTATGACTCTACTGAGCTGTAAAAGGAGTAGCGAGCTGGAGTTTAGTAAGCTGAAGCTTAGTAAATGAAATAAAATATGGTACAGTCAGACTTAGCTGTGTGTAAACAGATTGTGATCCCTGGACTTAAAAAGAATGCAGTTAAAATTATTTTTACTACAATACTGCAGAAAAGACTGATTTTTTTGAGGGGTTAAAAATCTAAAGAACCACTTTTGGAATTAATCAAAGGAATATTTTTACTCCAGGAGGATTTAATTCTGTTTCTTGAGTGTACTTGTATGTCCTAAAGATGCTAACAGAAACTTATCAATTTTAAGACTAAAGAAATCCCTAGGTTATCCATACTATTAGATCTCCATAAAACACAAGCACATAAAATTTCATCTAATGTCTTTTTTCTGAGCAAAGTAACTTGTGTCAGGCACCACTCAGGAGCCATTTATCTAAACCATCCAAACCTTACTGGCAAGGAAGTGCTATGCAAGTATCACACACTTAGTATAAGTTATCAGAAAAGGGGAGTTCCCACATCTTTATCTCCGGCAACAGATTTTGTGTCAGCTTTGGATTAGTCAAGCAGGTCTTTCATGGGGGAAAAAAATCCATTTCTGTTGCAGATAATATAGGCAATGCAGAAATTACCACTTACTGAGTTAATTTGTTCCAGGAGTTAATCACCCTCAGTGTTAGGAAAACAAAATAAAACTAAAATCTTTATTTCTTATTTTATCTTTAGTTGTTAGTGACTTGCTCAGGTCTTTTGCTAGATGAAAAAACTGTTTCATACCTGGTAATTACATATCCAAATAAATTGTCCTTGATGAACTAAACAGTTCCTAAATCTGCTATTTGAGAACAGTTTTCCAGCTTAATGATACCGGTTGGCTAGTACAAAAGATCAACATGAAAAACTATTTTGTCAACGTCTCTTTTTTGTAATATAAATTTTCCATGACCAGACTAGAAACTTAACATATTCACTCTTTTTCATTCATAAGATAACTTATGAATGTTTTACACAAATAATATTTGGTCTTGATATAGTACAGAAAACAGAAAGTGACTAAGTGAAAAAAAATATTTTGTCTATATCTAATGCAAGCAATTAATTATAATTTTTTACCAAGAAAATTTAATTTTTAATATTTTTTAATATCATGCATAAGTTTATACGTTGAGCCTACTTACCTTGGTTAACTCTTTTCAGAAAAATGTCAAATAAAAACTGTCACTTTTCACAGACTTGAAAGGAAATACAAAACCAAACTGTAAGGTGTTTTCAGACTTTGTGAGCGTAGAACTGTGGAGATAATATTCCAGTATGAACAGCAGGTAATTAATACAATGATCTCTTGGAAATGCCATATTTTCATTGTTAACACCATGTGATTTCCCCTTATATTTTGTCAATATAATGGCAGATGTGGGCCTGAGATTTACCTTGACTAGCTACATTAAAGTGAAATTTGTCTTTTCCTTGTTTTCACTAATTTATAAAAGTTTATATTGCTTGATGTAAAATACATCATTTCTCAACAGTGAAAGACATAGCCTGAATCTTCAGACAGTGTGAAACAATAGCTCTAAGGAAAATGTAAATTGCTTGCATTCACTTCTGTGGTGTTATAATTCTGACACTGAATCCTAAAAGGTAACATCTTAAATGTTTTAACAAAATTTGGTAGCGATGCATTTCTTCAGTCTTCACTATCTGATTTCCTGTTTACTTTTTTCACAACACAATTATCCCTGAGAACACTTACAGCCTGAGGAAAGTGAAATACACTTGTTGAAGGGCTTATCGTGCCGTCTGCACTATAGTATGTAATTCAGTAGAATTAATTGCCATCAGTGGAGGACTCCCGACTGACTATTAAAGCTGTGGTTGTTAGACACAGAGCAACCCCATTTCTCCTGCAAACTGAAGTCAAGGATGTGGTGGAATAGATATGGCCTTGAATCTCTAGATACTATCACAGAGTGAAATTTGAAACCTATCTTGCAATATTACAAATTTGTAATTTATTCCAGCATGGCTTATAATTTTCCTAAATATGACAAAAGAAACTAAATCATATGATTTACAATGCAAAGCTAATACAGCAGGAATTATATCTGCATACACAATTAATAAACAATGTACACTGTTTTCATATGTCACAGAGCACAATATTTAATATAGACATAATTTTGGCTGTTTGTGAATATTTAAAAATTTTGACCTGCTGTTCTATTTATTGTGGTGGGTGGTCATGCTAATAAGCTCACAGATTCAGACATTTCCATGAAACAGAATGGAAGGTTCACACACACACACACAAGTTAAACTGATTTTTGTTTTCAATGTGAATGAAATAAAATGTTTTTTTTATGCAATTAGACCTACCCACATGTATATTGTCTATCTTAATTTTTTTGTCTATACTTGTGCCATCCATAGTAAGTTTGGTCACCTTGATAGTGCTTTTTGAGTTATGAGGCCACACTAGATACAATATGTGCATTGTGATTTATGACTTGCTAGTTTGAGATCACTGACTATTTGCATTTCAGTGAGTCATTAAAGAATTGAGACCCAGGAGGCTGAAATTCCTAATTTTTTCCCCAATGAAGAAACAGATTTTCTAGTGAAATCTAAACAGAAACATTAGTATCAGAATTTAATATCAATATTGTGATATCTAGATTGAGATCATAGCTAGAAGGCAGAAAGAGAGAGACTGCTTTCCACACATATCCTTTCCTGCACAAGTCTATAGTATCTCACATTTTTTGAAGGCTTATTTAATTCATGTTGGCATTCACCAGCATTTGATAAACATGTCACTCCTCACCAGGTGTTCTAACTGAAAACAGAGATGGACGAAATATATTCTGCAGTCTGCTAGTAATAGTGGTCCATTATTCTAATGAAAAATGTAAAAAATTTTGTTTGTAAAAATATTTGCAAAGTAATCTATGAAAATAAGGATAATGAAAGGGTGCCTACATAAATTTACATGATTTTGTGCAAAGTTCTTTTTCATAAAGAGATTAATTTTCATGTACTGGAAACTGCATTTGCATGTTGCATAATTTTTTCTCTTCTGTGTTTTTTTCTTCAGGGCAGTTTGATGATCAGTACCCACCAAAAGGTAAGTATTCTGTGTTTGCCTAGCAGAAATCAGCCAAGAATTCTAAGAATGTACTAAATTCTATTGTCAAAGATATAATCTGTAGAAAACATCTACTTCATCTGGCAAATATGATTTCAAATCAGGAAATAGCTCACAATCATTCAATTGCATCTGACATCAGCGGTATCCACACAGCCGTTCTGAGCAAACTCCCTGCTTTTAAAGGTCTTCCCATCACTGTTATTGGTCTCACAAATGATGAAGTATGACACTCCATAAACAATGAGCTGGGCCTTTTGTAGGCTGCTTTGCTTTTTTTGGCTTCAAACTGCCACTGAATGTCAAATCAATTTGGCTTTCATTAGAACAGCTTTATATGTGCAAATGTATTTGTGTCTGGTTGCCATTTTTTTTCTATTTTTGCCTTCTTTTCCGTTTGCTTTTTCTTTTTGTCCTTTCTCTTGGATGATGTAATTTTTCTCTAATCAAAACCAACACCTGTTTCTCTAAAATAAGATTCTCTGTGTAAAGCTCTTTATCGCAATCTAAGTACACTCTAGATGGACTCATTATGAATCAAGTTCCCTCAGAACAAAGAGGAAGTGCTCTGCTACACTGACATTGTACATCATGGAGCCTGGATAAAGTCAAGAGCTGATGTAACCTTGACTTTTGACATCCCAAGAGACTGCTGTCTAGATAATGCAAGGTGTGTAAGCCACTGTCTTTGATAAGTAATAAAACAAATAATAAATCTGACCCTGTGTTTAAGAGCAGCTTAACTGTTACACAATGCTGTATTGGGTTTGGTGGGTTTTTTTGGTGTTTGTTTGTTCTTAACCAATTTAAAAGGAACACAGAATTGCGACTTTGAGGATTTCTGGTTTTGTAAACCACAAACATGCTTAGCTAAGTGAATAATACCATACGATGAAAGAAATAGAACAAAATAGGGATGACAGAAGTCCCAGTTCTAAGTCACATGCTGTGTGCTCTTGCTAGGGTTGATCCTTTTGCAAAGAACCAGAAATATTTTTTACTTCTTTAAAAGGAAATATTTACATTTTAGAAGCTAGGGAACCTATAGATAGACAGTAGGAGTGAGACAGAAAAAAAAATCATGCCAACTATATCCCAACTCCCTCTAAATATAAACAGGGAGTTGGTACTTATGAAGGAAAAAGCTTTGTCTGGACATTGCAGAATAGAAGGAAGATGAAAGAACCAGCCCATGCTCACCACTTGCAATAATGGGCTAAAACATCTTCAGAGGACCTCAGGCTGTCCAAGAAGGGTCTTTGACCAGTTTGTGAGTGAATGAATTTACTCCTGTATGATGGGACTCTGTCAGACGCTCTCGAGGAAACTGCCTATTTTCAGAGCTAAAAGGTCTGCCTAGGTCAAATACTCACCGATTTCAAATCCAGTGCTAACTCTAACTGAAATATATTGGTAATCTGCCATCTGTGGTTTTCTTGAGCAGAAATTTTGACTGAAGTCCAGGTTTTAGTAGATATGAGGCCATGTTACCAAATCCATCCTCCTACTCAACATCATCCTTCATAGTGTCTTATTATGTCACTGCCTTTGGATTAAGGACCACAGCAAAGTACAGAAAATGCAGATACTTCAGTTGCCAAGTCATTTCTTGGTCTCTCTTTTGAAGCTATCTATAGTGAATGCTTCATTGCTGACATCTATTCTAGCCTCAGTATTGTCAAAGCATTTTTTCATGTGTAATAAATTTGCATAAACACTTCACCCCAAATATAATGAAACATAGAAAGGATAAGAAAGACCTAAATTATATTTTAAAAAAATACTAAAAGACTTCTTGATTGATTTGTAGAGGCATAGCAAAATTCCTTCATATAGTGGCCTCATGAATGAGATGATAATATGCAAGTAAAGCATAATGATTGGCATATTAAATGCAAGATCTTTGTCACCATCTGTTTCCTGATTGTGTCAGCAAGTTGGGTTTTTTTTCATGGAAGTGTGAGAATACACCATGGCCTCGAAGTATCAAAATGTCAATTATACATCACATTTTAAGTTGGAAGCCCAAATCACAATTGCCCCTGAATTCTACTTGAAACAGTGACAAATTATTACCTATCCTTCACATTTAGCCTTACTGTAAAATAGTGTAGTTATTGTGCTGAAAACTAAAGCAGAGCAGGAACACTATCGAGGCCAGGTTTACAATTTAGTGATGAATACTTTAAAAAAAAAATGAGACAGAAGGAGATAGGTAGGGAACTAAGAATTCAAAACAAAATAAATAGTTGCAGAACAACCCTATCGAATACTTGTTATTTCAAGTTCAAGTACTTTGAAAACAGTTTTGCATTTCCAGTATTTTCCATTACAAATAGTGCTCACTTATAAGGAAGACAGTATTCCATTTTCTATGTTTTCACCTGTACTGACAGAAAAAAAAAAGTATCCTGATTAGTGCAATGAATCAGTAGAAACTGCAGAAGAAGAAAACCCATGTCAAAGCTAGGTAAAATGAAGGAAACTTTCTACTAATACAACAGGCCCTGGTTTACACCCTCAGTGGTCTTATATAAGAGTTTGTGGGAGATAATATTTTAATGTCTCATAATAGGATGAGGTTTATTAGCACCATTAGCTACCAGTATCAGCAGCCCAGAGGAGAAGACACACAAAAAGCTCCTGATTGTGGTTCAGAAATATGAATGCAAGACCCTCCCAGAACTGAAAAGTCCACTAGGGTCTCAAGGTATTATTTCTGCTTGGGGGATAAAATAGAAGAAATAGGTATCATGTAAAGTGATTCTTCACTCACTGAGGACACAGTAAGATCACCAAATAAATGCAATGGCTTTTCGATTTGCTTCTAGACCAATTACTGTACTGGTGAAAATGAGATAGCTTTGTGTTTTTTAAATGTGATAAAGAGCATAATTATGTCCAACCAATATAACATGAACTAATCTGGAAGAAGGAACTGCAGGGGGTTAAATGAAAAAGCGACCTTCCAAACTTGTCCCTTGTTGGATTTTTGATGAAGAGTAATTTCTTCTATCTAAAAATTTCTGATTATAGTAGTATTTATACATGATAAAATATATAATCCACTGCTTAAACACTCTGCTTATATGACGCTTTCAGATGAGTAATAAATTTTTGTTGTAATAAGACAGCAATTTATAAGATGCAAAATTTATTCCAAATGAGACTGGTTCCAAAATGAGGAAATTTTAAGTAGCATAACTTATATTACAGGTTTGGGGTCATTCTCTGTGCCTGTGAAATAGAGATGCTAATACTTAATAATTATAAAGTACTTTGACTCTAATTAATAATAATGCAATTTTTAATATTAAGCATACATGTATGTATATGTTAAGTCAAAATATTTGGTAAGATTCAATTTGGGGTTCTGATTTAAGCAGTTCTCTGTTTGCAAATGTGTATAGGCATCTCTTCACTAGCAATGTAAACCTTTTTCCTTCTTCATAGTTTCATGTAAATGATCTCTAAAGTTTCAGCAGAGGTTTGTATATTTCTGGAGGAGCATCATGCTCTGTCAGATAGTTACCAGTTTCTCCATTCATCAGCAAATCATAAGCTTCTGGGAAGAAGAAAAGAATAAAAGTCAGAGTTGAAACATTGCAGCAGTAGTTTGATTGATAAAAGTTTGTAGCCTGAACCTATGTATACATGGGAACAAGACTATGAGCAGAAAAAACAACTATGTGAGAAAAAATCTTCTGAGAACTTTCATTTGTGTCAGTTGCCAAGGTAACCACTGTATGTCTCTCTTCTGAACAGGTGCCTTTTGGGGATCTGACTCCCAGCTCGTGCGTCTCACATCAAGAGGTCAACTGAATACAGGTAGTGGAAACACAGTGTGGAAAATCTGAGTATTACTAACAGATATGGTTTTATATGTGTGCATAGTGGTGGTGTCACTATCTTCTATGAAGGTGAGGTCTGGATAGGTATGTGGTAATTAAATATTTTTTAACTTTGTCTGTGAACATCACTCTGTGTCTTAGATTCTTATAGCAGGGACTGAAGGAAATTGTCCTTAATCTGTCCTGTCTCCTTAAAATTTTTTTCCTTTCTGTAAGTCCATTGTACAATTTGTCCCTTCATCCTCTATAAGGTCCATTCTTAAATCACTCTGTTCTGTTCACTAACAGAGAAATAGCTTGATTTTTTTCTTCTTTTCTGGCTGCCTTTTTTTTTTTTTGTTTTGATTGCTCTGTTAGGCATCCCAAATGAAGCAAAAAACTCTCTCACATCTTTTTAATTAAAATTTTGCTATTTAGGATGTTATCCTGAAATAAGTGAGCTTAAGAGAAGTTTTGTTACTGATATCCATGAGTTTTTCTTCTCCTTCACATCAGGAATATGTCATACAAAGTAATATGCTTTGTTTCATGTATTCACCTGGGCTTTCGAAAGAATTCTTTGAGAATTTCTGTCATTCTCGGCTCAGTAATCTTAGCAATTACAGAACTATTGCAGTCTGCATATCCTATATTTTTCTGTATTTCTGTTTGTATTCTACATAAAAATACATTGTAAAATTAATTATATCTGTGTTATCCTAGAATCATAGAATGGCCTGTGTTGGAAGGGACCTTAAAGATCATCTACTTCCAGACTCCCTGCCATGGACCAGTATGATTGGTCATACTGGATGAGCAATCACTAGATCAGATTGCTCAGAGCTCCATCCAGCTGGGCTATGAACACTTCCAGGGATGGGGCATCCACAGCTTCTCTGGGCAACCTGGCCTCACCACTCTCTCCGTAAAGAATTTCTTCCTAATATCTAATCCAAACCTACTTTTAATAAGTCTGAATCCATTCCCTCTTGTCCTGTCACTACACATTCCTGTAAATAGTCTCTCTCCTTCTTTCTTGTAGGCTCCCTTCAAGTACTGGAAGGCTGCAATCAGGTCACCCTGAAGCCTCCTCTTTTCCAGAGTGAACAAAACCAATTCTCTCAGCCTTTTCTTGTAGGATAAATGCTCCATCCCTCTAATTATCTTCATGGCCCTCATCTGGACTCACTCCAACAGGTCAATGTCCTTCCTGTGCTGGGGCCCCAGACCTGGATGCAGTGCTCCAGGTGTAGTCTCATCAGAGTAGAGTAGAGGGGAAGAATACCCTCCCTTGGGCTGCAAGTGCACATTGCTGGATCATGTCCAGCCTCTCATCCACCTGCATGTGCAAACCCTTCTCAGCAGGGCTGCTCTCAATCTGTTCATCCCCCAACCTGTTGTCCTGATGCAGGAGCAGCACCTGTCACTTGGTCTTGCTGAACTTCATGAGGTTCCCATGGGCCCATTTCTCCAGCTTTTCAAGGTCCTTCTGGATGGCATCACATCCTTCAGGACTGCACCACTCAGCTTGGTGTCATCTGCAAATTTGCTGAGGGTACCCTCGATCATTTCATCTATGTCATTAATGAAGACATTAAATAACACTGCTCCAAATTTAGACCCCTGAGGGTCACCACTTGTCACTGATGTCCACTGGGATGCTGAGCCATTGACCACTACCTTCTGGATGTGACCATCCAACCAATTCCTTATCCATCTAATGGTCCACTTATCAAATCCATGCCTCTCCAGTCTAGAGAGAAGGATTTTGTTGAGGACTGTGTCAAAGGCTTTACAGAAGTCCAGAATAAATATATTATAAAATACATCTATTGGTTCAAAGAGAAAACAAAGCCATTTGCTTAAGTTTTTTATTGAAAATTAATAATCTCACAAAGTTTTCCTTTAGCATTTAAAAGGTAAAACGAGGTGTTAAACTGTTTCAGAACCACAAATACAAGGTTGTCTTGACAGTACTTGCACAACTTTACTCAGAAGGGTAGTCTTGAGTTTAAAGTGAAATCAGTTGAATTATCGATCTGAGTAAGACTACTCAGGTGTTTAAAGTGTTTAACCAGGGTTTCAAAACAGAAGCTATGTTTCTTGAAGCTGCAAATCTGTAACCTCATGCCAGTCCTTACTGAGGAAAAAAAATCATATTTAGAGTAGTACAAAAAACTATCTGTACTTTCATGATGTTAGTTTTAAAATGAGCTGGATTCAGAAGTATTGACAGTTCCTTTGTGTTCATTTCTGCAGACACTGAGGCAATCAAGCTTTACTGGCATTAATGTGTGCTAAAACTAAAAATAAAATTCAGAGAAGTATTTGTATAATGTGTTAAGTTTTATTCTATCAAAGTATTTATCACTGAAACAATACTTTGTCACTTAGTAAACCAACAGCAATTAGACAGCACAATTGAATTCCTTCACATGGAGTAACAAAATGTCCAAGAGAATGAAATGGGATCAATTACCAGCATTGTAAAAAAAAAAACAAAAAAAAGACAAAGTAAAATTATAATTTCTCATTGGTACTGACGCTGGAATTTTTGTTTAACTTCCATGGCTTTTGATCAAGTTTATAATGTCCCCCTTCCTGCAGTAAAACCAGAATAACTTACTGGTTAGAAATTATTTACAAGGATAAGTAAAATAATCAGAATAACTGATTAAAGAAAAATCATGATAAAGACAAACATGTAAGCCTAAAATAAAGTTTAAATAGAGGTTGCAAAATCCAAATTAGAAATACAACTTTGGTTTATACGATTGAACAGCTGTTTTACACTAACTACCTCATTATTGTGCAGAAGCAGTTAAAATAATCAGATCAATATTTTGGTCTTTGCATGAAACTACTGAATCACAGTAGGAAATCTGTGTTATTCTGAAAACTGAGATCTCGTAATGAACACTCTACAGATCACTTTGAGGGTAAAACAATGATGAAAGTATAGCATAATCTATCAGGAAATAAAGATCACACATAACACACAGAAATCATATACATAGATTATATTTAATTTAAAACAATAATAAAAGATAATATAGATAAGGAAAGTGGAGTCTTTTATTTAGTTATGTCTTTTTAAAAGAATAGTTACTTTTCAAGGACTAGCAGAAATACTTAATGAAAAATGTACTAAAATCTCTGAGACCATGGTTAATACTAGCTTTAGGTTTGGGAGAAAGAGAAAGCTGGTGACCTTGGAAAGGGCAAAACAAAATGTGGGCTGCTATGAGAAATCTTCCAAATTCAGACTTTCCTCTGGGGCTTCAGTATATCCTGTGGCAGAATTTTCCTTCAAGGCTTAGGGTCAGTTAGGAGGACAATCCCTCCTCTTGGGAGAATAGCTCTGACAGGTGAGACCTGTTGAAGAAGCCACAGCTGACCTTACAGTTCTCCAATGAAGAGCTGGAAGAAGCTGCAGGAGGAGTTCCCACTTCCCCTGCTGGCAGCTGCATTAAGTAGAGGCTCTCATGTTTGGCAGGTCTATGGACTGCATTGAGCTACTCTGTAGCCATGCCTGTGTCTGGGATTGTACCCTGTTGATCTGGACTCTGACCCTAACCCATGGGCTGAATTCCTGACAGGACTAAGCCCTTGTGTGGGTGAGGCCACAGCTTTTGCCTGCCATGCTGTGATGCTTGGCTTCCAAATTCTCCTTTCTCTGCTAAGGAGCAATTGCCCCTATTGTTCCCTGAGAGAGATAAAAGACCCATAGAAAGAGCAGTGCTGCAAAAAGATCGAGGGAGAAAAGTGGGTCTTCTGTGAGAATTCTCCCAATTGCATCTTTTTCACAAGGATCTTCTGCATGTTTTACTACAAAAGTGTCCACCGACACTTATGATTAGGGCTATAGGAGGAGCAAAACTTATGAGATCCATGAAAAGAGTGGAGTTGCAAAGAGTTGGCCAAGCCATAGTAGCACTGTGGGCTAATATGGGCAATCTCTCCCACCTACTCTTTCCAACAATGGCTTCAGCACGTCTTGTGACAGAGATCTCTGCCCAGGCTTGGCACTAGGACTAGATTTATGGGCAGAGAGTCAGATATATCTTTTAGACAACTGTTTTAAGACTTAGCTGCCTTAAAACCAGTTGGTGTCTGCATCCTACATTTCTTAATATTGTCAGAATACATCCAGGTGAGGGTTTCAGTTTAAATCAATAGAAAGTATTCATGAAAGGTTTCAATGATGTGAGATCTTTGAATTTGAATTAACTTTTAATGTTCAAGTTAGAAAAATGCTCATGAGGACCATTTTTATAATAATATTTATAATACTTCTGTAATATTCTAGATTTATGTAATATTTATGATACTTATATATTGATAGTTGTTGTGCAAGATGAAAATAGTTCATCAGAGATCTAGTTAACAAAGAATAACTATAGTCCGTGTTTCTGTTCCTGCAGCATGTGAAGATTGCCATTCATGGCTTGGAAAAAACTTCTCATAGCATCCATATTTATGCTATTGTACAGAATGCTTACCATTTACCATTGAATATAGTTGTGGGATTAAATCAACAGAGTTGATTGAGAATTACATGAATGTATTGGAAGGAAGGTATAAATTTGTCTCCAGAGAGCGAAACAAAAACTCAGACTTACTGTGCATCCAAAAACAGTGGAGGTCTTGGAAACAGAAAAATACAGTGTAATGTTCTCCAGCTATGTTTAAAATATTTTTAGAGGAAAGATACTACCGAGCTAGATAGGCTTACATATACTACTGGGGAAAAAAAAAAAAAAAAAAAAAGACTGATATATGATACAATATTGATGCTATAATTTTGGCAAACCCATTCAATAGTAATTTCAAGACTGAATACAGGATCACAGAATCAACTAGGATGGAAAAGAGCTCTGAGGTCATCAGGTTCAACCAATGACCCAACATGACCTTGTTAACTAGACTGTCCAGTCTTTTCTTAAACACCTCCAGGGAATGGTGACTCCCCCACCTCCCTGGGCAGTCCATTCCAGTGCCCAATCCCTCTGTCTGTGAAGAACTTCTTCCTAATGTCTAACTCAAACCTCATCTGGTGCAGTTAAAACCATGCCCTCTTGTCCTACTGCTGGTTGCCTGGGAGAAGACACTGACTCCCACCTGGCTACAACCTCCTTTCAGGTAGTTGTAGAGAGTGATGAGGTCTCCCCTGAGCTTCCTCTTTTTCAGGCTAAACAATCCCAGCTCCCTCAGCCTCTCCTCACAGGAACTGTGCTTCAGTCCCTCCACCAGCCTGGTTGCTCTTCTCTGGACCTGCTCCAGTACCTCAATATCCTTCCTAAAAGAACTGGACACAGTACTTGAGGTGTGCTCTCATCAGTGCTGAGCACAGGGGAAGAATCACTTCCCTGCTCCTGCTGGCCACACGTTCCTGATACAGGCCAGGATACCATTGGCCTTCTTGGTTGCCTGGGTACACTGCTGGCTCATGTTCAGCTGGCTCATGTTCAGCCTACCCTGCTCTTCTTTTTTTGCTGTGTTTAATTGTTCAATTTAATTTGGTTTGTCTAGTTAGAATTTTTAGAATGGCAATGATATGAGGTCTAAACTGAATATAGGCATGCGGCAAGAAACCTTGAAGGATATTTCAACAATCCGTAGTGGATATAATTGTTTGTTTTAATTTGAACTTAATTAATGTGAGATCTCAGGCTCTATAAAGACAATGAGTGTCATCCATAAATGCTAATATAAATCAATAAAAAGGGGGAGGTTAAATGATTTATGTTGGAACTGAGCCACGATGTAATAACTGATGCTCATTACAGCCTCAGCAATGAATGGGAAATCAAAACATTAAATAGTGCAAACAAGGAGACCATCCTATTTTGCAGGAAGTTTAAGATGCCCCATTCATAATCCATTTTTATCCTATTAAAGGGTAAGTTAAATCTTGCATTTAAATAGACATCTTGCCTAAGAAAGGGCTGCTGGAGTTTGCCCAATGTTTCCTTTCTTTGAGTTGTTGCCAGCTTTGCCTGAAAAATAACAAATGTAGCTGCCAAAAGCTACATACTATAATATTACTGTCAGAAGAGTATTATAGGTACAAGTTTTAGATATTCACTGCTTTTCATATCTATAGTACTGTTGACTATATTATTAATATTTCACTTTCATTACCATATATTAGTAAAAGAGGACTTCAGAATTGTTTTGCATACCTCTCTTCAAGAATACAAACAAATAGTTCTACTTTTGAGCATTGATTGGCACTTTATGAAAGCATCAAAAGAGTCTCTGTAAGTAGGGCTGCAATGACACACTGAAAGCAGGTCTAACATTTCTCTATTAGAGATTTTATTTATTCTTCTAATTTCTCCTGATTTTATTTATTTTCCATATGTCAGGACACATTTTAAGATGAGAATTGCACTTTTCCTATAATTTTCTTAATTAATTTTGTAGATAAAAGATTTTAAGTATTCTTTCTTTATACACATTGTTTTAGCTAAAAAAAAATTGTGAGAATAAAAATAGTCTCCCCTAATTTGACTCTCAGAAAGTCTTAGAGATGCTCATTCTTCACTAACATTTTGAAGAGAGACCAGTTTTGAAGCTTTTTCTGGGTAACTGAGAGAAATATCATCAAGAGTAAACAACTGTACTGGAACTTGACTGAAAATGTTGTCCTAATGTCCCTGTGTCAGGAGGCTGGCAGGTGAACCTTTTTTTTTTTTTCCAAGTACTATTTGTGTGCATTAAAATGAGAAGTGCAAGCCTATATAGATTCTGGATTTACACCAGTTTTGGCTCTTTTGCATTCCATAAGGCATTGTCATGGAAATTTGTGAACATGGAACTACAGAGGGTATGAACTATACCTGTGGTAGAACTATAACTTTATACATGGGAGTATTTTACATCTGTGCCCAGTATTCTTACCAAATTTGACCCTTTTGAGTAAGAAAAAAAAAAAACAATCAGAGACTGTTTCAGACAAAGGATTTAAGAGAAGCAGAGATTCACAGAAAAGAAGATATTTAGGTTAGTTTTCCTCCATGATCAGTGTTTGGACTTATTTTGGTATCCTATTAGGAAAAGAATTCTCTTTATTTAAATGTGACTGGAACTAACTCTTGACTCAGCTGAAGAAAGCTTTCCAAGGAAGATAACCTCAATGCTGCAAGTTTAGTCCTACTTGTCTGTAGGTGGACACAGAAGCTTCTTGCCAGCTCTGTTGCATTTGTTCAGTGACGCCTAGTGAGAGTTCTGGAAGTTTATTATCATGTCTGTAGAACTTTTGTATGGGAGCCCCTGGTGGTCTAGTGGTAAGGGCGCGGCACTGTCACCGCCGAGGCCGTGGTTCGATTCCCGGTCAGGGACACTCCCCGGGCCAGATGGAGCTCGTTAGCCCTTAAAGGCAACCCACCTACGTCCTAAGGACCTCGCTGCCACCGTCCAAGCTCGCTTGGCCCTGGCAGATGAACCTTAGGATTAAAGGGTGGGCTCAGTTCCGCGCACACTGTGTCTCACCTAAAAAATCCAATGCGCAGGCTGGAAGGTGTAAAGACCTTCCCCGGATCTTCGCTCACGAAGACTGGCCATTATTATTATTTATTATTATTTATTTATTATTTATTATTTTATATTAGAACTTTTGTGAATTTCTATGATTCTTCAGCCAATATTGACTGCCTTCTTCAAGGGTGGGAGACTTTCAATTATGTTGATAGGTGCTGGTACTGCAGTTTGAGGTGTACTGGAGTCATCCCTTGAAATAATAATGTTGAAGACACATAGAGGGTCAGAAAACTGTTTTCATTAGCCTGAGACTAATAGTTCTAGTCTGAATTTGAAGCCACAAGGTTCATGCAAACCTCTCACTCTCCCACTTATCACTCTCCAAGCTGTCTGCATAGTTCCTAAGCTTGAGGAGTATGTTGACTAATAGTGCTTTATACCAATGACATGACCTTTCACTTGAAGGAGTTTAAGTAACAGGCTTCTAGCAACGTTTTTGCCCATTTTAGCTTTTTATTTTCCAGCGTTCTGTTCTTTTCATGGATGAAAGGATAATTGTTTGGATATGTGAAATGATGATTTATTGTCAGGATCATTATAGTAGTGTTAAAACCAAATAACTCACCAACTGTCTGTTCTCTTAAATGTGGTATCTGAGTGCTTCAGTGTTCTGTTCAAAGCAGTCTTTATCTCTGCTCATATTAAAAAAAGAGCTCCTTTGCATTATTTACTTTAGATTAGCTTAGTGTGTTTTTAACAGTCATGAGTATCTCAGAAACACAAGATTAAAACATTATATTTTACTTGCCAAAACAAAAAATAAAAGAATGAATGGGAAATATTCTACGAATTAAAAATATTTGACTGTTTGAATGCAGCTTTTTTTAAGCAACAAAAAGAGCAAAAAAATATGTGGAAGAATGAAGGGAAGCCTGCTCTCCTTCAGCAGAAAATGACACAGTATTTTTATTTCTGGCAATTTAATTGTAAACTCGTGTTGTCTAACCTCCCTTTTATCTCTTGATCTGTATGGGATGTTTCCCATAGGATCATAGAATATCCTGAGTTGGAGGGGGCCCACAAGGATCATCAAAGTCCACTTCCTGACTCTACACCTCAAGAATCACACCATATACTACGTTCCAGGTATTACTCAATGATTTTCAAAGGGTCTTGTTTTCCTGCTATATATTATGAATGACTTTTGAAGAAATACCTGGAAATGCTAAAATTGTGTGGTGACAGCAAAGTGCTGGAATAAGAGAGGGAAGAAGTCGGACATCCTGACAGTTCTGCAGTTCACCAAGTCTGTTATTTCTGTTCTGTCTTTATAATGGCCATAAAAGATGAGCTGGGAGTATGATGTCAACGCATCCACTTTCAATAATTGATATGATGAATAATCTCAACCTTCTGACACTTTCTGTATCTTTTCACATCTCAGGAAACTTCATTCATCAACCACATTTGAAATGTTTAAGTAATCTCAGTGATGTATGGAGCACTGAAACTCCCTTGTTAGAAATCTATGCTACTAACATTCTATCAAATTAAAAAGCCACTGAGCTCTTGTGCATAAAATTATCATAAATTATCTCTGAAGGTTCATTGCTGTTTGGAATGTTTAATTGCTCACTCAGCTGAACTTCAGCAGCTCAAGATTATTAATCAATTTGTCAGAAGCTTTCTCATAATGTCGTCTTTTACGCTGCAGTTATATGCATGGAAAACTCATGTGCAAGATGGTTTTATGCAGCAAGTCAAAACTAGCCATGCATACCTTCCACAATATTAATTTCACGTATTTAAGAGTATTTTTTAGTTGTTGATTTCTCACAGAAAATGGGAAAATTGTAATTAGCACAGTCTGATTTATCGAGATGGAAAACTAGATTCTCAAAAACATATTTATAAGGAAGAATGGAGACAGATAATAAGAATGGAAGTTTTGAAGCATTTAATCCTGGCCTAGTGTTGATCGTTCTCACTAAAGTAAATATTTCTGCTAAGTTTAGTAACAGTAAAGCCTCTTCAAAACTGTAAAAGTAAAAAAAAAAAAACCAGTAAAGGTGCTTCAAAAGCCTTAAATGTACACAAACAGTTTCTTCAACCATTTGTCTTACCAAAAAAATGAACCTTTGCTTTAAAGTAATTTTTCAGGAGAGAATTTGGCTTTGATGACATACTAAAACAATGATTTCATCTTAACTGAAATATGTTTCAATATTTGTTTTGAAAATATCTTTTCTTTTAAGAGTTATGAATTCCTCCTTTTTATGCAGTTTTCTTTCCGTTCTTTTGTTTTACAAGTGCAGCTGAGGGTGAGACTTTATGGGAGGTGTGATGATAATGTTTGTATTTATAAATTTTTTTTATCCATCAAGTTTTTAGGTGTTTTTTGGTGCAGCAACATAGAAATAAAGGATTCTGCATATTCTGCTCTGGAGAATTTTAGAATGTTTTAAAGTAATATATTTAAGGATTCTTTAAGGCACTCTATACATTTTCTTAAGCTGAAAAAGTTTTAAAATATAAAGACTGGAAACATTATGGACTTTACCCATTTTTTTCTACTCTGTGAGTCATCATCATATTATTTCCTATGCATGTGGAAAGATAAAGGATGAATGCAAACATATAGTCAATAAGTTTCAAATATCTATTGTAGTTTAAGCATTTATGCATCATATCACACCATGGCATTTCTACTAGAAACTGAAAATGAAAGAAAATATCTGTATTTTTTCTTTGTCAAATTTCTTTCAGGCATCAGAAATATGCTGGGAACTGGAATTAGTATTTCTTTTCAACATGTATTTTCACTGCAATTCTTTAAAGCCTTTCTTAAAACAAATTATGTCCTTTAGCAGATGATAAAATGTATTTTATCATGTGCATTTCTATACTTTCTGACATCCGGGGTTATCAAAGCACATCACTACAAATGCAAAAGAGCTCCTTGGTACAATTTCATCACCATTACCCGTCTCTATTACAACACAACTTCTAGCACCAAGAAATAAAGATTGTCATTACTTTGACATTGATTCAAACCCAAAATGATATGCCGAAGATTGAGTGTAAAATCTTCCAAAGAAATAGAAAGAGAAACCAGGTCTTCGGATTCCATAATATCTTAACGTATGAATCCTTCCTTTATCACCCTGCTCACCAGATGAGCAACTGAGCTGTGATTAGATAGATTATAGACTCTCCAGTCTATAATCTTTTTTTGTTATTTGCACTATACAAGTCTGCCATAGCATATATTAGCTTTAGGAAAACATAGGAGTAGGAAATGAAGAGAGGAAAATGTTTAATGCACTATGTACGTGGCAGATCACAACAATTCCTAGAAATGTTCAGTTCTCTAAGGTCTGTCTTGTTCTTCCTTTATTTAGCATCTATTTATGCATTGGTTGCTGCAAATCAACTTGAATGTGAACATGCATGATCTCACACCCGCACATACTTGGCTCAAGTTATCTCACGACCCTAGTGTAAACAAACCCATCAGTAAGAATCAAGACTGTTGTTACTGTTTCAATTAAAAAAAAGGGGATCAGACATCAGTTTTGTATATTACAAAGAAGGTTATGCATCTCTGACTGTATACAGAGAAAATGAAAGTGGTGCTATAATTAGTTAATCAATAAATTAATGGAAGTCAATGATAACCATCCAGAAGGATGTGTGTACAATAAAATAAAGATCAAGAAACATAATAGAGTCCTAACTTTACTTATTTTTGTAACATTTCTGTTAATTTCTTTTTCTTTCACAACTCCACCCTTCTTATTTAGGCATGAAAGCTAGAGTAACTTCTGTTGTCATTCAACCATTTAGAATGGCTCCCTGACATCTAAATTTCTTCATTATTTATATCAACTTTGAGCCTGAACCAGAAATTCTAGTGATGTAGGTGTCAGTCCTTCCACACTCAGAGACAGGTATGTTACAAGTTAACATTGTTAGTGCAGATTTTGTCTTGCCATGTACCAGAGCAACTAAAGTAACACACTAATGCATGCTCTCATATCAGAAAGTGTGTTAGCCTTTGATGTATATCTTCCTCAGTATGACTCATTAATTTAATAACTCATAGCACTCCATTATGTTAGTTCAGTTACATGTACTGTAGTGTATGCATGAAAGATTCTTATGAAATGTTTACTTGAAAAAAATGCTATATTTAAACATAAAAAGAATTAGAAATAACATTCTGTGATCTTTTAATAGATAAAAATATTATTGGTTATGAATTTGTACACAGTTTTAGACATTTTTTATATTTATATTTATTTATTTTTATATAAAATTATTATTAATTTTATTCTATTTTATTGTGTTTATTTATTCTAGAAACTGAAATACTGATAACCATATTTTAACTTAGGACAGTTATTTGTTTCACTGTCCATTTGAGTCACTTTCTGTTATTATGGATTTGTCCCCATGTATGCCAACAAGTAATGACTTTACTTGAGAAAGAATAAATAGTGATAAAAATAAGTTCCAAAGAACTCATTCTCAGTATCTTTTGAAACACTGTGCATCAATGCACTCTCAGAAGGAATTATCTATGCATTTGATTTATAAACTTAAACTTGCGTGGTCCCAGTGTCCATTCCAGGTCCTCTTGTAAACTCATTTTCCAGCAGTAGTTATTTTAGATTCTTATATTTGATGGAGTTAGCAAAAATGAAATGTGCCTCCTGTCATGCTGTAAGATAAGTGACTTGATGCATTAGTGAGTAGAACTCTCAGAGGAACAAATCATACTGATTTTTTTTTTCTACCAAGAGCAACTGTCCTGGTTCTGGCCAGAACAGAGTTATTTTTGCAGCAGCCAGAAAAGGGTATGGCAGGGTTATTCTGTACCACCTCACATCATTGCCAGGGGCAGAGGGAAGGGAGTTTATTCCAAGGAGAAGGGGTTCCTTCCAGCTAAGTAACCGTGGTGCCAGCTCCAAGCCACAGGAAGCAGTTGGGTAACGCCAGTTCCAAGGTGGAAGGAGTGTTAAAGATATTGAAAAAGAAACTGTTAAGAGTAAGTTGCTTAACATAGTGCATGGCAAGGATGAATTAACAGGTTTTTAATACAAGAGACCAGATTCATTCAAATCTCCCTGGATGACACAAGTCATCCACTAAAGAACACAACCCAAACATTACTTCTTTTTCTTGGAGAAACATGCAGCTCTTTCATTCCTTTTAGCATGGTTTTAGCATAGGAAATCCTTTATAGAATAGGAAATGCTTTTAGCAGGTTAAAGTGGTCATTCATTCATTAGATGTCCTTGTGAGGGAATATAGGTGAAAGAATTGTTTTCATATAGAAGACTCTTACTGGGTAATAAATCTCATACCTGAAAGCATGGTTCTTCTGAAAAATCCCCCTAGTGATTCACAAACCTCTTCATAAAGATGGTGACGTGAAGGGTGAGAAAACATAGGTAACTTTATTTGTGACTGCAAATAACACTAAGCCTAAAAACATTACAAATAGTCATGTTCATTTACATACTTAAAAACATAGGATCTATCTATAGTGGCAGTGCAAGCTACCCACACTTGTCTTGAGAGCAGCAAGAATAGTAGTCAGTCATGAATCATTAGCATTAGGCTTCTTAAGCAGTTGGAGACAATTTCACCAAAAATTAAATGCATTTAGTGGATAAGATTCCTTTAAGAGTCTATGTTTCTTAGGAATAAGATGTCCCGACATGAAGTGACAGATAAAAGTGCAGAGCTTCTCCATACTGATCAGGTTCCACTGTGTTTATACAATCAAAATGGCAGGCACAACATAGATGGATAATTGATTGTGTCACCTTCATAGCTTCTGCCACTTCTACATATCTGATAATAGTTCATACGAAGGTGGTCCATGTGAACCTTTATTATATCATTTGAGATCCCAACCCATCTCTTCTCACCACTAGAAAGAACAAGTAAGCAGCAGTGATCTTTGTGCAAAACTAATTCTGATAAGAGACCAACCAGTTGAAAGTCTTGCCTTAAAGCTGATGATAGCAGTTTAGATGGAATGAACTACATATTTTGATTCCAGCTTCCACAGCTAGAAAAAAAAATATGGTGCCAGTCTCATTTTCTGCACAGCTACCACTGGCAGGCCTTCAGTACCATTTCTGATGTAACCTAAAGGTCTGCTGTTCTTTTCTGGCAGTTTGATACTTTGCATCACCATATAACACTCTATTAGTAATGACCGTATGGAATTTTCTCTCTTCTCTGATGTAAAATCTCTCTAAACTCCACAATGAATAATAGATGAGATGCTATAAAATGCTGAATTTCCTTAAATGGTAATTCTTCTAGTTACATTTAAATATTTTTGATAGAAGAAAATTGGCCAGAAATACTAGTTGGACAAGCACTCTGTTGAGTTCTTGACATTGTTCCACATAATCAGACATTAGTATGGAAAGACTCCAAGCTTTCTTCTGCTACTATGACATTTCAGTGGTACTTCCATTGATTTACCCAAGGAATGTTTTCTTTAAGTTAATTTTTGATTGACTTCATGACCTAAGCAGCACAGAGAATATATTGAAATGTATTCTCATTGTTTGTGGGTGTTGAGTCTAATTGTCACCCTGAAAATAAACAATTTTGCATGTGTGCCAGAAATCAGTTTTTTATCACTGCAATTCGAAACATCATTCGCTTTCAGGTCAATGTCATTAAAACCAGATCAATACAGAAATTCATGTTTATCAGATTTCAGTTAGCTGAATTAATAAAAAATTATATTTAGCATTGAAATGCATCTATTTGCCAGTGAGAATTTAACAAAGAAATCTTTATTTTGTTTCTTGCTATCATTTTTTACATTCCCCGAAAATTTTACTGTGTGAATCATTTGGTGGCTCCCATTCACTGCCAGTGAAAGTTATTGGATTTAAAAGAAAAGCTTATTGCAGACAAATTATGCCTGATATTTTTAGGAAGAAAAAGTTACTGATCATTACAGAAATATTACACACAAAAACTTCACTCAGTTTTATATATCCATGTACAATGTGCATATTTTAATATTATAAATAAATTTGTTTCCAATTCCCTTTTCTCTAAAAAGCAGGGTATTTGGTTGAAAGAAATTGGATTAATTTATCTAGTAAAAGAAATGGATCTTTCACTTATGTACAGGGCAGAAATGGGTAAGCTTCTCTTACATGTAAATGCTCATGCTTGATATCTGAGTCAGTTTGGGAGAGACTTTTTTTACATTAATACAGATAGATCTGTCTGTCTTGATGGTCTCACTCTAAGTGTAAACTACAGAAGAGATGCAATTTGACAACCTGTATTTCAGATTCATGTTTTTAGTTTAGTTTTTTAACAAGAAAATAGGAGAGGGCAATGGGAAGTCCCATCACTGACATGCTTGATCACTGACACACTTGAATAATATGGAGCAAAATAAAGTTCTAGAAGTGTAAAAATAGCTACCTTCACTGCTTAATAACTAGCATTTTGTTAAGTGATCTGATGTTCTGATTGTATTTATAAACATTGACATTTCTTATAGCAGGTTGTTATAGCACTCAAGAAAGATATCCAGCTGAAGATGCCTGTCAAATGAGATGAAGAAAAAAGAAACAATTGTTTTCAGTTTAAGTTTCTTCTACTATTACTAAAGAAATAATTTCTTTAGACAATTAATCTTCAGTTTCTAATCTGGCTGTTTATGTCATAAGACCAATTTTTTAAATGTGTATCAAGGAAAACAAGTCCTTGAAAAAGAACTGTAGAAGTACAGTAACAGTGCTGGGCATCTGCAGTGGATTGAAGAGGAGAGATGTTGAAGCATAAAAGTCCTTGAAAATAAGAAAACTTTTAGCCTAATACAACATAATGTAGCCTGTAGGTTCATTAAAATGCTCAAATTCCAAAGGTAGTGAGTAGTCAATGGCTCAGAGTCCCAGTGTTCATCAGTGACAAGTGGTGTCCTCCAAGGGTCCATACTAGGACCAGTGTTATTTAGCATCTTCATTAATGACATAGAAAATGGGATCAAGTGCACCCTCTGCAAATTTGCAGATGACATCATGCTGAGTGGTGCATTTCATCCCCTTGAAGGACAGAATGCCATCCAGATGGACCTGGACAAGCTTGAGAAGTGAGGAACCTCGTGAAGTTCAAGAAACACAAGTGTGAGGTCCTGCACTTGGGTTGGGGCACTCCTCAGTACCAGTATCCAGCTCTGGGGTCCCCAGCACAGGAAGGACAATGACCAGCTGGAATGAGCCCAGAGGAGGGCCACCAAGATGATTAGGGGGATTTATCACCTCTCCTATGAGGAAAGGTTGAGAGAATTTGGTTTGTCCAACCTAGATAAGAGAGTGAGGCTCCAGTGAGACCTAACTGCAGTCTTTCAGTACTTGAAGGGAGCCACAAGAAAGATGGAGGACTTTTTACAAGGGCATACAGTGACAGGACAAGGGGGAATGACTTCAAACTAAAAGTGAGTAGGTTTAGATTAGATATTAGTAAGAAATGCTTGACTGTGAGGCACTGGAACACATTGCCCAAAGAAGTTGTGGATGCTTAATCCCCAGAAGTGCTCAAGGCCAGGTTGGATGGAACTCTGAGCAGTCTGATCTAGTGAAAGGCCATTTCCAACCCAAACCATTCTATGATTCTATGATTTTCAGATAAGAGGGACAGACATATGCAAATCACGGAACCATAGAATATTAAGGTTCGAAAACACCTCCAAGATTGAGTTTAATGTTTGACTGAACAACATCATGTCAACAAAACCTTAGCACTTAGTACTACATCTGGTTGTTTCCTAGGCACTTCCATGGATGGTGACTCCACCACTTCTCTGGGCAACCCATTCCAGTGTTTAACTACCCTTTCATAGAATCGTAGAATTATTTATATTGGAAAAGACCTTTAAGATCCAACCTTTAAACTAACCTTTAAACTAACACTGCCAAATACACCATTAGACCACATCTCAAAGCACCACATCTTTTAAATATCTCCAGGGATGGTGTCAACCACTTCCCTGGGAAGCCTGTCCCAGTGCTTGATAACCCTTTCAGCAAAGAAATTCTTCCTGATTCAGCCTGAACCTATTCTGGCACAGCTTGAGGCCATTTTCTCTTGTCCTGTCACCAGCTGCGTGGGAGAAGAGGCCGAACTCCACCTGGCTGCAACCTCCTTTCAGGTAGTTGTAGAGACCAGTAAGGTCCCCCCTGAGCCTCCTTATCTCCGGACTATGCAGCCCCAGCTGCTCATCATGTGACTTACTCTCTAGACCCTTCATCAGCTTTGTTGCTCTTTGGACTCACTCCAGCACCCTAATGTTTATCATGAAGTGAGGGGCCCAAAACTGAACATAGTATTTAGTTGCAGCCTCACCACTGCTGAGTAAAGGGTGACAAACACTGCCCTAATCTTTCTGGCCACTCTATTTTTGGTACAGGCCAGGATGCCATTGGCCTTCTTAGCCACCTGGGCACACTGCTGGCTCATGTTCATCTGGCTGTCAGCCAGCATCCCCAGATCCTTTTCTGGCAGCTTTCCAACCACTCTTTCCTCAGCCTGTAGTGCTGCATGGGGTTGTTGTGACCCAAATGCAAGACCCGGCACTTTACCTTATTGAACCCATACCATTGGCTGCAGCCCATCAATTCAACCTGTCCAGATCTGACAAAAATGGACTAATTCTGCTAAAAGATGCTTCCTGATGTGCATATAGGTACTGTGTGTTGTGGTATAGTGAACAATTCTGAAGCTAAGTGTAATCAAACTATCTTTAGGGTGAAAAGTAGCCTGTTTGTTGTCACGTGACTGAGGCAGTTTCTCGACAACTTAATTACTGACTTCTAAGGTTCTTCCAACAGCACAGAGTGACAAATCTTGTACTGCCACAGGACATTTCCCAGGTAATTAAACAATGGGAATAAGAAAGAACATGACCTGGGCTTTCCTTTTGCATTCTAGAATAGAGTTTTCACAAAGAATAAATAACATTGCTAATCCCAGAAAAAAAAATACAGCCCTGTGAAACTGGTTCTCTGCTATCAACTGTCAGCTGATTGTTGGCTGGTTTGTTTGTTTTCTGATCAGTAACTTCATGACAGGAGATAAAACCTCCATTCTTCACGGCCTGAAAAAGGCTTCCACTTTTTTGGTAATGCAGAAAAATACTGTGGAAAGATTCATCTTACCTAAGTTTAGCCTTTACAAAATGTCAGAATTGCAAACATATCTTTCTTAAGCAAAAGTCAGACATAACACTAAACTCTTCATACTAGTTCCTGGCACAGAACATTTAGTGACTCAGTTGCAGCAACTGTAGTTAAAAGAAACAAACAATTATGTACTGTAAATTTGGGCCTGACTGCTCTAAGTATCCAGCTGTTAGATGAAGTTTACATTAATAAAATGTTGTCCCTGCCCAAGGGCTTTCTGAGTAGCCTGTATAAAGAACTCCGGAAAAATGAAGAGTAGATTTGTTCCTACCAGGCAGGAAGGAAATTGTCAGGCGGGAAGAGGATATGGACCTGTTTGCATGCAAGGGTCAGTATTTAGTTGCTGGATATTTCCTCTGTGTCCACACGACAAGAGAGCCCTTAGCTTCCTGCACTGGACAAATAGCAGGAAAGGGTGTGAGAGTTATCATCTTATAGCCTTGTCAGTGAGGAAGGCTGCTTACCAAAATCAATAGAAAAGAACTGAATTTCTGGACCAGATAGATATAAGCAGCTGAAATCGTTAAGGTGTTCTTGTTTAATTTCCTGAATTTAATTAACATGCTGTGCCATTCTTTTCCATAAATTCATTAGGTTTTGCCAGCTTTTTATTAATCAAATTACTTAAGCTGTGTATGGAATATATGTGCAGAATTAGAAAATATCTACAGAAACAAACTTTAATGACTCTGTTCCAAGCAGGGGTGTGAAAGACTTCAAAAGCCAAAATTTTTAAGCACAACCTCTTTGGGACTCTTTCTTTTGTGCTTTGGGGTTTTCTAAGCTAAAACTGTTAAGACATTGAAGACTGGCAAAAATCTACTCCATTTGATTGTTTGTGTGATCATACTGCTCATTAGCTAAAAAATGAAACAGGTTAACCCTAGAAATCTTCAATCCCATGTTAAATACTTACAAACTTGACTCATTCTGCTAAGGCCAGAGAGGTTATTTCATCCAGTCAAAATTTTCTTGTGCTTGCAGAAAAGATCAAATGATTCAACATGCAAGTCAAGTGATTAAACTGTTCCTCACTAGTAGTTTAATTCTGAAATTTTTTTTTACAGAATTTGATTCACAGTCCTTTTGTTTACACTTTTCAAAAACCTTTTTTTTTTTTTACACTTTCAAAATCTTTTTTCACATACCTTTTGGCAAATCACATTCAACTGTGAAATACAGACTCAAAATTGTACAGAATTGGTTTGTAGTGCAAATCATCAAAGAAGACACCCAAAGCAGTCCAGGTCTTCTACTTTATTCTAGACTTTCTAAACACACCATGTATTAATGGTGGGAATATACATGTAACATGAAGTTATAAATCTGATTTAAATTACTACATACAAAAGACAGTGCAAGCTAATATCTATTTTATAACATTTAAGTAAAAAAATTGATATGACTTAATAGAACACATTTCATTGTGCTACTGGAGAGACATTTGTGTTTATTGAATGCTAAATTAGAGATTCTGGATGGAGCTGATTGTGGAACACCACACAATGTCATCCATAAATGCGTTTTCTCACCCACACATGAATGTGTATTTATTGCACTAATCTACATAATGGCAAACAGACCTCAGAAAGTTGCAGGAGGGGTCATTCATCTACAGCAGATGAGGCACAGCAGAAACATGATGAATTGGTTTGTAGACCCTGAACTGCAGGGACATAAATAAAGTATCCTCTGGGCTACACCAGGGATCTAGTTCAAAAAAAAAAAAAAAAAAAAAAAAAGGATGATAGAAAAAGATTTATTCCTTTCTTTGTCGTTTGGTGCAGAATTTTCTTCAACGCATACCATTTAAGTGGGAAATGTTCCTATGCAGTCATAACTTTTAATGTGTAGAGTATGATAAACATCGCATTTGTACCACTTCATCCCTTCCACCACTACTGCAGCAATAAACAAGTTTCCTTCAGTTATTTTATAATAATTAGTCTGATGTCACATGTAGTTACGTATATGTCCAGTGTAATTTATAGTCTTAAGCAATCTTAAATATTGATAACACAATATGTGATGGAATTATTTCACAGGGTAATATTAAGAAGATAACCATGTTATTCTATTTTATTATTAATACCATATATGATATCATGTCCCTTTGTGCCACAAATGTATGAGGCAAACTAGTTAATAAGAATTTAATTTATGGTACAAATCTTTCACAGCATAGAAATTCCCTGACCTCGTCATACTTAACTACTATATTCAGGAAAAATTAGCTGTGTCCTTAGATTAGTAAACAGGAAAAGCTAAGCTAAGTAAATTAGATACATAGTACTATTTATGAGAGTGCCATAGTACCAGTGTTGTTTCATTCAGGTGTAAATCCCCATGGAGAGAATTAGTCCTGAAGTCCTTTAGTAAAAAAGGGAGAATCTGAGAATGAAGGGGGAACTGTCTTCCTCTTTTATATCTACCATCTTGAATCATATCACAGCAGTGCTTCCTCCCTAGCCTCACAAATCCAGTGGATAAACAGAAGAACTTGAATATCGAAGAGGCAGTAGTTGAACACAATCATTGCAACTTTAAACTTCCACATGCTTCCTTTCAATGCTGATAGCATCCAAAGCGTCAGAGAGAAGCACAATGTTATCTTGACTGCTACTCTGAAAATTTAATGTGGCTTTTGCATAGTGTCCTGATAGGAAAGAATATAGTATGTATGAGACAGATTCTTCCCACTCTGTTTTGAAAAACTGCAACCAATCATAGTTAAAGTAACCCCTGCAGCTAGCCCTGAACCTTAGGAAAGTGACATAGATCACATCAATTTTGTTGTGTTCTGACTTATCTTAGGTAGAGAGGCAACTGTGTCTTCCCAAACTAAGTTGTGATCATAGTGATTATACAAACTCTTCCTGGGATTTAAAGACAATGATGGAGTCAGAAGGAAAAGCATACCCAAAGCAAATCCAAAACATCTTAAAAGTAGAAAAGATTGGCACATAAAGACATTGGCTGAAGACAATAGTACCAGAACAGCAACTTGAAAAAGAAAGTCAACCACATACCAGAACAAATTTTTGCAGACCAAAAGAGGAAAAACTTAGTCTTCTGGAAAAAAAGATAAAACTTTCTCCAGGAAATGAGTAAGCCATGCTCCTTTCTTTTTCCAGGGCTGTACCTTGAACTTTATGAATTTCATTTGCTTGGAGTTGTGAGCAAAATCTTAGGTTTATTACCAGTATCACAACATTGTAATTCTGATCACTAAAAAAAAATATACTTCTAGAGCAGTGGAGAAGCCCAGTTTTCTTCATATAAGTAATGTGACCACTCATTAGTTAAGTAAAATCTTTTGTGCTTTCAAAGGATTTTCCCACAAAAATTAAGTTCTCCTCATTTCTCTCTGTCCTTCTCTTCATAAAGTAAAGCATCTAATTATTTCTGTTCTGCTGATGAAGAAACTGAAACACAGAGACTTCTTTCAAAAAAGTATAGGCATGTTGAGAATAGGAAACTGGGCTGAGAATGCAAGTTCCCTCATTTCTAGTAAAACAATTTATCCAGTGGGCCATGTTTCTTCCTATAGCTGACACTCTACACAGCTGCTATACAATGCTATTTGGGGTTTTATTTTTTTATTAGTTTGCACGCCATCTGTCCTGTGAGCAAAAAACAAGAAGCTATTTAAACATTCCTCTCCACTGATCTCTTTCCTTCCTTCCGACCACCAATAGGCTGGGGAACAGAATGGTGTTTTAAATTACAATTTACATAGATACATGGATATACATATAACTGAAGACAATTAAAAAAAGATGTCTTTTTCTTCTTTTTCAAGAAAAATACTGTCAGGTTAGGAAACCAATCATGACATTCCTGTTGTCCTGGGTAGGGAATTTATTGAAGCTATTACATAATATCACATTGTTATATAGGTACTCATGAAATATGCCCCTCTCTTTTTCTTTTTCCTCCCTCTCTCCCTCCCTGTCTTTCTCTCTCTCACTCTCCCTCTTTCCATTATCATTCCTCTCCCTCTCAGTAACCATATTTACTTTATTGAGTCAATGAACTGGGCAAAAGACGTACTAAACCACTATTAAATCACAGATGTCTGTCCCCTTGTCACTGCAGGATATACCTGCAAGTCCCAGATAGCAAACGTATCTGGTATTATACAGAAGCTGAACTTAATCTTGGATCTTTTTCCTACAAACTCTGATCATTCTTATTACAATAATTTGTAAATCATCACCCCATCTTCTATTTCTGAAGAGGATTTGGGACTAAAAATATTAAGAAAAGTAGATACATGTCCATGCCCTAGCATGGCCACCAGAGTAAACAGTTTAAATGAGCACAGGCTGAGCTGTGGATACACACTGCTTTTTGCTAGCTCTTCTATAGGGCTGTAAGCTATAGCAAAAAACAGAGCAGTCAGCTGTGGGTAAAATTTTACGGTAGTGCAGAAAGATCTGCCAGAGCCCATCTGTTGAAGCTCTTCATCATATGCTTTGGGTTTATGCTTTCTCCTGCTGTGCACAAGCAGCTCTAAGTAGACTGAGGAAAGGTGAATAATTTTTCAGTAGAGGCCAAAGGCAACCATACGACAAGTGCAAGGTACAAATCTTGATGCACACTAAAGGTGGATTAGGTGCAGCCCAATGTGTTGCAGGAGGAGGGTTTATGAAATTTTTAAGTACTCAGAGAGTACTTGAAAGAGTACAGGTAAATGGGTGTGGCCAAAAGGAAAAGCTGTTGTATCTTAAAGAGGCTCTGAGGGTGCTATGACCTAACAATCGTGGACATGTCTTGAGAGCTACTGACATAAGAGATTTCCCTTTGTTTTATTAAGATAATAAGTTTTCAGTAAATTTTTGTCCAAGAACTCTCTTCTGCTTTGGAATTTGCTCTCTGCTTTTGTTGGAAATATCCAGCTTTTGCTGGATACTGGCAAAACCTGGATATCTACAAGGGTTTTGGTTTAAAAAGTGTTTAAATGTTTACATTTAAAGGAGAAAAAAAAGGGTTTCTACATTTTCTGGGTATGTTTAAATTAGTCATCTTCTGAAAGACCATGTTGAGTGCCAGATAAACTGTTCTTGATCTATGCTTGATAGAGGTTTACATTATCGGTGACTGATTTTCAGGGATCTGAACCCGTGCAGATTGTATTGACTTTAACTGTCTCTCTTAGTAGTCAAAAGTTCTGTAAACCCTACTCCCATGATACATTAGACCACTGTATTTTTAAAATTGGTCTTGTGATAAGCAGGCAAATCATGCCTCTTGCCACATATCAAGTCCTCATGAATCTTGATTTCCCTTAGGAAACATGTAATTTGTGTTAACAGTTTTCACATATTCTGTAGCAGTGGGAATACAGAGTGACTCTGTGGACTTCTGACTTGTAAATTTTTTTCATGAAGGGGAAAGAGACATTCTGGGTTTTTTAAAATATAACATGATGTGCACCAAACATGTCTTTCAGTTACTGGTGTAAAAAACCCAGTTCTAAGAAGCAATGTAATTAATATTTTTGTGAATTATCAGAAGACATCAGTTATTCCACTTTATCACACTCACTTTTAGCTCACTGTGTGATCTGACAGATCTAAGAGAAATACCTGTTGTTAGCTGTTATTTAAATATTTTTTTTTACTTTCTGAGAACATATTTTACAATAATGCCCTAAATTTTAAGTTCAAATTTCTTCTGGCAAACAGCTACAGTTTATTTATTATATCCTTGAATTCGAATAGAAACATTACATATGATGAGAACTTTTCAAAACTTGTTTTCAAAACAGTTTTTGAATCTTTTCTGGCTTTTACAAATACTCTTAGTTATGAACAGCAGCCACTGTGAACATTTAAAGGAAAGGAAAATGGAAATTTAGGGGGTTTTGTTTTGGTTTTTGGTTTTGGTGGTTTTTTTAACATATTTTTTTCACAGTACATTCTCCAACAATTTTGTCTTCACAAACATGTCAATACCTTCAGCCAAAACATAAGACTTTCATCCAGCTTGCATGCTGATATCCAAAGAGAAAATTTTTGGCTGACAAGGAAGAGGATTTAGACTCCATAAACTTTGCTTGTCTGGAAGATTACACTGGGGGAAAAGGTCTAGATATACAAATCCTTCTTACTAGAACTGATTTTTCTTCCCAAGTTCTACGTGTGGTCTTTTCTCTGATTTCCATTTTTAGTTTTTAATCGTACTTGCAGGTCAAGTGACTATGCATTATTTTGTGTCCATCTCCATCTTCATCTGAGTATGACATCTAGGAGACCATGCCTTGTGCTATCACACTCATTTTTGAGAGCTTTTTACAAAATATTTGATCCTCTTTCATTTCTAGATTAAATGGGCAAATTTATGTGTTTTCTTCATCTCCTCAAGGGTGAATATATTGCAGAGGAAACGTCTCAACATAAATTATAACTGAATCATTTCAGCTTAGCTTTCAGAGGCCTGGGTGGTCCTGTGGTTTGCAGGTCAAGATATTAGCACATCCTCAGTATGATAAGAGATGTACAAACAGCTACGCCTGTTCTTTCCGAGGTTGATTCATTTTACAGAGGGGAGGGGATGTTTCCGCTGCCCTCTGGAGGGGTTGTGCAACAGAAAAGTGCATTTAATCATTACAGAGACTTCTACAGAAGTGGAAGTCTAAGAGTTCCACTTCTAATAGTGGAAGTTTCAAGAAGGATATCAGAATTAGTGTGTCCTCTGGCTTCCCTGCCTACATCCCTTTACACTTTATGCTTTTTAGAGGACTGTGCTAGCACTTTCTGCTCTCTCAGGGTTATTGGTTGCAAGGGAATTCTACTGCTGAGGGCCTTCTCAAGGAAAGCTCCTTTCACTTCCAGCTCTCAGATGTTTGGCATAAACCCCAAAAGAGTATGATTCCCCTACTAATTAGTAGATCTTCAGATATTACTAGTCCTATTTACTGTACGTTCAATTCTTGATGAACCAATGAATGCAAATGATAGCAAAACCATACTGGAGATGTGACAGTGATAATTCCCTTGATGAAGACTTGACAGATATGTATGGAACTTAAAAACATGAAATTTAAAATAATAAGTCTCATTGATTAAACACAAAATCAATCAAATTATTTTTTATTTTATTCTTTCTTTCAAAAAAATTCAAAAATTTTATTCTTTCTTTTAAAACAGCAGCTTATTCAAGGTGTTGTAGCCTTACCAATAACATACATGTTATTTGGTGTTTCAACAGGGCTGGCTCTTGCAATAGTGCAATTGGAAGGCAACAAATTTTAAAGGTCAAGAAAGGAATTCTCATTAAAAAGCACGATAACACTTAGGCTACCAGCCAATTTCAAGGTGTCAGTGCCAAATCTTTTACCTTCTTCTATCTCTTTTTTTCTATTTATTCTACATCACAGAACAACTATAGCAATGTTAAATGGATAAGGCCAGAGCCCATATAGAAGTGAATGAACTACAATTTACATCATGTGGGTCATCTGCCCTATAATTCCCCAGATCTGCTTTTGAGCACAGATGAACAACGGAGAGAAAAAGCTAAGGAACATTCTCTTGTAATTGCATTACTTCCAGTAAGTAAAGAAAGGTAAAAGTAGAGATACAACCAACACTGCTTTTAGAAGGCATGGAATCAAATTTCTTACTAATTCTTTTTGCCACTGGTGGATAAAAGTAGTGACTAGGTGGTGAATTTATAATTTTGGCAAAGAATTCTGGGAGTACTGCCTGTGTTCACTATGAGCTGTGCCTTCTGTTCTCTTCACAGTGCCTCTTCTACTAGAGGAATGTCGTGACTGTGAGGAATCTGCCAAAGAGCCTTAAGTCTTTAGAGGTGAGTCTCTGTTGGGTACTTTTATAAGGACAGCAGAAAATTTGGTCTCTTAGCAAAAGCTCCATCTTGTTCTAAAGCAATTTCTCAGGCAAACAAACTGCATGGGAAGGTGGCTCTTGTTTCAGTGACTTATTTTTCTTTCTTAAACTTAAGCAAACTTTAGGATCAGGTTACTGATCTTGACATGGCTCTTCAATTTTTCATTTGGAAAATACTGTATTTTACTTCCTTAAATTTTATACCTGAAATGTTTATGCAACTGATCTCTAAAAGAAAATAATGAATCACAACCTCCCTGATTGCAGAAAGTGTGGAACGTTCAGAACAAAAATACTGTACAAAATGGGAGGAGTACCTTGACTCCAAAAACCATTTCATCAACCCCATAATGCTCAAAAAAGACAAACTTAACAATGGAGAACTAGACTGATGTAATGAGACATGAATTTTCACACTTAACACAAAACAAAGGGTGTAATTCTTTTTCATTCTGTGTGAACAGTGCGGAAAGGTAGTAAACAGAATAGCAGAAAACATTTGCATTTACATGATCAGAAAAACAGATAGCAATGATAATTCAGGTGTTTAGCTGTGAACTTTAACCAGGGCTTGTGTGATCATAGTTAGGATTTGAAATATGCCACTGAGAGGGTACAGTTAAGGCACAATCTATATCTGTTCTTCTTAGACATTTCTGAATAGGTTAGATTATTGTGATGCCTGTAGCACCAAGTTTTAAAAAGAGATTTCTCACACTGTCTCATCTGACAGTCTTCCAAGCAGACCACATACCACTCAAAAGAAAGAGACAGCCCCGTGGCTATGACAAAGTCGTACTGCCCATGTGGAGTTCTGCAGATCCACAGACCAAAGGAAATTAAATGTTCAGTGGGGAATATACTAGTTCAGAAATGGGATTAAATTGCATATAGTTTTAGTGCAAAGTCAATGGAAAATATTGAAAAAGTTATTATAATTGGAGAAATAGCACTCCTCTGGTGAGTACTCTCCTTTCTTGAGTAATTTTTTTGTTTTGGGAGCTCAGTTGCTTTGACCACATTTTGGTCACAGTTGTAGAAAATGTGTGGCTTTTTACTCTTCCCACATTATCTCCAGGAGAAGTGACTAGAGCATGTCCTCCCTTTTTTTTTACACCCATTTAAAGTTTTATTGCCACTAGTTAGAAAAACTACAAATAAACCTTAAAATAATGACCAAACTTTAGAAGAAATCCTTATTCCTGTAAAGGAACAGAGAGGTGAAAAATTGATCTCTCTGCCTCTTTGACCACTTTTCCCCTTGGAAGCTTCAGGAATTTGTTCAGAGGCTTTGACTTTTGGAAACACAAATCTTTCTCAGTCAACTTGGATTGACAAAATGCTATTAAAAAAAGATCCCAAATAACACAAGTAACACTAAGCATTTCTAAATGAATGTTCACTAACAGTTCTGACAGTGTTTTCATCTCTAAATGCTGGGTGTGCTTTCAGGGCATAGTAGAGTAAGCAAGGCTATAGCCTGCAGGGGCTGCTGTCATGCAAGAATAATTATACTAGGATGGAACAAACAATCAAACTATAAGGACAGATGTTGTTTGGTTTTGTTTTATGTTAAGGGCTAAGTTTATGTTCCACATTAGCAGAAACAGTATCTTTTTGTGAAAGTCTTGGGATACTTTCCAGAACTGATTAAGAACTAAGGCATATACTTTTCAACATGTTGGGATCTCCTATCTGAGAGGATGTCCTGTTTACATTTTGAGCATTAGCTAAGTAAGTATGCTGCACAAGCGCTCCAGCGGTAAGGTGAAATATAAGAGGGGAAGATGGCTTGAAGTGGATTTTCGCCAAGTTTGAAAAATGACACTTGCATGACCTCTGTCATCAAACCATTTGGGATTAGTTCTACAAAAGTATATTTTTAATGAGAATAAGCAGTCAGAAGGGAGAGGCCTTGGTGTCCATGCAATGTATTTCAGTTGGTTTAAAACTTTTTCATCTTCATTTAAGAAAGAAAATAAGGAGCAGCTGATAATGTGACTCCTAGCCAGTCTCATTTTATGAAATGACCTGAGTAGCTAACCAAACACCGATGAATCTAACACTAGCATTAAGTAGCATCTAGGAATAGCAAAACAAACAAAGCAAGAGTGACAGATTCTGTATTTATATAATCTCTTTATCACCTAAAGTCTTTCTATATGAGAACAGTAGTATACTACACAGTACTTACCTTATATTGCATGAAAGGCAACAGAAAATCGTTTGCTGTTTTCAGGTTTGAGTTAATTTTTTGCATGAGGGTGGCAATTTTTTTTGGTTGAAGGCAGAAACAACTTGTAATGAAATGGGAAAACAAAGTGACAAATTCCAAAACCAGAAGAATTTAAATTTTAAACATAGGCAAAACATAGTAGACTAATGGGAAAGTACCTAAAAGAATATAATAGTAAATATCATATGTGGTGCTTCTGCACACCCACAGCTTAACTGCTGTCAAGATTTGGTAGACTTCCAGGAAAAGGAAAAAATTTAAGGCACAGTTTGATAAAGTGTTAATTTTTAAATGTGTATAGGGAGCTTTTCAACCCTGTCCAAAGGATACTGATGGGCACACTTCTGTTCTCACTGTGACCTCCTGAAGCTAACTAAAATTAACAAATCTTCTTTTTTCACCACCGGGACTAACCCTCGCTCTGTATATAGATAGATGTATGGATTCAGATCTTTTAAGAATTTTTATATTAGGAATGGTATCCAGGGCCAAATACTGGAAATGTTATTCATCTGGGTTTCCACTTGACCTGATGCTTTTCACATTCACTTTAGTAGCATAGTATCTTAAAAATCCTTGTGTACAATTGTGTACAAAATGAAGTCCATTGATGCAAACCAGTTTGAGATCTGAATAATGTAAAAAAAAAAGACTTTTCTTGGGAATTAGCCCAGAAAAGTAGGTGATGGAACTGCTTCACATAATAACTTCAGTGTATCTGTTATACACAAAGAGCTTTCCTATTATGATATTCATATTTATTTCTAATTAAAAATTTTAGAAATCTAGATATCTCTCAGCCTTTATGTGGAGCCCATCATCCCTGCTTCTGGGAGAATGAGAATAGTTCATTGTATGTACTATGAGGTCTGCCAGTGTTATCTCTGAAATATGAGAACAAGTGGCATAATAAAATGTACTGCAGAACTCTGAAAGCCCTTGATTCTATATTTACATCTCTGAACAAGCTCACTTTGACTCATAGCTCCTTAATTAGAGGCATAGTCGTTTTCTTTTCTGTAGGGCATTTTTTTACCCTCACAATACAAGCATACATTTGGTAACTAATACCAGCAATTAGCCTCATCTGCTATGTAAATGAGTGTAATTGCAATTAAATACTTTAGTGGGCCCGAAGGGAAAACATGCAATCATTACAAAGTAAGTAGGAGTACATGGTAAAGGGACTTTTAGTAGTGCTAGAAGTGCTTTTTCCCTGTGTTGACTACGGTCCTTTCCATTGTTAGTCATTTCTTCAGGAGTTTAGAACCTGGTTCAAAGAATATTTTTTTCTCTCTTCCATTGAGAGCTGTGATAACCACAGAACAAAGAATGACATGATTTATGAAGAAGAGAGAAATTATCTCTAGGATGTTCACAGAAATTTCTGGTGAACATCTGAGTATCACAAAACAACATACTAAAAACAATACTGGGAATTTCCTAGATTGGTTTATTGTCAAAGATTTGTTGAAATCAATGGCTATGACAGTTTCACACTAACTAAAATAACTGTGTCACTGAATACGTCTACATTATTCTCTGTCTTACACAAGAGCTGTCACTAGCATACTGTAGGTAGCCTGTCTGGATTGTATTTGATGATATACTAAACATAGTATGGATATAGTGGCACTGTACTGCTGAGCTTGGACTTGATGTTTGAACAAACTGCAAATCTAATTTTGAGTGTGTCCTCCTAGAAAGTAATACAGATGCATGGTCAGATATAACTCAATAGTGTAAACATGATTCAGAAATCTCATTTGTATATCCTGTATATGTAATTTTGCATCTGAGTTAATAAAGTTTAAAGTGCCAAATCCACATTTTGAAATTTAATTATTTATCCCTAATTTCTTCCATTAGTTCAGTGTAATGGAACTATATGTTAAATTTGAATTTTCTTCTGCTGCATTTAAAGAAAGAAAACTAAAATTTTACTCAAAAAGACATTTTGAGCTGCTATTTTGTTCACAAACAATGTGGTAAATTTTGACCAAACTTAAGCACTGTAGATAGTCATCCTTCTTATTGCATCTTGAAAAGGTGGTTGAGAAGGAGGTTAGAACTGATTTTTTTTCTTAAAAATATCATGCAAAAACTGTTCATGTCCTGAATTAGCCTTTTTTTTTTTTTTTTTGGCATTACTCCTTGTTTTAAGTCTAGGCCTTTATGTCTGTTTAAGGATGCCTGTGTTAGGATGAACCAAGGGCAGGTGCTACTCCTAGAGGAGGATGGCCCACAGCCCAGAATGACAGCAAGGCAAACAGAGGCCTCACTGACAAGGGTCCTGTCCCACAGCACTGGAGTGAGGCAAACAGGGCAGGCCTGATGACAGTAATCAGGAATCTAGAATCTCCAAACAAGTTCACTGTAATGAGACATGCCAGAGGTTGGGCCAAGAATTCAGTCCATGGGTCAGGATTAGTATCCATACATACCTACAGGGTCCAGATCAATAGCTACAATGCAGTCCAGTCATGGACCAAGTATGACATCTACTTGAGTCCATTTCCCAACCAAATGACATAGGAACTCCTGCTGCAGCTTCTTCCATCTTTTTCTCAAAGGTCTTCAAGGCCAGCTGTAACTTCTCAGACAGCTCTCCCTTCTGAAAGCTGACTGGAAGGGAACAGAACCACACTCCTAGGAATGTTTGATATGCTCTGGGCTCTGACTATCTGCTAGACTGAAAGGTTGCTTTACCTAGAAGAATGCTTCAATACCATTCTGTTTATGAGAATGTCTTGTCTATTCTGAAAAATAACAGTGGAATAGTAAGAACACCTCAACTTAAATTCAGGCTAGGCAAGACAGAAACAAGTTACCAAGAACAGAAGTACCTTTCAATAGAAATAGGTGATGTCTGAGTTTTTCACTTGTTGAGACACATTGCGTGCAGGAAGAAAAATCCTGGTGGCTTATTTATCTAGTGGTCTGCTGAAATTTTTCTCTGTGGTATAAAAGTAATTTATTTTTATGTTAGACAAGGTAGTTGTTTGGATCTATCTCTTTCTCAGGATGACTTCAGAACAGCAAGTGCAGTGCAATTCATATTGGTTTCACTTACCAGGAAAAAAAATTAAAGGAGAATCTTGTTTCTAAATTAGTGTTCCCAAGTTGCCACAAACTGCTTAATGTGATTCAGTAATATGGTATGGTATTCAATAATATGGTATATGATTCAATAATTGGTATGGGTATCCCTTGAATAATATCTTTCTCGTATGACTGAAAGAACTCATAATTGGTGACAAAAATACTGCTACTGAAGTTTAATTTTGCATAGTTAGCAGGGTAATCTCTGCCCCGTAAAATATTTTTTCCTAAATTCAAAAGCATTTTATTTCACAGAATCACAGAATATGCTGAGTTGGAAGGTAGGCACAAGGATCATTGAGCCCAGCTCCTACATAGGACCATGCTCAAGAGTCACACCATTTGCCTGAGAGTATCATCCAAACACTTCTTGAACTCTGGCAGTCTTGATGTTATGACTACTTCCATGGAGAGCCTGTTCCAGTGCCCAACCACACTCTGAGTGAAGGATCTTTTTCTAATATCCAACCTAAACCTCTCCGACACAACTTCAGGCCATTCCCTCAGGTTCTATCACTGGTCACCACAGAGGAGAGATCAGTGCCTGCCCCTCCTCTTCCACTCATGAGGAAGTTGTAGACTGCAGTGAGGACTCCCCTCAGTCTTCTCCAGGCTGAACACACGAAGTGACCTCAGCTGCTTCTCATATGTCTTCCCTTCAAGGGCCTTCACCATCCTTGTTGCCCTTCTTTGGACACTCTCTAACAGCTTAATATCTTTCTTATATTGTGGTTCCCAAATCTGCACACAATATTCAAGGTGAGGCCATACTAGTGCAGAGCAGAGCAGGACAATCCCCTCCCTCGACTGGCTGGTGATGCTTTGCCTGATGCCCCCCAGGACACAGTTGGCCCTCCTGGCTACCAGGGTACTGCTGACTCATATTCAACTTGCCAATGACCCTCAGGTCGCTTTCCATGACACTGCTTTCCAGCATCTCATTTGGTAAACTTTGAAGATGATAACCTGTTTGCATAGCCAGTTTTACACTAACCTTCACAAGAAGTTGGGCTTTTTTGTTCATTAACTAGAGCTAATTTGGGTTTTCCAGGGTCACAACTATATGAATTACAGTTGTGTGTGTTGTATTTTTATGTCTTGCATTTAGAAATCCGTTTTAGACCTTCTGGCCGTGGAAAAATGATCACTGAGATTTCTTCTATTATTGATGTGTATCAGTCAGTTTAGGAAAGTCTATGTTGTTCTCTTCTTAAGCAGATGTAAGTGTTCTGTCAAATGATGTAGTTATGATTGCAAGTTTCACCAAAATAGCTGGAGTTTGATCATTGACAGTGACCATCACTATGGAAGCTGAATTCAAACTCATTTATTGATATCTCAGTCAAGAACTACTCTTTACTGAGAACTAGTCTCCCAAAGGATCCTATATTCCACATAAGAAATTTTGATGGGTTAGCTTTAAGGTGAATGTGTTAATTAAAGACAGACTTTCACAATTTAGTATCTACACATCCTAAATGATAGAAAAAGAATGTGCTTAGCAGAACAGTATATATATTGTTAAGAAGAAAAGAATTCCTTAGAATCATAATACTGGTTTCAAGCCACTAAAATAAAATTCAAAAAAGTACCAGTCTTTTTTTAGGACTTGGAATTCAGAAGTGATTAAACATAGTTTGGGGTTCACCATATTGCTTTGATGAGTAGCCTTAGAAATTGTTTCTTATTCCAGGGATCTTTGAATTTAAGATCTTCCTCTGGTCAGTGTTATAACACATCTTTATAATTGAACATTTTCCATAAAATTTGAACTTTAGTAGTGGTGAAGATATTAAAATTAGAAGTCAATGTTATTGGTTTGGGCAAATGTAAATAATCTAAAGGAATTAGAATTCAGGCCACATCTTAGATTGTAATTTTTAGAAAAGGGTTTGCAGAGAAATGTCAGCTATTAGCTGTGTGCTTAACATGTGTCTGGTCTGCGTGAACTTGTATTCACCTTAGCCCTGTGGAGCACCAACTTTTTCTTCCAGCCAGCTGCAGTATTCCGCCTGTTTGTAACCTCCTTGTAAGTGAAATTGTTTCAGCCTTTCCCCTGCCGACAGCAAAACATAAACATGAGGCACATTAAAAAGGAAACAGGATCCTGGTCCTTTTCTGTTTCTCAGTTTTATTTAGCAGTGACCTTTAACCCTCATTAAGATACTTTGGAAAGTTTGGGACTCCTTTTTTTTGTATAGCTCTTTGTGGGAATATTTAGGTTTGTTATATTGTTTTTCTCTTCAAAAATATTTAAATGCCTTTGGGCAGTTGTATAAAACTTTATAAAAACACATTTACCTATTCTAAAAAAATTTTCTGTAAACAATATTTCACAGCATGTGCTCTGGTCATTACAGTCATACCGTGGATACAAGGCAAACATTGACACCCAAATTTTACTCAAGAGGAATATCAATGCACACTAAAGTTTTGTCCAGAGCAAGACATACATTCATATCCACACTAATGGATGCTAGCCCGAAAGCATATGTTAATGCACATAAAATACCAGATACAGTTGTTTTATCTATAAAATAGGACTCAGATTCGTGAATATAAAAGTCATGTGCTGGAATTTGTTTAAAATTTGTAATGTGTATCAATAACTAGTTATGTCTGATAATGCAGCTTTTAATTTGATTTTTTTTCATTTTTTCCCCCAATTGTTTTTTGCTTTGATGTTCTTTTCCCTTCTAATGTCAAAATGAACAAAATAAGTAATATAAAAAGAGAGCTGTGAAAAAAATGAGTGCAAGAAATTCAAAACATCTTTGATTTTCCTTTTTCATATCAGATGGAGAGTTTGTTCCATATTTCAATCCAAAACAAGCTTTTAGAAGGAGTCTTATATTAATGTAAAGTGGTTTATTTTCTTAATTTCTGAGACCGTAAGGTACTTTCCACAGATGCTGTGCTTTTGTCAAATGGATTTTGGTAATATTTGAGATGATGAAAATTCATCCTTGATAATATGTTTAAACAGCTAAATGTTTTATTGTTTAAAATGTGCTTCCCATTTCCTTCTTGAGACCTTTTGGTTTTAGTATGTACTAATTAGCTCTTATATTTATCTTATTTAATGTGATTAAATGAAGGCAAAATATACTATGTCATATCTTTATTTTGAGATTCAAATCGCTTGACTGGAGCTTTTAATCTGATTAGTTTTCCCTGCTTCTTTTAGGAAGGTAAAACAACAGCATGCATTCAACCATTATGATTACAGAGATGAATTTGACCCTACCAGTCTAAATTTGCAAAATTAAGCAATTCATGTTAAGTAGCTTCTAAAAACTTATGCTCTTCAGCTACAGTTACATTTTTTTTTTTAATAGTGAGATATAGCCTTCCAGATTTAGTACAGATCATCATAATCCATAAATTTTATGTCCATTAATGGAAGCATTTTAATTTTTAGTCTTTACTAATATTTGATGGAAAAGATATAACTCTTCATCAATGATTTTACAGGTTATAGCTAGTTCAGAAAGGAAAAATCAAAAATCCAGTGCAATGATATCTTTTAAAAAGTGACCTTGTCAAAGTAAGGCATTCTGACTTCAATTAAATTCAGAGTTAGTTGGTCCCACAGGTAATACTGGAATATATAATGTTAGCAATTATAAGAATACTTTGCAAAAGTAGTTTAAAAACCCTAAAAAAACCCCCTTTATGCTGTGCTGGTTTGTAGAAAAAAAGGAAGACTTTACCTTTATATTAGTAGCCATTTAAGAGGTCATTTTGGAGTGTATCGTTACATAAAACATGAGGTCAGCAAGTAAGGCTAATTAAATTTTAGTAGGAGCAAGAGTCACCAAAAGGTTTTTACTTTCATCCTACCCTGTCTAAAATAGTCATACAATACACCATTAATAGCCTTGGAATAGCTAATTATTTCAACATGAATAGCAGTATCAGTGCTGTCAGCTTAATACCCTCCTGAATATTCCTAAAGAATGCATGATTATTTTTATTATTTTCTCGATTCAGGAAGAACAAAAACAATCAAGCAAAATCAACCTAAACGTGGAAATACGGTTTAGAGTAAGTACCTGTTTTCATCTTGGATGAGAAATTTTCTCCATATAGTTTTCCACCAGAAAGTGCAATTCAACTCATTTCAAGTATTTGCAATGAAACATACCTCTTTCACATAAGTTTTCTTGAGGAGAAGCCAGCATTTTCCTCTTTTACTATTTTATTTAAACCAATATTTTAGTAATTTCCATCCATTTTAAGTTTTCTGTGTATCACAGAAAACATTGTTGAGAATTTATTATTACACTGTTTTTTGTATTACTGAGAAAAAACCCAATCTATCATAACAAAATGTTTTAATGATCCTATATTGGAATTTTATTTTCCATAAGAATTTTAAAATTTGGCATTTTTGGACAAACTTGGAGCAGGAAAAAAAACAATACAAAAAACCCAAACACATGAAATCCTGATGTTTCTCTTGAAGCTTATAGTTTATTTTTCCTACAGCATAATTCATTATTGCACTACACAATATAGAAGCATTTACCATTTTAGGTCATAAGTTTACAATAATACACAGTACATATAAGACTTGTGAAATATTCTATTCCATGGAAATGTGCATTGGTACTTCTAAAGTTTAACTAAGCTGAAAAGTCAAGTTCAGTCTTCAGTCCCTAATCCAACTGTGTTTCTCAAAAAATAATATTCTGGCCATTAAATGAACACATCCTTTTCTTCCTAAGAATAATCTTTTGTTACCACCTACCTCAGAAAGTGAGGGTAACCCAGGTTTTTATTAATACATGCCTTGGGGTGGATTAGAGTGAAACTACACTGAATGATCAGTGTTTGCAAATATATATATGTAGGGTTTATTTTAGAACAATTTGGTTGCAAAGGAAAACAGGTATGTAACTGTTTTGGCCATTATTACCTATAATAATATAGCCATGTAAATGCATAAAAATAGCATTTATGAAAACATATAAGGAAAAGAAAGAGAAAAGATAAAAGTAGAAAGATGTTGGATCCAGTGAGGAAACTTGGTAGTTGCAGTTTCAATGTCCATTTTTTGAAGTCATAGTAGCAATTTAAGACATCAACCATTTCAGTCCCTCACACCATGATGTTCAGGAGAAAATTCAGAGTTGACAATTCCATCTTTGATATTTCTAAGTCTCTAGTTATCATAGTGAAAAAATATTTACTCAAATGGACTTCTAACTCTCAAAGAGGTTATGTTTAAGGGAACAGCACACCATTCACTGTGTTGACACACTAGATTTAAAAAAATCCAGTGATTTAGTAGATATTTAGTAGATATTCTCACAACGGTACATCAGACTTTTTAAAAATGTATTTGAAGGAATACTGATTTTAATTTTTAATTACTGTAGTGGTCAATCAATGTTTCTTTGTTCTGGTTTTATCATAGTAGATCTTGCTTCATAAAATGAGTGTGAGCTCTGCGTTTGTTTCTTGGTAGGTTGAGAATTCTACTATGAAAGGAGAGATTTTATTTCTCTCTTCTGTGTTTGTTCTGATTTAAAAACCTCCAAGCAGCTAATGGTTTCAATAAAGACTTTTGCTCCAATCTGCAAGTAGAATTCCTGATAAGCATGATGATGAGTCTCATTGTAGAGATTTTATTTGTCTACATTTGATGTTTGTATAAAAATAAATGTAAAGCATTTTTATTTGCAGATTTAGACATTTGGACCCCCTTTGGTTTAGACAAAGTATGTATTTTGATGTGCTGTTGTGCAAATGTTTGTGGAAGAGAGTCTTGTACCTTCAGTAAAATGAAAGAATTGACAAGTAAAATCATATTCTGAAAATATTAACACATCCTAATTTCAAGCAAGCCATGATGGGGTAAAGGGTCTGGTTTAATGTGCAATGAAATATACTTGTCCTGGGAAGATATTTCCTAAGTAGCTCACACTAGATAGAGGTGAAAAAAATGAGGAATTAAATTCTTTCTTTTCCAACAGAATAATCACAGACCAAAACACGCCTGCTAAATTTTAGAAGAAATAACAGGATACCTTAACCATCTACACAAGAGTGTAACTATCTAGTTACTCTACATGCTCTCTGATAGCACGTTGTCAGGATTTTTCAGCTGGTGGATTTCCGCTGTAGACTTGAAGCATATTAAGTATTTATTGAAGACATATATTGAATTCCCAGGGTACCTCAGTAGGAAGAGAAGAAAGTGCTTTGAATTCCAGTGAAACACCTAATCTGCTCATTTTCCCTAATATTCCTCAGATCACCCCTTACCACCCACACATACTGTGAGATTCCTATAGATGTTGCTTAATAATTTCAGGTTTCTTGAATTTCCTATAGGTATGACAAGCATACATGTCTGTCTACAGGTATTACCTCCTCTGCTCCTTTCATTAACCAGGGATTTTGTATGGAGAGGTCAATAGTGAGAAAAACGTGGACTATTTCGCAACCTTTCAATGTATCCATTAGAAAGTCTGTATAACATTCAATTTTCCTTATTTGGGTAAAAATAGCTAATAATTCTTCATCAGTGACTAGAGAGGTCATTGTTCTGTAAAGCTGCTAATGTCAAGTGGAGAAAACAAACCAAATTCGTTCTTCATCTTTTAAATAAAAAAATGCAACTGTAGTTATGAAAATAGCGCTTTAGATACAGATTAGATGCAACAAATCTTGTTAGAGAACTTAGGTGTTTGACCATTTTCAGCTTATTTGGCATATAGGAATACCTTTCAGTCCTGAGGACCACAAGAGCAAGCATCCTTCTCTGTAATTCTAGAGTAAGCATGATAAATTTTAGGTTACTACACATGTAATGTGAGTAGCTAAACTGGTAACACATTTTCATGATTCTACATTGTGATGATTACTGGACAAGTATTTCATGATTTGAGACAGCTTCTGGCAAAGTGAATGAATGCCAAGATTGCCAGAGCATCAAAGGAAACATTTTTAATTTAAGTATGCATGCTGAGATGCAGCTGTGCCAATACATGCATATTTATTGGATCTGGCCAGGAGGCAAATGCGCAGCTAATTAAACCATAGTAGTGCTGGCGAAGATTTGATTCTAAAGGCCTGGGTTGTCAAAGACTTAGCTGAGATGATTTTGGTGGATATAGAAGCAATTTAAAAATAAAATAACCCTAGGCAATGTTAAACTTGGATGCTGATAACCTGGTAGTTAGTTTTCAAAGAAACCAGGATAGGCTCTAGCAGTAGGCTCAAGAAAATCATACTCACACCGATATTTCCATAAAATTCTGTGGTTTAGTTTAGGTAGCTACTAGACATTGCATTAGGATTCTGTGACCAAGAGGAACTTAAGAAATAGTTTAGCCGGTGGTTTAGTGAGACACATTAGTTGAATTATAAACAGGACACGGACGTCTTCCAGGATGCTACTAAAGGGTCTCTTCACAAAAGTTTCTTCTCATTTTCCAGCACATAACAAATAATCCAGTTTCAGAAAGTCCAATTCTATGGAAGTTAAGCTTTTCTAAACATTCTAAACATTCACTTCTCTGTGAAGCTTTTGCAAGAAGATGTGCATTACGATGTTTTGGTTTCTGAAAGGAATGTCTGTTCACTAGCAACTGCACTGAGACTCTGCTTATTCCTGGGTAGGCCAGTGGTTGACTGTCAACCTGTATTCGACTTTCAGACCAAATTTTAAACAACTGGAAGTTTGCATGAAAATAGTTTGCTTTTCTAGTAATCCACATGCATTTTGAAGAATCTTTATTATTCTGGGTATGCAGTAAAAATATCATATTGAAAATTAGAATTTATAGTAGTTTTATTCTACTCAGATCCATCTGAAAGCCAGGCACTCATGCGCTTTGTTTGGTGATTCTGTAACATTCCCAGATTGGCAGCATCCCCAACCTCAAGCTTTAACAGAGTCTGTTCCTATATTCTTTCTAATTCTAAACAAGATTGCCTTAAAATTCATGAAGTTTAAAAATAAATGCATAAAAATAAGGTTTTATTATATTATTGCTTTGGCATTTCAGCCTTAGGGTACACATTTTTAAAGGCATACTCCGTGACCATGGGGGCAAGCAATACAGGTAAAAAAAATAATAAGTGAAAACTTTTTAGATACTGACATAATGTCATGACTGTAGAAACAGAAGTTGTAAGAAGTGCATAAAATCTTTCAATATAGAGAGTAAAGGCAAGAGAGCTGGAGCAGGTACCCATTTGATTAGGATATTTTACTCCTTCTTGAGGGATCTTATTCTATCCCTTCTTCCATGAGTATAGTTACTGAATTTATCATTGAATTTTTTATCCCCCTTGAGTGGGCTGCAAGGAATTGTCCTATCTACTCCCTGCCAGAGTGTGCTCAGATCAGCTTACTGCATTGGAATTTAACTGAGAGAAGGAAGGGAGGAGGCAGGAAGAAATAGCTGAACATAAATTAAATATACAAACAAATTTCTGTACCCTACTATAACCAAAATAAGATTGGGGACAATTTGTTCTTTCTACTTGCCTATGTGAGTTGTAGGGAAATTTTAGTCTGTTTTTTAGACCTTATAGCATAATATGCGTAGTCTAACAAACCATTACTTTACACAGTGGATTATTCTGAATGAAAATGTTTATTAACCAGAGAAAATCAAAGTCTGAGCACCAGTATCATTCCTTCCTGGTCACAGACTCCCAGCTTGTTTATTTAGTGTCACCCATAGTCTGTCATGGCTGACCTAAAACTATCAGAAACAGCTACAATTGCATCCAAGCATAAACAAAAATCTGAACTGAAGGTGCAAGGGGACTGCCATTCTAAAGATAAGATCTATTGCTGTAATAGCCTTGATTATGATGACCAAATAAAAAAAAAAAAAAAAAAAGAAAAAATAAACTAAAAACCAAACATCAAACATACAGACACATTTCTGTTTATTTATACATAAAGGGAGGGAAACAAATCATTTACAAAGAGGAAGGCATATAGAGAATAGGGTTTCATTACATGTCAGTGTTTCTCAACAGTTTATAAAACATGATTTTGTGAAACGAAAGGTTTGCTTGTGGTCTTCTCTGTTTGCTTAATGACATTTTGCAAAGTGATAAAAATCACATGGAGATAGCAGAGAGAGAAAGAGAATCTGCCAGATGGTTATCTGTTGGTAGAGTGTTTTTCACCCTTCCTTCCACCTACAGCACAGAAGCCTTAGTTTTACACTGAAGACAGATTTGCATTAGAAGATGCAACATATGAATAAAAGTCTGATATATTATGCTTCAGGTGCGTGAAAGATTTGTAAATTGCTGCTGACACAGGTAATGAAGGTGACTCACGTGTGACAAAAACTGACCTGTTATTTAAAGATGTGATTTGCAGACAACTTTCAATTTTCATGGCAATCAGGTTCCCTGAATTCATATGGGTTTCTTTAAAAATAGGGAAGAATAAAAAAGATTTAAACACAAACTTTAAAGATCTTGGTGTATAACCACTGATATTGCTGTGGAAAAAACTGCTTACACTCCTCTGCAGTCATACCAAGGGCTTGGTCACTTGGCTATTTTAAAGGTCAGTTCCTGTCTTTAGTCTAATTCTCAGTATTTTAGAAGGTTGTGTTTGTTATTGTTTAGGTAAACGAAATCTTCAAAGCTCAAAACTTAAGTGAGTGTGCTTTGCTCTTTCTAAATGTGGCATTTTACTTTAATAAGAAGTACTTCACACTTTTGCTTTAGGTTTGCTGAGCAGATTAAAAGAGGGAAGAATAATAATAAGGTGACTCTACTAGTTTATTTTTTAATATTTTTCCAAAAAAGTGTAAATTCAATGGTTTACTAGAAAAGAGACTGTCCTGAGAAATTGTCTAAATGTGCTAATTTCAGAAATTACTTTGTTTTGACCGCTATCTCTTAAAGGTTTCTGAAAATGTGACTCCTTGTTTTTTACAATTAACAAAACCTTAGATATGTTATGGCTCCATTCTTTCACATTTTCTCCCTATCTTCCTTTATTTTTTTCATTATTTTTCTTTATCAGGCTGTGGTGGCTATTCAATAGCATGAATGGCATGTTCATTGGCAGCTCTTACACACTTAGAAAGTACCCAAATACTAGTCATGAATGATAACTTCTCACATATTAATAAGTGACTTAAATGTTAACTTTGAATACATTCTTTATTTGAAAAGACCAATAACTATAGGACAACATTAACTTTCACTGATAATGTAGCCTAAAAATTCCTGGGTCTTAGTTGGGTCTGTCATTACATTGGCACAGAGAATCACTATCCTCAAAAAGAATTTAACTACCTAGGTACTTATCATGAATGCATCCACTTTAATACAGTGATACTGCCTGGAAGAGTGCAAATGCTTTTCAATATACTCCCAAGAAACTTGAGACTTGTTGATCTTTCTGTTATTAACAGCTGCAGAGAGACAAATGCTTTCTGAGGGTAAAAAGCCATCGCTACAGTTTTCCACAGGAGATGTAAAGCTACTCAACCTTCCAGCTTTGGCACTTTGTCTCTATGAGGACATTTGTGAAGTAAGCAAAGATTCTGGAAGAATAAGAAATTAGAACAAGTGCAAAAGTCAGTGTCTGTGCAGAGGTGAAATGTAAGTTTGATATGGTGGAGAGCCACAGTTCTATACTGTGGTCAGGCTGAAATATGTATCTTGGTGAGCAACTAGTGAGCAAGTGTCAGTAGCTATAAAACTGCCAACACCTTTTACAATTCTTTTGGCTTTCTTAACACAGACAAACATTTTTACTGCGGTTTATTTTGCCAAGGTACTGAATAGATACTAGATAGATTCCCAAGGTACTGGGAATACCATGTAACTAGGTGTTGAGCACTATGTACCATTATTTATTCCAAAGCCTCAGAGTCAGTCCTTTGCAAATAACTTGGGATAGCAAGCAGAGGATGAACATGTATTCCCTACCATTTTTCTAGTATAGCATCCTGCAGTTTTTGGTAAACATATATAGTATTATTTTATTCATATTGTATAGTATTATATTCATATTATATAGTATTATATTCATATTATATAGTATTCATATTATATAGTATTATTTTATTCAGTGAAATCGTGTCCTGCTTAAAGTATGATTTATTTTGGCCAGTCTAGTATCTAGCTGCCAATGAATACATACGTCGTGAGTATTCTGTGACAATTCTAAAAAATCACTACTTTCAGTTTCAAACTGTGATTTGCAAAGAACATGTTATCCAAAAAGGCAGTGGCTACTCAGCTTGTGTTGCTACTTCTCTGTGTTTTCAGCTGCCTCATTGTGACCATAAGTAAAGATAGAGAATTCTGCCTTTTTTTTTTTTTTTTAGCAAGTAATTGTTGAAATTGCCACAAACATGGAAAACAATTGCAAATGAAAAAGGAAGGAGCCCATGATACAATCTCTTCATTAAGATAGATATTGTGGAATACCACATTTCAGCAACTTTTTCTTTATGAAATCAAGTTTATTTGAACACCAGAAAGATGAAACAACTGTGTAATATTATTTAACTTGTTAGCAGAGTTTCTTTATTCTCTCCTCTCATTAATAATATATAGAAAGAGTCTGACTCTAAAGTTGGGCTTGTAGTATTTGGGTAGGTCTTAAAAACAGCATAACTGTATGTTAGTTCATCTGCAGTGGCAAGCACATTAAACATATGGTTATATTTCTCATTAGTTGTTTGGGATTATTCTGATCAAACTAGGAGAAAAGATTTGTTGCCTTTTTCTTAAGTTATATTTTTTATACTATCATTTTCTGGTTTTAGCATTTTATAACTTAACTGGAAAAAAATTGGTTTTGGTTGAAACTGTAGACAACAACAGTTGCAAGAAGACATTTCACTCCAGATTTCAAAACACAAATAGCTGTATCATATTCAAATCAGGCAACAACTCATAATGAAACCCAATTAGAATGGAATGCCTCTTAATACAGATGAGTTTCTTCAGGAATTTATCACAGTTTAACAAACAGGCCATGGTAGTACAGGAAGCTACCCGTGACTGGTCAAAATTAGGTTCTGTGAACTTAAACCCAAATACCTTTTCTCTTCAAGTAAACATTAAATCCCTCATCGATTAGTTGTTGCAGGATTTTAGAGACTTGTGTACACTGTCCCAAGTTTTCTTCCTTGGGACAATAAATGAGCTTTTGAAGCTCCTGTATGTCAATAATAGTGAAAAACTAGTTATTAAGATGTGCTAGTAATGTGTTGAAAGTTAATACTTTGTTGCAATGGTACCTGAGAACTCAACACACACATTTGATATATGCAAAGTCTTAATTTGGCCAAAGAAATTGAGCCTAGACCTTAAGGCCATGCTTTGCAACATATATGCTGCTGAAAATTGGAACAATGTTATTATCTGTCTCAGTTTTTCTTTGTATCCATCTTGACAGCATATTCATGTTGTACATTTTTGTTAAAGCAAGTATTTTTGCTCCAAAAATTATGTTCAAATTCCACTTTTAGACAGTTTCATAATTATATCAAGTAGTTGTCTGTTTCTGTTTGCCAGTGGAAAATTATTAAAATTGTTCCCTGCTGGGGTTAATAACAGAACTATAAACACCCTAAAATTCTTCATCATGACACACTTTTTGTGTTTTAATTGCAGCTGACAATTGAGCAGGTTGTGTCAAATATTGTTCTGCTTTTGTCTATTCTACCTATGCATGGCAATGCCCATAACGTCTATTTCTGTTCAATAGTTTTCAAAATAGCTTTCTTCAGATTTAATTTCTATCTTGTCCTAGTTTTTGTACTTTTGATATTTCAAAACTCTTTACAGGTGAGATGTTTCAGTCTTTTAAAGACTTAAACTCTTTCACATTATGGCTCTTCTATTCAACACTGTTTTTTTGACTTTTTATTGCTGTGATTGGGTTATGAATAACTATTGGTAGCTCTCTATTTGTATATATATTAGTTATAAAAATGAGAGATTTCTTTCCACATGTGGAAAGAAACATTTTCATGTTTCTATTTTTCATCATGAAGTACAAATATAATTTTTAACATCACAAAAGTAATGTATACTGGATATTGATAATTCAACTCTTCTTGTACTAAGTGCTTTGTCTTCTATTTTTAATCTACCCAATTTTGTCTTCTTGTCTTTAATTAAAAATGCTAAACTATTTAGTCACTCCTGACTGTCAAGCCTATATTATTTTAAGTATAAATAACCCTTAAAGTCTTCGTCCTCTTATAATACACTCTTGAAAAGTAAGATGGCAAGCCAAATTCTGCCCTCATCCAGAATGTACCTCAGCAAAGTGTGTAACCTCGTGCTTACCTCAAACATGTGACTTGGTCCCTGGGTCATGAGTTGATTTAAAGTAGCTTATTGAGTTGAAGCTTTAAGTTCTGTGGTTCAAGAGGAAATACACTCTTTTCTACTAGAGTTGTGATGATATGAATGTATGCTAGAACCCACCCTCTTATTAAACAGTTTATATAACTACAACAAATGTAGGAAGGAACTATGGACATGTGACTTTCTCCTGTTCTTCTGCTCCACTTTATCAAATATGCTTGTTCATTCACCAATACAGGCAGACAAGCATGTTTCTTTGAAAACCAAATTTATATTGTTTGAAGTACCTGTTATTCCACTGAAGTTGGAGCAATAAGCAGGTTTAATTTAACAAAATAAACCATATTCTGGTCTTGATAGACTAACCTCTCAGCAACATATTCATCCACACCTGTTGAGAAACTTTTTTTGAAACTGTTTATTCCAAAATTGTTACACAGTATATGTATTCAACTTCAGAGGTTTTGGAAGTTTAATTGAAAATCTTATATCTACAAAAGTTTATAGTCAAAAGGGTCACACCAGTTCTCCTGCCTTCCATAAAAGACAATCATTATAATAAAGCAAACATTTATTCAAAGGAAGTTTTCTACATGAATCATACTTGAAACTTCATGGCAGAATGAAGGATAAAAATGTTTCTGATTTCAGCCTCTGATTTAAAGTTTCTTTTGCATTTCAGTCCAATGTTAAGAAAGTCCATGGCTGTTAAATTTTGGAATTTTCTCAGAAAAGGTTTTTCTTGATTAATAGCTGCAACAAAATTGATGCAGTTTAGAAATGAAAGAAACCAGTGGTTTCTCCAAGTTTCCGTCTTCTTCCCTTGCAATTCACTGCATAAACACCCCTACAGCCAGTTTTAGAAATAACATTCAACATCATACGAAGCTCTTTCCTGACATGTCAAAATTTCATTCAGGCTGCTCCCTCCCTTCTCCAAATCTTGGGTGTTTTCTATGATTCTGTGTCATTGTGAGTAAAATGTCAATATGTGTAATGACACAGCACAGTGAAAACACATATTTTCATATTCATGTAAACTCATGTAATTGTAAATTAGGCTATGCCACCCGCTATCATAACATACTTCATGTGAAAAGATGCTAAATTTACTTGACCTACTTTCATCTTCATGTTTAGGAAACAGAGTATAAGAAGTAAACAAAGTAGTTGTGCCTCATGCAGGAGATGATTATTGTTTGAATTTATGATTCATGCCTTGAGCAAAATTTTGTTTGTGGTCTCATTTGCAACCATAATTTATATCTTTACTAGGGATATACTGTGTATTTGGGAAGTTGTATATTAGGCATGCTTTGTACTGGAACAATTTTCTAGCTTTGGGTATAGCATTTTCCATGTTTCTGGCAGCTATAAAATTTTTTGGCATAACATTTATTATAGTAAATATGGATTTTTTTTTGGTAATTGCAATTCCCCTAAGGAATGTCCTATTGTATTTATATCCATACACTTTTACAACTAAATCAAACTAGTATTTAAAAGAGTTGTTAATCCTACAAACAAAGAAACATAAATGCAAGAATTTACTTTTTCAATATTTCCTAACCACAGTATCCAGTTTTTAATAATGAGTGTCTCAGTTTATTTAATTTACATTTTTTACCTAATCTAAATCAAATATAGTTAAACATTGGATCCAATGGATCCATCCAGTGGATCATCTTTTAAGCTAAGGATGATATTTACAGAATTGTTATATTCTCCAGTAAAGCAGGCTGATTTAACTTAGATCCATTAGACTAAAATCTATTAAGGGTGTTGTTTTGGAGAAAAAAACCAGGGCAAAACAATAGGTTGCCTAGCACAACATAATGCACTGCTAAGAAACAGTAATTACAAAATGGACTTTTCTATCTTTAATGTTTATGAATCTGTTATTCTCTTTGGATTGTTGTTTACTGTGACATTCCTGTGAGCTGTCAGATAGAGTCACAACTAATAGTATCACAGATGATATGCCTGATTTTTTTTATATATTTTTTTTTTAATACGTTTCCTTTCAATTCCAGATTCTTTAAGATAAAATCTGGTTTTGAGTCACAGAAATACTGTACTAACCATCAGGTGGCAGGAATTCAATCATTTCACCTTTGTGTTTTGTCTTTCGGAAGCTAGACATTTATAACTATACCCCGAGGAATGCGAGGTTTTTAATTGGCCATGGGACATTCTCTGAAATCTCTACTCCTGAAAGGCTGCACACAGATCCTGAAACCTCCAGCAAAAAGATACAAGGTCTGACCCTGTCCCAGAAATTCTGGGCTTGCTGTCTTCCCCAACACCTAATTCCTAAGAGAATGGTGTTCAGGAACAGCCAGTTGACCTCCTTTTCTTTGCCTAAGTTATGATAGTGAAATTTAAAGAAAGCAAGGTGTATTCCCTTCAGAATCTACCAGCTCTTCTGCTATTCATACAGTTCTTTCTTTCATCTCTTAAATCTATGGACTCCCAACTTCATTAAATGCTTAAGGAGACCTTAGTGCTGTTTTGGTTCCCAAGATGAAACGCAGTGAAGATCTCTGCTTATATCCTCATCTTTAGTACTCTTTAAGCACAAGAAGAATACCAGAGTAACCATCTAATGGGAAGTGAAAGACAAGATCCTTTGTCCTCTTGTACTCCTTCCAGCCTTCCACTCCACTGCTGTGGAAACAAACATGAGGGTTCCACAGTGATGTCAAAGGTGAAGATGATATCCCATTTTATTGTTCCCAAGGGGGAATCTAGGATAAAATAATTTCTCCATCCTTGCTCTGCCCCTAAAAACAACTGAGAAGGAGCAAGTCAAAAAGACTCATGTAACTCAAAGACAATCATACATGAGAGAGTAGTCTTACTGACTAGATGTAAAGTCTAAAGGAGTGACAGGATCATTTCACCTACTTGTGAGAGCTAAATTTCAAGAATATTAAAAGGGAGAAAATTACTGCATGATAGGGAGCTGCCATTGTAATATGTGCTGCTTAGTGCTTGAACATTGTAACTGTCAAGCTGATTCTATTATGAAAAAGGGAGTAATTTAACATTATTTAATATTCACAATATGCACATATTGAATGGAAGTGTATGTAGAACGTAAGGCCATATTTCAGCATAAATGAAACTTTAATCACAGGAGTACTTCTATTGATTTTAATAGGAAAACTCTTATTCTCACTTTTATGTGTGTGTATAATAAATAAGTAGCTACTAACGGGTATGTTTAAAAATAACTCTGATATTACTTTCAAGAAAATATAAAAGAAGATATTCTATCTTCTCAAGTGCTTGTGGGATTTATCCTCCAGTCTACATTGCCAACACCCATTTTATTCTGTTAGCTAAATCAGGACCTTTCCTCTGGTACCTGGGGACTATGAAAATAAATGAGAACAAAATTTCATTTAATTAGGGTATTTCCCAAATACTGAAGGTTTAATGTCACTATGGGAAGTTAGTTCACTAGTGCTCGGATGGGAAAGATGGGAAATATGGGAAAATATGTGAAACTATAGAATTGGCTACTTTGTAGATTGATGGTTGAGATGTATGAGACAGAAAACATTAAAATGAGGACACAATATAGACAAGATGGTCTGAAGAAATACAGTTAAATTGTTTCTAAATGTTTCCTTTCCTTCCATCCTGTTTCTCCTGTCCTTTCCACAGGTGCTCATTTTTAAGGACCTCACCTGGACATGGAAAATATTTTCATGACTTACATCAGTGTTCTGGTAGAACACATTAGGAATGTCAATTGCTTTGAAAAGGTGCTCCAAAAAACATACATAGGTTCTCCATGGAGATACAGATAGCCAATAACACACAGGCTGTCAGAAATCCTACCTTTTTCTGAGCCTGGGTGCCAGGACCGCTTTGTCTACTTTGAATCCTGTCAATCTATCAGCTTGCCCTTCACTGCACCCTATTCATCTTGATTTATTTAATGTTTTACAGTAAAGCATTGGCATATTAGGTGAAGATTTTTTTTTTTATTATTTTAACAGTTAAGAAGTAAATATGTTTAGGGCTGCTTTCCTTGAGCTAGGTGAATTAACTTCTTAGTAAGGACTGTAAGGGAATTGAAAAGGGAGACAACTTGCCAGAATTGACAATAAAACATCAATATTGATTTATTATATGAAAAAATATATATAGTATAAATGGAAAAAACAATTAAAAGGCCAATTATAAATATAAATACAGATGGTTATTTCCAAACAGATTTAAGAAATTAATTTTCTAGACTATTCACGATATTTTAGTAGTAAGTACTAATATTAGGAGAGTTACATGAAGATATCTGAAGGCATTAGGTCTAATCACCCATGTTTCTTCCACAGCGTAAGAAAATTGTACCAATATCTTTAAAATGACAGGCTTAAATGTCTGCAAAGGTAGTGTAAATTTTTGATTTCATCAAGTATTTTCAATGTTACTGCCTTTACATAATTACTTTAATGTGAAAAAAAGGTATATCATGCTCCATTGCTCCTTGTGTGCACTTTAAGGAAAAAAAAATCTTTCTATAAAAAGCTGCTTAGCTTTAATTGAGCAAAAGAGTTCATCTGGGGTCTGGACTTGCAGCTCATAATTTCTGAAGACAGGTTAGGTTGCTGCATGATGATCCTAATTAAATTTTATAAAAGCATTGAACTAGATACACCAAAGTAGCCGCTCCAACAGTTCACCAGGTGAATTAACCATGTGCGGGAGTCTGAATTTGCTCATACAATTCTGCTCCTTTCATCGTTAAGACTGTCCCTGCGAAGGGCTCTGCCGAGCTGATGTTGGCACTTTTGGTCCATAGGTGGCAGTATTGTCAGGGTTTGCGGCGTCTGAGGCTGCCTCCAAGAATTTTGTGTTCTCCCCAGACCTCCTCCACTCACACCCGATGTGATCAGGGCTGAATTAACATCAGTACATACTCACGTCAAGTGAAATAAAATGGGTTTTCTCTTTTCTTTTTCTTTTCTTTTCTTTTCTTTTTCTTTTCTTTTCTTTTCTTTTCTTTTCTTTTCTTTTCTTTTCTTTTCTTTTCTTTTCTTTTCTTTTCTTTTCTTTTCTTTTCTTTTCTTTTCTTTTCTTTTCTCTTTTCTTTTTCTTTTTCTTTTCTTTCTCTTCCTTTCCTTTCCTTCCCTTCCCTTCCCTTCCCTTCCCTTCCCTTCCCTTCCCCTTCCCTTCCCTTCCCTTTCCTTCCTTTCCCTTCCCTTCCCTTCCCTTCCCTTCCCTTCCCTTCCTTCCCTTCCCTTCCCTTCCTTCCTTCCTTCCTTCCCTTCCCTTCCCTTCCTTCCCTTCCCTTCCCTCCTTCCTTCCCTCCCCTCCCTCCCTCCCCTCCCCTCTCCCTCCCCTCCCCTCCCCTCCTCCACTTCACTCCTCTTCTTCAGAAGTGTGTATTTATTTTACTCAAAACAGAGATTACTTGGGGGTTGCAGTAATTTATTTTGCTTTTGGGTTTTGTTTCCTTGTTTATTTTGGGTTTTAAAAATATTTTTGGGTTTTGATTTTTTGTTGGTGGTTTTGGTTTTTGGTGTTTTTTTTGGGGGGGGTGTTGTTTTGTTTTTGGTGGTTTTTTTTGGTGTGGGTTTGTTTGTTTGTTTTTTGTTTGTTGGGTTTGTTTGTTTGTTTTTGAGAGCTCTAGCAGTCCCAGTCATCTGATGATTCTTGTTTCCACTAGTCTTTTGGCATTCTATCAAAAAGCAGAAAAAATTTACGTTTCATAATGCTTTAAGTAGTTTTTTCAAAATACCCTGACATTGAGCATCTATTTCCCTTATTTTTCATACTTAAATGAGATGTATTTATGTCAGTTCTTAAAGTTAGTAGAACTATATGAGCATTGGCTATCAAAAAGATTTGGCAGTGATCCCTTTTTCATTACATATATTTTTTACATCTTATTTTCATGATATTACACTTTCTGTATCATCTTTTGTGATGTCATAATTAAAGACACCATGAGGTCATACATTTTCTAGTCCTCGTTCTGTTTTCCCTTTCTACTTTTATTTCCCCAGAGAAAGAAATTCTGAAGTAGAGGTTGAAAAAATTGTTTCAGTATTATTGAAAATATAAACCAAAGTTGTTTCCTTAATAAATATAATTAGATGTATATATTGCATTTTCAAGAGCTAGTACTGATGTTGGGACCAGCTCTTTAAATAAAATAGGACCTCTGTAGTCTCTGGAGAGAACATGCATAAAGCAAAGTAAATGATTTTCTGTCAACACTAAGTAGACAGGTGCTTACATTGAACAGCATTCTAATATGTCTCTGAATATTTATGTCTTCTTTTTCAAATGCATTGCCCATGAATGTCACAGCTGTCAAATGTCTGTATACAAGAAGATAAAAAATGAAATTAATAAAAGGCAGATCAACATTTCATTTGTTTAGGCCACTTTTTCCTATAGCATTTTACAGAGGTTAGTGATGTTGAGATACTTGGGTATACTGGCATATTCTAAGGGGCCGAGTGAAATGCAAAGCAATTAGTTGTACTTTGTGTAGGCATAGGTATACTTCCCATTATTTAACCCAGGCATTATCAGTGAAAATGATGACTGAAAATATTATAGGCTGTTCCTTTATCCTCTGTCCATTTTCTTTGCAGATAGGGACCCTGGAAAGAGAGTTTTAGCAGTTCAGTGCTGCCATAACTAAAAGGTTTTTTTGTTGGGGCAAATTCTGGACCAAACTACACAATATGCAGGAAACCACTGCTGCCTGAAAACAGTTAATGGAGAATAAATTCAGTTTTAAAATAGTTCCAAAAGTCTGAATACATGTTAATGTAAAACTTACTGTTCATGGCCATCTGTGAGGAAGACACATCAATGCATCTTTTTTGAAAGATCTCAGTGATAGCATGACTTTCATTTTATACAGAATGGTACTGAGAGAATGAGAGGAAAAACCCTAAATGCACATAAATTGGCATTATTCACTTTGTATGCATTTAAAGTAGATTACTATGAGCTGTGTTTCTGTGTATCGGTCCCCACCCATTGAGACACACTTTAACTGCTCCTCAAGTTTAGTGATGCTTTCAGTGCAAGACATTTGGCAATCACACACTCAAACACAGATGCCAGAGGTTGAATGCTTTCTCCTTTTCATCTATATTCCTTGCTAATTACTTTACTGTAAGGTTTCAAGTTAACTTTGAAAGCCTCAAGACTTACTTATCATCCCCCTCATAAGCTTAGAAAACAGACCAGTTCCCAGTCAAAACCATTCAACAGATCATTCAAACTTAGTGTTTCAAGCTATTGCAGGACAAAGGACAATAGACAAGGTTCTCAAAAATTTAAATGAGACACCGAGGTTTGTACCACTACTGGGAAAAGAGCAACTTAGACTCATAGCATCACAGAATGGTTTAGGTTGGAAAGGACCTTAAAGATCATCTAGTTCCAACCTCTTTGCCCTGGGCAGGGATAAACTTCAATATTTTTTCTCAATGTAGCTGTTAAAGACTAATGTTAGATTTCCCAAAAGTCCAGTTTCTACAATAAACAGATATCCTACATTCTGAAACCTCTGTACAACAGAAAGTGCAGCTAGAATTTCTGTAGACTCACAGGTGCTTGAAGTGCACAGTCTTAAATGAAGCATGCAGCCCTAATGAAAACTATATTATGCTTTCATTGTAAATTTTCTGTCAGACAGACTCTAAACTGCTTCTTGGCAGCTCTTAGCACGCTCAGAAAATTTGTCCTGGGCAATCACCAGCAGACGAGACAACACTCAGAACTGAGTAAACCAGTACAGAGTAACAGGACTAAGGACATCAGGGCCGATGAAGTGGGTGCAGTTGGCTGTGAGTTTTCAGACGAACAGATGCCTGGGGGCATCTGCAGTAAGTCAAAAACAATGTTTCATAAAAGCTTATCTCTCAGCAGATTCCAACAAAATATGGGTCTGTTTTTCCTACAAGCTGTATCTGGTAATACTGGAAATCTTTGCATCTTGCATGCTTTATCCATAGAGAGACACAGTGCTTCCTCCCTATTCCAGTTAGATGTCCAAGGAAGAGCTGATATTAGGAAACATCTACATCACAAACTGTACAGGCATCCAAATTAGGTTTACATTACCACTATTTTATTTCCAGAAAACAGGTAGACAGGTCTTCGAATTCTCTTTCAAAATTTCTTAGCTGACAACAGAGTGGTGTTTAGGATTTCACAATACAGCTAGAATTTGTTCTAGCTTTGAAAAGTTCAGAAGATGGAGATTTTCTTAGATCCACACATTTAGCTAGTTACTAAGAAATAATTTGGAGGACACTGTGGTTTTGTGGAGATAAGCACAGAAATACTGTACTACTTGGTTCTTTCTGAGATAGTGACTCTTAAAATGTGTTGTTTCTTTTGTTGTCAAATAAGATCAATGCAGAAATGCATAAAACTCAGAAGAGAAGATACATTTATTGGGTAAGAACCTGAGGTTTCTTTTATCCCAGCTAGTATTATAGTTTAGAAAATGAAAATTACCTTGTCTGGTCAGTAAGATAACTGAAATACAGAAACAAGGGGAAAAAAATCCATTCTGTAAGTAAGTATGCCAAAATAAATCTCTCCATCTAGAGTGAACAAAATATTTTTTAACAGTAACTTCTTCAAAACTTTGAATTGGTTTCACTTAGGACTTGTTCAATCACAATAGTTTTTTAATAAAATATGTTTGCTGTTCATGTCTACTGTGTTTACATTCTAATGTATTTTGGATCTGGTAACATGCTGCATCTGCTAAAAAGAAAATGAAAATTAGACCACACAGCTCACACTTAGAATGTGTTTGCTGCTAAAACATGAACATTCTGAGATGTATTATCTCTCATTCTTTGCATTAAAACTATGTAATTGCATTTTACAAGTTTCAACAAATATAGACCTAATTGGTCTCGTGTAACCTAGTATATATTTGATTGGAAGTTCATAATAGTATACAGGTACTCCAAGTGACATAAAAGGAACAAATAAAGAGAAAATATTTAGATTCCTAATTCACATGTACAGTCTTTTAATTGGGAAGTCACTCCCTAAAATCAGTAGCATCTGTATGGAATTTACAGGATTAGACTCCAATTAGAATTCAGTATTCCTTAGGATGTTTTGTGAAGTCAGATTATTATCATTTTGACTACATTAACAACACAGTAAATAAGCTCCATGCTTGACTGTTAAGAAATAGACTTTCCTGTAACATTGAGATAACACATGCAGTTCCAGAACTAGACCACATTTGCAGCATTCCCATGTGAATCTGCTGTGTTTGTATCTTTGGGAATTACTATGGTGCTTGCCTGAAAATAACTATAGAGATCTGTGGGCTACTGAACTCAGACTCACAGGCATAACTAAAAGAAAAATATCTTGATAAGAAAGGATGAGCCTATCAAATGAAAATGCTTTGAATAAAAGCACTGCTGGTTTTCTAAGAAGACATTCCCAACAATATCTTGATGTATGTATCATAATTTGCCTTTTTCTCTGTAACTTATTCTATTGTACCTAGTGAACTGTTCATTGAAATCAGATCAGAGAGCAATCTATAAATATGGACAAGTGCTGCCTTAGGTTGCAGAGAAAAAGTAAGTTTCAAATTTCTCTGTGTCTGATTTCCTTTGCTCTTGATACATATTGAAAATAGGTTCTGACATTTTAAATGCAAATTTCTTTTTGTTTTTAAAATGTTGACTTTCTGAGTATCATTTACTGATTTGCTTTCCATATGTTTCCATTAGTGATTTGCTTTCCATATGTTTTAGGTGAAATTTGTTCTACAAAGGTAGTACTGTGAATAGTCATTTCACAATGCTGCAAACTCCATTGTTAGCCTGGGCCTGAATTTCTCTGAGGTAGCAGTTCATTTCCCTGCTGACCACAGTAGCTCTGGGCCTCCAGAAGGAGAAAGCTGGGTGTGACCTGGATGCATTCCCTTAGCATCATCCTGCTGCCACTAACATCAGGCTGTTCTGCAGCAGTAACCACATCTTGTGTCTCAACATGATGGAGGAAAATTTGACTTTATTGAAGTCGAGTAATACTTTGCCATTAACTTTAAAGGATTTTGTATGCTTAAACCAGTACCTGCAGCTGACTGTTGTCTCTATTAGTGTACCAGTGTGTCAGAGAACTAGTGGGTTTCAGCCTTCCATTAACATGAGCAAGTGTAAGGGAAATTGCACCACATTTCAACTGGCAAGTGATGTGTCACCTCTCAGATTAGTTCTCAGTCTCTTCTAATACATTGCCACTGACATCATAAAATACCAAATAATCCATTGAGAATATTTCTTTGTCTAGTGAAATCATACCTAGATTGAAATTCCACTAATTTAAATAATTGATTCATTGCTAATTCCAAATATACTGGTCGCAAAAGTTTCAGTGGGCTATAAAATTGAAAAGGGATCACTTGGGTCAAATACAACGCTTAACAGGAATAGTTTAAATTACATTTCTTCTTAGATGAATTTTATTTTGTCAAATAATTGGGGAAAAAATGAAGCTCGTTTTGTTTGCATGATTCTGGACTTTAAATAACCATTTTGGATTTAAAATGCTTGTCATTAGTTCTATTTAGAACATAAGTCCTGCTAATACAGAAACCTTTGGTAGTTCTGGACAGGATGTGAAAGAATGATGATGAAAGTAACTGAAACTTCAGGGAGGGAGAGCGTAAGTAACAATGTCATTACATGAATTGAAATTTGTCTGGGTCCCTAGAACTGGAAAATACCTAAATGCTACTTGGTAAGATATTTCTATTAAAAAATTATAAAAGTTTCGATAGTTGTGCAGCAACAAATCTTCAGTCTTTAGCATTCATTCTGTCTGACCTTCTGTTCCCTCCTGGGCTAAGTAACTTCCTTCTCTTTCAAAGGAATGCTTTAAACTGCTCTATTCCCGAAAGAGAACAATGCCTTTTCCTGGAAATCTTCAGCCTTTTTTACAACCACATTGACTTTCCTGTTTAGAAACAGATCCCTAGTGGGCACAAATTCTTCCACATTAAAATCCCACCTAATTTTGTTTTCAGTTTTCAAGAAAAATACAGAAACACAATATATCCGTACTCATAGTGTTTTACTTTGTAGTAAAACTTCATGATACCATCTAAAGATATATTGGACCAATTAGAATTAACCATTATACTGTAATGTTACAGTAATATTACAACCTAGTATATTATATTAATTACACAAATAACTCTCTACTGGCATAATCTCTTTCTTAATGGATTTTCTCCTACTAGTGTTTACTAATTTTTAAAAGTTCCAAATCTATTGCAAACTCTGGAGTAAATTACATCCATAATTATGTTTACAGTACAGTATATAATACATCTGTGTTAAAATACACAACATGTATTCTAACACAGAATATGATTCTTTGTTCTTACCTAGTGTTTAGTACTATATGGAAACTGTGTTCTGCTGTGTGCATATTCCCAGATCACTGAAAACAGGATACCTCAATGATCTGAAGATATAAAAAAAAGTCCTATCTCCATCACTATTCATATAAAATGAACTGGATTTATGTTATGCAAATACATGGTTAAGACAGATTTGTAGTGCAATGCTTCAGCAATTGTGATGAGACATAGGTGAACATTTGTGTGTAATCTACTTTACACTCATTCTTCTTGGTTGATTGGCAATAATTTAATGTCAAAAATCAATTTATTTAAAATGATTGAGGTAGTTGCGTTGTTTTGGAGAAAAAATAAAGGTAATAAATCACATTTCCCATTTTCCAGGAATATCCTTGATTTAGTTTTCCACTTAAAATCTAAATATTTGAATTTATACATATTTCCTAAATTTGGTCTGGGACTGGGCCTATTTCATCCTAACTAGTTACAGAGTGTATTTGAATCAGATGTTTTAGAACACATATTTAAAAAACTCAAATGTATTTGTAAAACCAGAAGGTACTTCAAAAATCATTTTCCCAATGTAGACCACAAACCTGGCTTATAGGTTTAGAGCACTATTTTCCTTCAGCAGTTTGTAAAAGAAAGAAAAACCACAGAAAAATACACAAAAGTCCCTGTGAAAACACTCTCAGTGCTTTCGTTAATGATAAAAGCATTTCAAGGCTATTGGTCTACATGGAAGTATAGCATGAGATACTTTAAATTACATTTGCTCTAAGTCTGAGGAGCTACAGTTTCCATAGAAAATATAAAAGATATGCACTGGTGTTTTAGACAAAACCTCCCCTGTGTTTGTATACATAATCATGTGCATACATACATACCTATATATGAGGATATATATATTTATATATATATATGTATATATATACACATACATACATGTATATACAAAGCATTGAAGAGAGTCTGTGATTCCTCTGAGAAACATTTCTTGAATTGTCATCAACTCTTATGGGTCAGTAAAATAGAATACATTTTTTAGTCAAAGAAATGTAGAGTATTCCAACCAACGATTTCAGTGTCGAGTTAAGCAAAGAGCAAGAGCAAACTATGAGCAGCACAAAAAAAGTTTACTGATGGCCAGATATTCAATTTGCAAATATGCAACCTTGTAAGATTATTGAAATAATGCCTAGTTAACACTGCTTATCAAGAAAGTAGGAATGGTGGCTCCAATGCAACACACAGATTGTTTGATGCTGGTAGCAACATAGTATTGTCTAGGTTTTCTTAGTGTTGTCTTATATTTAACACTACAAAGCTGGTTTATACAGTACTTAGATCATTGAAAACACAATCTTATTTTGCCACATCATAGTAAATGAAGGGAATGTGAAGAGACCTTTTTTTAAATTTCATGTGATTCTATTATTTATTTTGTATATATAACCTGGTTACTTCATAGTTATTGTTCATTTTAGTGATCAAATAAGTATCTTTGCAATATTAAAACTGGCTGTAGTTTTACAGATGGTGGAAAAGCTGTTGCATACTGCCCAAAAAATTAGACAACTACTTTTTTTTCCCTCAGATTTGGTATTCTTTATTGCTATTCTTTTGGTAATTTTTGGTTTTTTTTATTGAGCAGACGTGATTCTATGTCATTATGATTTATTTGTCATGGACAGCTATTGATAGACATAGTGCAAACTGCTTCAAATAAGATAAAAAACACCCAAATACAAACAAAAGAGCAAAGCCACTTGTAATATTGCTAGGAACTCAAACAGAAGTGATCCCAAAATACTGGGTCTAGTAAACATGAAAATAAAAGGAATGTCTTCTTATGAGATTGCTTCTTCTTTCTTCAAAACCCAAATGGTCCTAGGAAGCTTCAATACACATGCAGAATTTAATTAAAAGCCTATCATCTTATCTGTACTAAAATAAATGACAGAATCTGTTGAGGTTCTTTCATTGAATACATGAATGAGTACTTGTAAGGGTTACCAACATTACAAACAGGTGTATAAACAGGTTTTGAACTAGAACTTTCTTCAGCTGAGCCTCTCTGTTCATAAGGAAAGGGTTCATTGTGCAAGTTCTCGAATACTTCTTCATTAAACTGCCTTGGTTACCAAATGGAAACTGTTCCATAGCCTTTATATCAGTTTTTTCACCATCACAGAATATCTCATTATAATTATCTCTGATTCAATTAGGATAAAACTAATAGTTGGTGCACCAGTTAAACAGATAAAATCCAAGAACCAGGTACACAGCCATTTTCAGCAAGACTTGACTCCTGTACAGATATTATAGAATATGTGAGTTTTCAACATTTATCAATCTACACATGCTTAACAAAATCTTTGAAAGTAACCAATAAGAAGAGACTATATAAGATCTGTGTTACTTTTCTAAGAAGCAATGACTATCATTTACTCTTGTATGCTACCTGTTATTTCAAACTATTTGTCAGATTATAAAAAATATCATCATATTTGGCACTGTACAAACTCAAACACTCTTGCATAGGCAAGGCCTTTTTTTTTTTTTCCACACAAGAGTCTGAGAAGAACAACACAAGGGGACATTTTTGCTTGCATTTTTTGGCAGAAACTTTTCTTAATTAAATGGGGTATGACCTTTATTCAATTTTACACATTGTATTTCTCATTGCACTCAGTGTATCCACTTTTGAAAACTAATGACCAGACTTAGCTTGGACAAGACCTAAACTTCTGTTTCCAGGGAATCAAAATATTTTTATTTGCAGTTAGAGAACCTCTTTACCAGCATGTCTGGGAAATACAACATTAATTCCATATTAGAAGCTTCTAGATTTTTATTTTTGGTGGTAGGGGGAAGAAATAAAGGAATAAAATTAATAAAATAATCATGAAAGAATGAAAGCAAAGTTTATGCTCTCCTCTCATTAAAAAAACAGATATATTGAAGTCTATTTTTTTTCAGAAACTGTAATGTAATTTGCTTATTTCCCAAGTTCCAACTAGGGCATTACCATGATTCAGCTCTGCTTTTCTGAATGCTTCCCTTTCTCCCACCAAATCATCTTTTATTTTTTTTTTAAGAAGGACAAAATATATTTTTCCTCTGTTGCACTTCTGTAATATTTCAGCAAAACTGTTTGGATTTTAATGGATTCATGTTGAGGAGAGTTTTATATGTTTGTGTGACCAACTTCTCACATTTGAATTTTAAACTTTATGACTCATTACTGAAACTTATTAATTTCCTGAGAATCTGCCATATAAATACATTTATTGGTCTGTGTTTTGGTGCCTAATTAAAGATGCTCTCAACAGCTAGAAAAATTGTCATCAAAGTCCATGGATAATAGATTCTAAATGGGCTGTTAAGGATGCACTTTGAACAATTTCACTGGTCTTAAGATATAGTGCAACACAAATTTCTCTAGGAAGTATTCTACACTTTTAGGACAGGATACGCACTTCATATTGAAGAAAAATATTTAATAACATTTAAGTAACATTTAAAGAATCATTGTGCAAGAAGAAGTTGTTTTCTAATGAAGAAAAGAGAAAAAAAACACGTATAGAAGGCTCTCTAAACTGGGTGAATGTTTCAGTAAATGAGAACTTTCCTTCAGATTATGACCCTTTCCACTGTTTTGCAGAAATAAAGACATAGTTTGAATGATATCTCAGTTTTCTGACAAAGGGGAGTAATTTTGACTTAAAACCAGAGGAGTCTTTGTAAATGATGATTTCTTTTCAGCTTAAAAATGAGAAAAGGATTTTTTTTTCAAAATTACTGTTTGACTTAGATGAAAAAAGTTACACATTTTATTTTTTAATTATTTGCATTCAAATGTTACATGTATTAGCTTGTTATTGCAGAGAGCAGCCATCTGAATGCTTATTCAAGTAGCATAAGTACTTGTCATAATTGTGTTTGTACTGCACTTTTGGAAACAGATTGACACTGCTATATGTTAAATAAACTTTTAAGATTTGTCTCCCTATATTACAAAGAGAAATAATTAATCTAAAGGGAGAATTCTTTAAATATCTGTAATATATAAAAATAATGGTAGCAGCCAATAACTAGATGCACAAAATACAAGAAAGCAAAGACACCTGATCAAAAGAACATCTGATTCAGTAGACAGATGATTACTACCTTCAATAAATTAAAAAATCTGTCCTTATCTGTATGTAATACAGACATTTTCCTGTTTCAGGCTCATTCAATAAAGTGGTTTTATGAAAAGTAATATAGCACACATAACATTGAACATTGTATTAGATGTTCAAGTTTTTCTCATGATATCAGAAATTTTCAAATAAAATTTGAAATGAAATAACATTTAACAAAAACTCCCAAACATTTCCCAAATGTCTTTGCAAGTACATAGCTTTAATTCAGTGCTATTATTTCACAATTTACTTGCAATATACTTTGTAATTTACTTGTCATTTACTTGTAATATACTTTATACTTTTATGCCTTATGTTTCCTTCTTTATAAAATTTGTAACTTCATAAAGTTCATTTCTCAGTGATGTATTGCCTTGTTTCTACTGCCTTGTAATTAATTAGTCTTTCTTCCCATTAGGATCTATTTGTGTGCAGAAAAATGCCCTATCCCACTGTTTGTACTCACCTAAAAGATATAGCTAAAGATATCATTGGGATATAGATATCATTGGGGCATTTCATTAAAAAGGCATTACTAAAATGAACAAAATATTTCCAAGAAAGTCCAGCTGTGCAGTTTATTTTGTTTGCTAAACTTTGTTTCCCATTATATTTTCTTCATGTGTTCTACCATCAGACATTTTCCACAGTAAAATCATGGTAATGATTTTTTCTCTGGCAACTTTCAGTCTGTCTCTTTGCTAAAAGCTATCACTGCTCACACTGTTCAACACTCACTGCCTAGTTAGTTCTAAACCTATTATTTCATATTCGTACATTAAATCTGACTTTCCATTATGCAGCTAAATAAGTTTTATTTGGTATTCTACAGAAAATTTATTTATTTTAATGCTGGGGTCTTTGTGTCCTTGATGATCTCTAGTACATAGTTTCTATTGATTATTTTTATGAAATTAAGATGTCTTACCAGGCAACCTCTGTGGTTCTCTAACTGTAGTATACTTATCATTTAAAAAAACTAACTACTATGTAAAACCAAATCTTCTATCGCCATATATGTGTGTTCATTATCCTTGTTACACCCCATGCTGTTTTCTCTTAATTTATTTATGTGTGTGTATGTGCATCACAGTGTTACTATTTCCAAATAATTTTTATACTCTAAAGAGCACCCATCTGCCATATGTCCCTTATGAAACTTAACAGTCACATTTTCAAAGATCCCTAATAAATTATTAAAGCAATTATTCATGTAAGTCAATAAACTTTCTTATAAATATGGGTGGCCCACTTGCACTGTAAGTTTCAGAAAGTTGCTTTACAAATAATTTACATATTTTCAAATTGGAAGAAACAAGACCAAACATTATAAATGAGTTACCACATTAAATCTGTTCACCAAACAGGTGTTTCCTAGATCTAGCTCTAAATTATTAAATCAATGTTTACTAATAATTATATGCATAATATTAGTTTTCAGAAACTAGTTCATTTTATCTTACTCCAAACTACTTTTTAAAAATCAAAGATCAATAGAATAGAATAAGTGGAAAATGATTCATTAAGAATTTCAAGATGACACTACTACTAACTAAACAAACTTTTACTAATTATCACATCATCTGACATAAACAAGAGCTCTGAGTTTTTATGAACCATATAATTTTTTTATGGGTAGCAAAAGTTAAGCAGAAGAAATCTGTGTAACTTGCCTAAGGAAAGCTAAATAAAATAGATATCAAAATAGCAACTAAAATGCAGAATTTTTGCATTTTTATATGTATACTAGAGCATAAAGCTAGTTTAACTATAATGAACTGACCTATATTTGTAAGTGACCAAAATAAATTCTGTTTTGTTAGCCAGTCTTTGGTATTAGAAATGATTTATTACCTAAAAACTTATGTTATTCTGTATGTTAAAGAATTAGTATTCAGTTGATCAACAATTACTGTGAGAACAGTTACACCTCATGATTCTCTGAGATCTGTTAGTTCCTTATCAAACTGTGAAATTTGATTCTAGTTTTGAATATTTTCCAATTTATTAGTTCTGATGGCAAAAGATGAATTAATGAATCTAGTAATCATCTTTAAAAGAATTTTTCCAAAATTATAGTTGTTGGTGAAATTGAGACAGATGATTTATCACCATTTATTTATTCTTAGGATTCTAAAGTTGTCATTTTATTTAGCCAAATACTAAGTTCTTTATGTCCAACTGATTTCAGCAGGATTTAGGTCTTCTGGAAAAATGGTTTCATGTACATGGCTTCCAAGTATATGAATTACTGTCATAGGAAAAACATCTCAGTAGAGGGGAATAGATTGCAAGGTTATAAAGAACTGTATTCTTTGAAGGTCTGAACAATATGAAGCAAGGGAAAAAACACAGATTTTTAAAAAGATCCTACTTTTAGAAAAGTAAGTCCCATTTCACCATGGGACTTGCACCAAAACAAGATTATACAAGAGCAGTCATCTAATTTGAAGTTGAGCATTAAATTTAAAAAACTATCCATTTCTTGAAAGAGAAATACTGATGGTGACATCTACAGATAGCACTGAAACACTGAAGGATGGTTTATACTGGAGAACACAGAATGAAAAACCATTCAAGTAGAGTAACTAGCTGACTAAACTCTGTACTTTACAGTCTATAAAAAGTTAAATGTCACACAGACAAGGTCTTTCAATAAATAAGTAATGAAAGATTTTTTTTCTCCGCTTTGTTTAACCCAAATGCTATAAAGTTTCAGCTGAGCAGTGCAATATTGCTTAGAGAGATGCTTTGAGCTTCTGCTTGCCTCAACACAAGAAAGACCAAGATGCTGTTTCTTTAAGGATGTTAAGTGGCTTTTTTTGGGTGACAGAAAAGGCTTTCCCTTTGGAAAGTAATAAAGAGACAGGGAGACAGAGCACCTTGCAGAGGCAAAGGCAGATTTATGCCTCACCAGTGGCAGCTGGCAGCCATAGCAGCTGCAGGACCCCTTAGCAAGGCTGTATTTTCAGACTTGGCAAGGAACACTGGGTTATGCCCACCAGGAGGGAATTATAGCTCTGGAACCACTCTTCCTGCTCAGGGGAGGGCCATGAGTGATGCTGCAATGCCTCTTTAGGCTAACGATACCTTGGTGGGCTTTCTAGATCTCCCTGCGAGGCAGGGTCCTTGATTGATTTCAGATTTCAGTGAGGTACCTCCAGGCAGGCACAGAAATAACCTGGATGACAACTTTATGGAACAGGTCCTAAGGGAACCGACTCAGAAAGATGCCCTCCTTGATCTAGGATTCATCCCAGAATCCTCAAAGAGCTATTTGATGTCATTGCAAAACCTCTCTTGATTCTTGAGTGGTCTTGGGAAGCTGGAGAGGTCCCAGATAACTGGAAGCTGGTGAATGCTGTCGCAATTTTCAAGAAGGGCAAGAAGGAGTACCCCAGAAACTACAGGCATGTCAGTCTCACTTCAGTGCCTGCTAAAGTTATGGAGAATATTTTGGGAAGTATTCAATAACACCTGAAAAACAATGCAGTCATTGGCAACAGACAGCATGGCTCCAGGAGAGGAAAGTCCTGCTTATCAAACCTGATTTCCTTTTATGACCAGGTAATCCACCTAGCTGATCAGAGGAAGCCAGCTGATGTAATCTTTTTGGATTTCAGTAAAGTTTTCATTACTGTCCATCACAGGATCCTTCTGGACTAAATATCCAGCTCACAGCTGGATAAACAAACACATCGTATGGTGGGTGAACAATTGGTTCACGGGTCGAGCACAAAGGATAATAGTGAATGGGGTGAAATCAGGCTGGTGACCTATCACTAGTGGGGTTCCTTAGGGCTCCATCTTAGGCCTTGTGCTCTTCAACATTTTCCTAAATGACTTGGATGCAGGACTGGAAGGGATACTAAGCAAGTTTGCAGACAATACAAAACTGGGAGGAGCTGCTGACCGCCTTGAAGGCAGGGAGGCCCTGCAGAGAGACATCAGCAAATTCTAAGACTAATCATATGAAGTTCAACAAGGAGAAGTGTCAGATTCTGCACCTGGGATGAGGCAACCCTGGATGTATGTACAAACTGGGGAATGAGATGCTGAAAAGTAGTGCCATGGAAAGGGACCTGGGAGCCCTGGTTGACAGCAAGTTGAACATGAGTCAGCAGTGCCCTGGCAGCCAGGAGAGCCAACTGTGTCCTGGGGGCATCAGGCAAAGCATCGCCAGCCCTTTGAGGGTGGGGATTGTCCTGCTCTGCTCTGCACTGGTGTGGGCTCACCTTGAATATTGTGTGCAGTTTTGGGTGCCACAATATAAGAAAGATATTAGCCTGTTAAGAGAGTGTCCAAAGGAGGGCAACAAGGATAGTGAAAGGCCTTGAGGGGAAGCCGTATGAGGAGCAGCTGAGGTCACTTGGTGTGTTCAGCCTGGAGAAGAGGAGACTGAGGGGAGATCTCAATGCAGTTACAACTTCCTCATGAGGGGAAGAAGAGGGGTAGGCCCTGATCTCCTTATGGTGACCAAAACCTGAGGAAATGGCCTGAAATTGTGTCAGGGGAGGTTTAGGTTGGATATTAGACATAGATTCTTAACCCAGAGGGTGGTTGGGCACTGTAACAGGCTCCCCAGAGAAGTGGTCACAGCATCAAGCTTGGCAGAGTTCAAGAAGCCTTTGAACAATATGCTAGAGCATATGGTGTGACTCTTGGAAATGGTCCTGTGCAGGGCCAGGAGTTGGACTCAATGATCGTGGGGTGCCTTCCAACTCAGTATATTCTGTGATTCTGTGAAAATGAGCAAGAACTGTTGCTGGGGTACTATCCCTGAGCATAAACCATGTTTATAATATAGTAGTTTTTTGGTTTGGGGCCCTGGGCTTTTTACTGTGGTTTTGATTTTGGTGGTGTTTTTGTTTTTGTGGTTTTTTTTTGTTTGTTTTTTTTGTTGTTGTTGTTTTTTTTTTGTTTTTGTTTTTTGTTTTGTTTTTGTTTTTTTGTTGTTTTTTTTTTTTTTTGTTTTTTTTTTTTAATATATTTTACATGTTTGATGTAGGTATACTACACCCTTCTAGATTTTCTGCTAGAGAAAAAAGGTTGAAAAAAATTGTCTCTCCCTTGCTGTACTTTATGAGAAAACTATCTTAGTATATGTTACACTCTAGATTTTAAGCTACAAGCTTCAGATTCAGTATCTGACACTATAGTAACTTTTTTAAAGTCTGGAAGTGTTGGGCACAGACGAGAACTCTCTTTCCCTTATGCTCTTTGCAGTGGATAGAGTATAGGATGATCTCTGTTTTAAACTAAAGACCCCTTTGCCCTCTGACTACTAGAGTACTTTAAAATATCCTGACCATTAATTTTTAATGAGGCACACCATATTGGTTATGAAGTATTTAGAGTAAAATATGGTATACCACACACCAATATTTTATTCTTCTATTTTATTTTTTTTTTTAAATAGGAGACATTCAGACAGGTAATTCAAATCTCCCTCCCTCATCCAGACCCAGTCTAGGCAGAATTAAAAAAAATTAATCGGCAGGAAAGTTTAACACATACATAGGCAGGGCATATATCACATGATTTGGATGGATATTATGCGGTTGCATTTTCCTGCAACTACTCACAAATGCCTCCCTGACCCTCTCTCGGTTTCAAATTGCTCTAAACTGCCATGCAGGATTATGGCCGTATCATTGCAGTCTCCCAAGCAAGTGCTTTCTTTTCTAGCTTATGGTGCTACTTCAGGCCCATTCTAGGCACAGTAGTTACAGCTATATTTATTTGAACTGGATAACAGGATTTGTAATAAGACCTTTGAAGGCTATATTGAAACCTTTGAATAATTTCCAGAGCATTTCTATAGAAACATGCATATAGAAACATAACAATGTCACATAACAGTGTCACAACCATTGATCATGATGCTATATGAAATAGATCTAATTAACAAGAAACAAGGCTGAAATTACCAAAAACTACAGAGAAGTGTCCACTAAGAAAAAAAAAATGTTTCCTGTTAGTACTTTCCTGCTTTTCAAAATGTATGTGCAGTGCTTACTAATTTTCTGGCATCCTTCTTTCTAAGAGACCATATCAGTGTTCACCGCTCTAAGAATTTTTCTAGGCTAGATGAAAATCTTTAATCAGAGACATGTATAAATTACAGCAATATGTGGAGAGAAACACTGAAATTACTGATTTTGTTTTATACAGTGTTCACTACATTTCATTTGAAGGTCTGTTGTTCATTGCCTGACTATAGGAGGCCTGATGAGATAGGTCAATATAAAAATATATATTGGCAAAAGTGTGCATGGCTTAAAGACTTTATCACATGAGTGACAGAATGAACCAGATAACTTGATGGTATTCCCAACTCCTTTGGACATCTCCACATGACCCATATCTGCAACTAAAAATAATCCTCTTTCACCAAAAGACATTCACTCAGACTCTCTGTACTTACATAGAAAAATCAAAACACACATAAATAGTTAAATGTTTATTAAAGTAGTGATTTTTTTTTGTCTTTTAAATTGTTATATGGAAGACTCCATGTTTAGAAGACATTTAAATTCTGATATAGAAAACATTTCCTTGTTTTCTACAACTTTTACTGTAGGAGAATATATGTAGAAAGCCTTGATGTTTATCTTTTATTTGAGAATACTATATAGATGTTCGTGGAGAAAAAAAAAATCCTCATTACTTACCTTCTTTTCATTATGAAGCTAAATAACCAACCAAATAATATATTTTTTCCTGGATTTATATTGATTCACCCTGCTGTGATTACAAATTATAGGATTTGACATCAAGATAATAAGACAAAAAAAGAAAAAGAAAGGGCGGAAGTTTCTTTGTTTGCAAATCTAGAGCATTAATTGTGTTCCTGGGAGGCAATCTGGATGAAGCTTCTGCTAAGCAAATTAGATATAAACTGAAGGTGAGGGCAAAAGGGTCGCCACAGCAAGGGAGGATCGAGTGACAGGCACTGGGACCTCCGATGCATGGCTTGTAGAGCAGATGTTCACAAGGATGCAGTGATTATTGAACTGGTAATAAAAAAGCATCAGCTTACAGGCAGCCACGATGGATGCTGGTAATTATAAAGCATCCCCTGGGAGGAAAATGACACAAGTCAGCGGCATCTCTGCAATCACAGGGGCATAATTAAAGCTCTAGTAACAGTTGTTAATAGGGTGCAAATAAAACAGGGGGAAAATTTGAACACAGTCTTTTTCTTTTTTAAAGAGGCGGCAAAGGACAATGTAATTACAGAGACTGCATGGTTTTTAATTTCATGATACAGTAAAACAAAGACCTTTAATGTATTTTATACATGCATATACACACCATATCAAACAAAACAGAAGTGATTTAAACGTTGTGTGGCATGATGGGGAGAACAGATTTTTTTTACCAGAATATTTATATTTTAATTTTTAAAATGGGCAAAGCACAAATATGTAAAGAAAATGTAATATTATAAATATTTGGCCATTCATCCTCACAAGAGAGGTACAGTGACAGTATGTATGTTTAGCCAGTCCTCTTGGCATTATTGTAGACACAGTAATATTAAGATACTAGCAAGGCAGATAATATTATATTTTATTAGACCCACTGGAAAAAGCAGACAAATTCCCAATTTTTATACTGTTAAGGCATTTTTCAGATATTTAAAACATACTTTTGGCATCCAGAAGTGTAGCTGGTATGTTTGGTTGGGCTTAATGATCCATAAATAGTTTATGCATTCCACATCTAGCACACTTAGGACTTAGACATCAATTTCAGTAGAAATCCTTATGAAGTGTTTGCTACATGAAAAATGTAATATCTATCCTTCGTATACAATAAAGACCAGTCAATCACGCTTTGGCACAGAGTGATGAAAAGTATCTTTGGTTTAAATATTTCAAAATTCAAGTGTTTTCATCTACTAGTCTAATTAGTCAAAATACCACATAGCGGTATTGCTCAGAAATTGTTGAGTCTGCAACTTTTTGGAGTCTCTCTAATCCTCCCATTCTGTTTGAGTGTTTTTGAAATTTTTTTCCCATACTTGATGTCTTTATTAGTGTACCAGTTTTGCAGAGTTTTTCCGAGGGAACAGATTCTCCTCAAAAAGTGTGGTATTTTAAGAGTTTAGTACTATTGTTGATTACCTTCCTGAATGTGATCTAAGTAATCTCCTCACCATTTGCAATTTTGTTTCTTTCGCTTTTCTCTGGAATGTTCCCTGCAGACAATATTCCAGAGCTCTTACTTTTTTTCTTACAGACAAGCATCCAACATACAGCACTGTATTTTGGTAACCTCTTCAAGCTCAATCCATTAGCTAAGAACTTTCAATTTTTAATTTTTTTTTTCTCTGTTTCCTTCAGAAGGATATGCTGATGGGGACTACTGAGATATGTTTGGCTATAGCCCAATTTGTTTGTTAAAAATGTACAGAAAGTCTGCTTTTTGGGAACACAACATAAAAAAAACATAAGAAAAATTTTCATTATTCTTAACCTCTTTTTTTATACCAAGAACAAGCTTGCCTGGAGGGAATTCTCTTTTTCTGTTTTTTTGTTTTTTTGTTTTTTTTTTTTTTATGAAGGCCAAATCTGTTATTTGCACTCTTGTAATGTCAACTTTCTTTTGTTTCACAGTCCCTTAAAAACACATTTACCTATAATGGAAACCCAAATCCCAGCCTATCCCTAGCATTTTAATCAGTGAATCATTTAATTCATTGCTACCAAAAGATTTGACATATTGGTTCATAAATGAAGTTTGTTTTTTTCAATCATTAGACTGGAGAGAATTTCACTTTCTCTTTATTAAGACTAAATGAAGAGTTTTCAGCCAGAACTGTGATTGACGTCTGCCATTAGTATCTGCAGCATATCAGTATTAAGATAGCATTAGGAGTCATTGAAAGGCACCAATGTATTCTATTGAACCAACAGCCAATACTAATTGCAGGAGACAATCAACAGGTTTAATGTAAAATTTTTATGTTCATGCAGTCTTTAATGAAGGAAACCTGAGAAGAGTTCAATCAGATGTCAAATGTTAAACACGAAATAAAAAAAATTCAATCTATGTAAAAGAAAAGATAAAATCACAACAAACTATTCTTTGCTAAAATAATACCATTTAAATAGTTTAAATGTTAAAATTAATTATTAAATTAATCTTAATCCACTCCACAAGCAAGGAGGCTGGGAGTGCACAAGAAGTTGAGATGAGACAGCAGGACAGCTGATGCCAGCTGACCAAAGGGATATTCCAGACCATATGGCATCATGCTTCAGATGTAAAGTTGGAGGAAGAAGGAGGAAGATGAGGTGTTCAGAGCTATGGTATTTATCTTCCTTCTCTTTTATTTTGTTATGTGTTAAAGAAGAAAAATCCCATTTGTAATTTTTTGCCAGTTCAAAACAACACAGCAAACTTCTGATAAAGTCATCTAGAAAAATATATTAAAATGAGATATTATTGTTAATGTGTGAAAATAAAATAGCCTGTCTCAAAATACAAATAATTTTTTAAAACTATAAATAATAGTTATGTGAAGATTATATACTCCAAAAGTCCAAAATTGCTAAATAATAAACAGAAGGAACAACTGGGTGAAGAAAGACTATAGACTATAGACTAAAGACTATAGATTTGAATATTCTATTGCTGTTGACTGCAATTAATTCTATTCTAATATTCTACTTACATAGATGCAGAATACAGAATTAATTACATTGTGAATTATGCTAGCTATAATAAAATACATCCCAGATAACTCTTTCCTGTGTTCTTCCCTATGTGTCCACATCCCATCACTGCATCTGACATGATACATAAGCCTCATTGTCTAAAGATTAAATATCCAGGAAACTAAGTCCCTCTATAGGTAATGGGCATGTTCAGTCCTACTGGAATAGTACTTAACAACTAAGGGACTTAACTGAGAACATATTTACTGCTGCATACATACATAGTAACCATTTCTTTAATTTCAGTAATGTTTAATCAGTGTGAAAATGGTCTTGATGACACCGGACTGAAGCCCAATATTGATAGTACAGAAAAACTGAAATGTCATAAACTCTAAGGGGTTTACAGCATTATTATTTTCAGGTATAATATTAGATATTAAAAAGGCTTTATCCCTGTAGTTCCAATAGCTGCAAACAGCAGAATTTATCCACTTCTAGAAAACTGCACAGACAGTAACTGCAAAATAATGGACTCTATACACAGGAAATTCAATCCCTGTAAAAAGTTTTCCATAAAGAGAACCACCTGCAGACCTAGAGAAAATTTGTTTACCCTACACTAAGGTAAAAGAAAATCAGCTGAAAAGAAATTAGATTTATGCTTTACACATAAACAGGTAAAGAAATTTGGACCACTGATTTCACAAATAGCTCAGTGTAGAGCAGTATTATTTATACTCTTATGCTCTTGAGCTGCAAATTGAGTCATGCTTTCATCATACTTTTCAAAGTATTTTAACACTGTCATGGTTTAGGAATGGTACTCCCCCACTCAGTACCCCCACCGAGACTCTTCAAAACCACACTACTACTCTCTCACTCCCCCATTTGCCCTTTTCCCTTCCTGGTGTAGTGGGATGGAGCTGAGAATTGGTGGCACAAAAGGCAAAGATCCCTGGTTGAAATAAGAATTTACTGGAAACAGGAATGAGATAAGAAAACAAACAGTAACAGCAACAATATTAGTAACAAGAGGTGTAAGGAAAAGAAACTATTTACATGGAAAACCCCTGACAATAAACAAATATTGGATCCTTTCCACCACGTTTTCTCCACCAGAAGGAAACCCTTATCCCTGGAAGAGAGTCCCTTTCCCCCACCACTGGCAATGACCTGAGGTGGTATCAGATAACACCCAGGTCTAGTCATGCACTCTCACAGCTACTGCAATAAAAGTAACAGTGTCCTAGTTGGAACCAGGATAACATTTTACTATTTGGTGTCTTTTTTTCTAACATTGATTTGCTTTATGTAGTAAATGTTTAACTGGTCTTAGAAAATGCTGAGATTTGGATATTTATTTCTTATGTAAAGTAGTTAGTGACTTTCTATGAATTCATAATAATTAACCAAAATCCTTTTTGGGAAGCAAAAACCTATTTCTTTTGAACATCGAGAAACAAAACAATCTTAAATGCAGTAAGAGTACTACTAGATACAAATAAATTATTTCAGGATAAAAAAAATCATGAATGGATAAAAATACTATCATAAATTTCACAGAATCCACGTGGCCAAAACTCTCTTCATTCCCTTCCCTCCAAGGAAAAGGAAATAGCAACATATGGAGAAGCTCATATAACTTGCTGAGTTCATTCAATTATTGAACATTTTTATTCAAACAGACTATTCAAAGCAAATAGTGTTCCTTCACACTTAGCAGATAGTACTAGTGCAATTGATCTATTTTTGTGAGCTTTCTTTCATTCAGAGGTGATGTACCAGTGCTGTTGACTTCAACTCCTCCTTTGACTTGCCCTTCTATAAATCCAGGCTACTGGCAAATCAAATTTTGAGTCTGCAGATAGGTCAGGAACAGCAAGTAGTCCTATTTTTTCTTCTGTGAATTTAGGACCTTCTTTTCCACAATTTTTGTTGCATTACCACAGAGAGGAGCATCTGGTCTAGAGATCTTTAGCTCCTATTGCCTACTTAAGCGGTCTATCCCATTTAGGGATAGTTGATGACTCTGCATATCAAATTTTTTATTGTGCTGTTGACTGCAATTAAATCTGGGCTCTGTCATAAATGGCTGTGTGTTTATGGCTAAGTATACATTGATAGTCATTAAATTTTTACACCGTTTGCTCAGATTTTCAGCAGAAAAATGCAGGTCTATATTTGCACCAATGTACTTCCATTTGCATTCAACTTCTTACAAATATCTTTACTTTTAAAGTAGCTATCAGTTACTAAATTAATGTTATGGTCTCTATTAGGCCATCTGCTAGCTAGCCAAATTCACGTTGTTTTCATTTTTATTAGTAGTACTATCAATAGCCTCATGTGGTACTTGTTATTTTCATAGAGAAAATATGCCTTTTCCAATAGAAAAATACACCTTTCTTCTTTTGAAGAAACTGTATATTACTCATTTGATTTGTGATAATTTATAATAATTTTCCATATTTTTTCGTTCTTTCACTGGAATCACTACCGCTAATTAATTAAGTCAATTTTCCACACAGCTGATTTCCTTATCTCCAAATGGTTTAAGGTAATACTTGCTACCAGTAAGTGTTGCAGTTGTCACCTACAGTTCTTGAGTTTAGATTCCTTTAAGATAAAAGAGTGCATTTGGTTTCATTTTAGCACAGATCTTTGTGACAAACTCGGGTACACTTTATAAGTAATAATGTTATGTCTCTGGGAAGTAATAGTAAGAAAATGGTCTTTCTGTTGAACTATGCAAAACTATAACAAAAGATTTCCCCTTAATGGTTAATATCACCTATTGTCTGTAGTTTGTCTTACTATACTGTTTTTCTTCGTGTGTAGCCACTATTCATAGTGAGTTCAGAGTAAGTTCAAAAAAAAAGTGAAGTACATTAGTGAACATTACAATGTGTTAAAAAAGCTTATATCTTTGTGACTTCCTTTGAGTGTTTTGTGTCTTTTAAAATTTTCTATGGTAACTGGATTGAAAACATTTGATTTTGACTACCACCAGTGAAGCAGCACTACTTCTTTTCCTGACCCTGTATCCTGTTGTTAATAGCAGACAGGGTCTGTGTTGGATGATGATTCTAGGAACTATACTGATGAACTTCTATATCAAAAAATATCCCACCTTCTACTAGTTGTGTCAAACTATTTTTCTAATGAAATAGAAAACTAAGGCAAATTTGACTTCCAGACTTCCTTTTAATTAGAAATTATAATCATTTTATAACTGCCTGTCAAAATGCTTACTTCATATCCTTAATCAGTATAAAGGGTAGCAATAATCTCTCTGGCATAATCTGCACCAGTCACAGCAGAAGCCCTTTACATATCCCACCTCATAGGAAATCTTGTTGCAATATTTCTGATTTGAGCAATACAAAAATGTCTCCAATTTGTTTTGGTTTATTTCCCTCTTATGAATGGCTCTATGCTTCAGATATAGCTCCATTTCTGTATGTTAACCTGCAGCAGGAGGGCAGATGCTACAGGGTGACTCTACTACCTGTACTTTCTCCTCTCTGATAGAATTAGTTCACATGCCAGTTTTAAATAGCCTCCCCAAAATGTGTAATGGCCACCACCCACTGAGATCTAAGTCATCCCTTGCTCACTTGGAACTTGGCCAAAACGGCACTGCTGTGATGCAGAGCATGTCATGCTGCTTCTTCCTCTGATGTGGAAATGGAACTTTAACAGTCAGCAAATCTCCTTAATTTGAGTCTCTTAGTTGAGAAATATCAGTTGGAAACTTTACTTAAAATACCAGCAGCCAACAATAAAAGCAAAACCCCCTTTCTAGTTCTTTGTCTAATCCTTTTTTAAGCTTTCAAAGTTGTGCAAAGGCAAGGCTGCAGGAACAGTTAGTTTACGCAGGAAAAAAATGCATAACTCATTAGTTCATTTTCATTGAACAGTCAGCATCTCCTTAAGTAGCCTCTCTGACTCCTCAAGCCTCCTATATACTAATCTGTGGTTTTGAAACACATCTAGCTTTGCAAATGGCAAAAATCTTTCTAGTATTTATGCTAATGTGTTGATCACATCTATTATGATTCTTTGAATTCCTTAGATTTAAACAGATGTAGAATGCTCTTAATGTGTATTGTGCATATTTATGTTACTTTAAATATGAGTTACATTTGAACATGATCATATAGAGATATAACCCGCTTTAAATTTTTCAGTGAACCTGATAATAAATAGAACAAGGTGAGATGTGATAAACAGTAGATAAAGAGACAAAGTCATAGGTTAGGTGAGAGTCAGCCATTTGGCATTTGCAGTGTTATTACTGCTCATTTGCAGGTGTGGTGGGACAGAGGTGCAGGTGAGGAACACTGATGGAGGCAAACAGAAAACTGATTCACCAGCTTCTTTCTTACCATAATTCCCTCAAAAGCTAGTTGTCTTTCCAGTAGAAGCATGTGTGAAAGAAAACAGCAATAGAACATACGTTCTATTACATAGAAGAAATAAATAGCTTGTTCACAGAAGCTGCTTGAAACTGACAGCTGACATGGTGACTGCTGCACCTCTTTGAAGATACCTCATTTCACCAAGACCAGCAAGGTTGTGTGTAAGTGCACAGGGCAGAGCACAGCAGTGCACACATATGTTAAACTGCTTCAAACACACAGATGTGTGTAGGCAGATGACCACAAACTGGAGATATAGCTGCAGAACAAAAGCCTCCATTTAATTTGGTTGTGGTTTTTTGTTGTTTTTGGTTTTTTTCTCTAAGGCAAAGTCCCAGTAGAAGTAGCATTTGGGAATGCTTAACATACTTTCAGAACTGAACATGTACTCCTGAGAGAGTATTTCCCATCTGCTCTAGGACAGATTTTAAACAAGAGTTGCAGAGTGTATGTTTTGAAGTTACCTTGCAGTACTTGGTATAATCATTGCTGCTATCAGGCAACTCTTATTGTGATCAGCTTTTTCACACAGATTCCAGGGAAATAAGACTGTCTGGTTAAATGGGTCTGTGCTACCTCCATACTGGAGAAATGATTAATAAAGCAGTAATGTGCCTGAGATGGTATGTGGACAGCTCATGCCACTGCTATAATCAAACCATAATTCTGCAGCCACCTAACACTTACAGAAAATGACTTTGATATTGTGGTGCTAAAGGAGGAAAAAAAAAAGCTAAATATTCAGGGTCTAATACTTTCTACTGTGAAGGATGTGTTGTGTTCTGAGTCAATAGGAAACCAACCAGGAAACCTATCAGCAGATTACTAAAAGAAAACTTAATTTCACCCTTCACTTTGCTCCTGACTGGTCATATCATAAAATCACATGTAAGACTTCAGTTCACTTAAGCACAAAACAGAGATTATCAGAGCACATGTCTGGTTTTCTTTTTACTTCAGTCATCAAAATAACATAAATTTTTACAACCATTAACTTCTTTGTCATTTTCCTGGTAAGAAATTTTCAGATTAGTTTTGTTCAAAACCAATGACACTTTAATATAATTTTGTGTATTTTCTTTACATTCAAACTTTTTGAAAACATTAGTGCAATAAGCAGTTTCTCATACACATACAGTTTTCAACATGCACAACTGAATCCACAAACAGTATCAGTCCACCTAAATCTACATTTTTGCTGAATAAAATATTTGACTGAAAAGCTTTGAAGAACTCTAATGATCATCTTTTTCCTTCTCACAGAATTCTGAGGAGCTTGATTAAGGCTTATGAAAGGATTTTGAGAATCTTTTGTTGCAGGTGCTATATGAATGTAAGGACTTCTTAATATGTGGTTGTGACAAAATCTCCTATATTCCTGAAATTTTGCAATAGAATGCCTCAGAGCATGAACTTTGCATGTTGTAATTTAGTTATGACAAAATGAGAATACTCTACGAAATGGTTTTATAGAGAGGGACAGTTCCCATAGTGTAAAAGAAGTGTCTTATTAGTCAAGAACATAATCTCATGGATATTGCTATCTGGTAGCTCACCACAATACTTCAGGTAAATTAATCTTTTCAAGTAAAGACACAAGGCAAAGTTTGAAATTATATGTGTTTATGCATCTGTAGACAAAAAAGTTTTTGTAGTGATAAGTATTTCCACCAGTTCTTTCTCATGTACCATTTTTTAAAATGATTTCATGTTGTTTTTACTGAGCCTTTACTATCAAAAACCAGCTTTCATCACCAGACTGGGGCCCTCTGTTCAGCATTTTTAGAGCAGTCAGGGGTGAGGGTATGGAACTCCCATGCCTGCATTAATAAATTACCATTTGCCTCTGCTTTACTATCCATTGCTCCCTTTGCAGCAACAGATCATATACTGAAAGTAAATCAGATCCAGTATGTTTTCTTAATTTTAGTTTTGCGCTAATCTATCTAATAGTAAAAACATCTGGTTTAGTTTTGCTTTAATTCTGATCTATACAGCAGGAATCTGATCACCAAGGGACCTGTGGAGTCACACCAGGTCAGGTTCTGTACCTGCATGGAGTTAATGTGGAATCTATGTGAATAATAAGGTATTGCTTTATATTTATGTTATGCCACTTTTATAGGAGTAACACTAATAATAAAACTTTGATATTAGAACAGATTTAGGCAATAAATTCCAGACAAATAATAATAAAAAAACCAACAGGCAATGATACAGTCAAGAGACAAAAAAGCTGAGCAAAATCATTTTGGTGTGAAATGGGTTAGCCCCTGATATGAATTTGGTAGTTTATGTTACAAAAACCATAATCTTTTAAAAAGTAGTGCTAGTTCAAATTTTGCTTGGTAGACTGTTGGTAGGCTATGCATCATGACTGTCAGTGTGGCTACCATGAAAATTTCAACAAAGAAGTTTATACATTTATAATGGGAAGTTGCTTCTTGTTCTGTACTTAATCTTCTTAGAGAACAAAATGTAAAAAAACCCCACTTCTAGTCCCATGAAAAAAAAAAGAAAAGAAATAAATTCCTCCCTGAATGCTTTAATTTCTGTTCTTAATTGAATTTTAAAGTACTTCCACATATTTTTGGAAGTATATTTCAATGTCTAGGAGAATTTTTATCAGCTTGGTAGAAACTCCATTTTTTAATTGTGTGGTTCCTTCTATGCTGTCAAAACAGCTAACCTACTATTTTGTTTCCTTTGTCTTATGAATCTGAGAGAATCTCAGGGTCATCCTGAGGCAACATGAGGAAATATAAAATAAAGTTGTTATAGCCTAGGGGTAAAAAAAAAGCCTTTCCCAAATCAACAGTATGTTAGGGGACTTCTGCTCCCTGAAGTAACATTACTGTTTATGCACTCCTGGCTTAAAGTTCTTTTTTAGTTGGCCTTATGAAGAGTGCACAAACAGTAACATTGCTTTAGTCAGAAGGAATTAATTATTGAAGTCAATTATTGTTTCTTTTAGACTACTGCCAACAGTCCACAATGACTTGATGTAAAAAAATAGTTGTCCTGCTTGCTGTTTTTGTGAAGGTGAAATCAAATAAATCAAAAAGGAGGTTTCTGGCATAAGACTTCTGTCTCTTCTACCCCCATAGATTTTTTTTTTTTGCTTTTACTGTGCACAATGCTGTGTTGGCAGAGAGAGATAGTCACATTTGTTGTAGGTAGAAAACAGGTATTGCTCAGCTACATTATAAAATACAGTCTATTTTTATCATACAAAACCTTATGAAACCAGATTTACTTCTGCATAGTATTTCTTCAGCTTTCAAAGGCTTGAAATCTGGAATAAAATGCTCCATGGAACTACAGTTGGGGTTACATGCAAACACAGTGTGAATATGGAAGAGAGCTGTAGACTGTTCAAGCTCTCTCACATGACACTGCATGCCCCAGGGCAGACATCCAACATCTGACTTATACCAGACCAAAATCTGGCCCTTTGTTTCTTACTAAGGTCACTGTTTTTCTCACTTTGTTGTGATTAAAGGTATTTCTATCTTATTTCTTTTGCCATAAAAACCTTTTGAGTGAAAGGGAAAATTCTTTTTCCAGCTGCATTTTCTAAAAATTTCATGGCCACTGGGAAGACTATAAAGCAGCTGTGATTCTCAAGTTTTCTCTCTAGTGTATGTTATACTACTGTCTTCTTTCTTATTTTTTAGTTCCCTAGAGTCCATGACTGTCTGATGTTATAATTGAGGCCTTACACAAAACTTTTTGTGAATATCCAACTTTTCTGGAAAAGGTGCTCCCTGAATGGGTATTTCCTGACACCTGAACATTAACTGTCTCTGAGCAGCACATGGCTTCTTCAAGGATGTGTCATAGAGGGCAACAGCCAGAACTTCCTGCAGTTGCCAAAATACCTCTGTAAGCAATATTGGTTCAGGGTTTTCAGATCCCCCAAAAACTTGAACTTGCCACAAAGGACAAGAGGTAACAGCACACATGCTGCCACCTTGTAAAATTCAGGAGAAGCTCTGACCTCTTCTAACCACAGGATGCTATATGTTGATTTAAGTGCTCATTAAACTTGATGCTGGAGGAAGCACACAAACACATGCATGCTAGCAACAACATGTATTTTTCTAATTATTGACAAAAGCTGGTATTTGATTTAATATTGTGGCCTAAGGGGTTCAGAATTCTGAAACCTCAAATTAACCACCTCTCTATCGAGTGAGCTAATGCGTAAAATTTACATTTGTTTATGGACTTCTAGCTTTGTACATGTATCAATGTGTTGATATGATACAGTAATTGTGGATCATGTCCTTTGATAGTTCAAATTGCGTTAGGTCCACCAGAGCCAGTAGTTCTATATTAATTATGCCTATAATTACAACAGAAGATACAGCTCCCTGTACCTTAACTTTGACAGTTGTCATATATCTGCTACTTGTTCGATAGATTACATAAAGCTTTCCTAAGCTGGCCACACCACTACTGCGTACTAGGCATGCTGATGGTGCTAACTTAAACAGATATAATAAAACACATTCATCATCTCTTGGCCTACAACAAGAGATTTACCATGTGGAAACAAAGATTCTGTTCACACCCTTATAAAACAGGTTGACTGCTGTTTGAAAATGCCAACTGTATAAAAAAAATCTTACTGTTAACCTGTGGGACTCCTGAATCTGATTGTAGAACAACTTCTTCTTCACTCTGTAGGAGCTAATGTCAATTGAGAATATTTCCTATCTAAATACAGTGTTGCAATTTAGCCTCTCCCTAAGTCAATAACCTCTCCCTAAACTGAAGAAAAGTGTGTTGGTTTGCTGACCAGAGATTTTGTCAAAGAATATTGGTTCTGAAGTTGAAGGTAATTTTTTGCTTCATGCAGAACATGAAATATATTATTCATTTAATGATACAAGAATTAGCTAAAAAATTCAGGATTGACTGCAATCTCCTGAGTGAAAAGCTGTCGCATTCATGTATTCTCAGTCTTACATATAACTTCATAAAGAAAACTCTATATACTTATTCTGAATATAGATAGATAGATTTAATTTTCTGGTGTGGTCTGCTGGCTGTGGTAAGGGACTGAATTTTGGTCAACCCTACAGAAGCACAGAAATTACTTAGAACTCAAAAATATTGTTCATGGAATACTTGACAAGATGCAGAAATTTTAGTTTTCAATTTTTTATATGTTGTCTTTCAAAAGTGGAAAAATACAATGAAATGAAATTAAGTGAAATGAAAGGAAATGAAATGACAGGAAGTGAATGACAAAAAAATCACTGGTGTGCTCTAAAGAAACTGAGTAACAAGAAAGTAATTGAAACTGCATTGATAAGAAAAAAGGTGAGAAATCAAAAAAGGACACTGTTCATTCTTCATCCTTGTTTCTAATAAGCTTCATCTACTTACCTTGTGTTTACCGTGTTTTTCCTGCCAACTTTCATTTTATCTGCTTTCAGTTTTTTTTTTTTTTTTAATCTGCTTGGTCAAAAGGGAAAGGGAAAAATTCCTAGGATCCTATTAGAAAGAATTCGGTAACTTTGGGTGAAAGCACATTTCAATATGATTTCCATTTAATAATTATTTCATTGAACCTTAAATATAACAGCCTACAAAAAATTCTCAAATTCTGCTTTGTGCTTCCTTTATCTAACTTTTAAACTCTTATTTAAAACGTTAATTTATGAGATCATAATGAAGCTTCCTTCATTTTTTATGAATCTTGAGATTTTGCCTTGTGATAAATATAAAAAGAAATTATAATGATACTTAGAAAGTTTCAGCAGAGAGTACATTCCAATCCAGAGAGTAGTGCATTCTTCCTGGAAGGAAGGGATTTAAATGCAAGGTCATTTTTCATTCTTTGAATTATCACTGCTATGATTTTAGTGTATTAATGGTCTTTGCCATTTGTGAAGTAACTGGTCTCTTAAATCAATAAGCATGCTCAGCTGCTTGCCATTAAAATCAATCAGTACTACCCTTCTGGCTGATGTCATACCCAACTGTAAATATTAAGTAAGCTGTCACCTGTTTTTTCGTTGTCTTTCACCTTTCAAAAGACAGATTTCTTCTCTATCACTGATTAGTAGAAGTCTTTTTAATTATTTCTGATGTTTCCCAGTGGGATCAGGATCTCTTTAGGAACAGAAATGACTGCCCACTGTACTGAAAGAGAACTAAGGAATAATATAAGAGAAATGGTTTGCAATTACTGATGTTTTAAAAATTAACATAACTGAACAAATTATGACATTTTGAAGAAAGACTAGAGAAATACATTTGGATATTACTACATGTTGTTTAGATATTAGCCAGTAGAATTACTTAATATCTCCATGCTTGAGTTTGAAAAATATGCAGGTCAGTTATGCCTAGATATGACTTATTTATATTGGGATTCAATTTGGAAAAATCTCATAAATGCACTTTCATGATTGTCTAATTGCCGTGTATATGAGACAAATGAGACAAATTCTGCTTCATTTATTTAATGATAAATGCAGAGAAATTAAAATTATTTCAGCGGAATTGATTTTCAACTCTAATGCCCAGAGGAGCTCCTCATTGCTTACACAAAGAAGAGAAAAGAACAAAGATATTAAAATTAGCACATGTGGGACTTAATCCTCTCACTTTGACAGAGGGAATGCAAATTATATGTGAGATAAAATTGACATATGAAAAACCACTTTTCTTGAAGAAAGTAGAAAATGATAGAGCTCTTACTCTTACCAGGACTGGTGTAGGGGGTGGGGTGATTTGGATTCCAGTAGGGCAAAACCTTGTGAAGAGAGAGGTCCATACTTAGCCTTACCCACTTCTTGGGTTGCACTAACCAACTTTAGAATCAAGGAGGATTATGCAGGATTCCAACTTTATCCTGGCTTTAGGTAGTCTTTTACCCCCATGTTGATTAAATGAGTTCCTCTATTGGACTAAATCAGATGCAGTTCTCCAAACTGAAGTCACAATGCTTTAAACACATTCATACTGAAGCACGATCTTCTGCAGATTTGCATTTCAGGTTTGATGGGTTTGGCCAGCATGGTTTTTGAGGGCTTTATATTCTGTATGAAGCCTTATGTATGATTCTTATAATTTTTACTTGCAGCAATCTTGGTATTTGAACAAGATGTCAGAAATAATTAGACTCCACAACAGCAAAAATACAGTTAATCTATTTGTTATCTTCACATCAGTGATATGAAAGGATCTCAAAGGAATTTGAATGACATATAATTGGATTTAGTGTAACACTACAAGGTAGCATTTGTATCTCCTTTAATGACTGTTAAATGACACGCACATCTCCAACTTCAAAATACTTGACTATCTTTACAAGCTGATTGCAAAATCTTCATAGCATGACGATTATATACATGGAACCACAGAATGGTTTGGGTTGGAAAGGACCTCAAGGACCATCTAGTTCCAACCCCTGCCATGGACAGGGACACCTTCCAGTAGACCAGGTTACTCAAAGCCACATCCAGCCTGCCCTTGAACACTTTCAGGAATGGGGTATCCACCACTTCTCCAGGCAAGCTGTTCCAGTGCCTCACCACACTCATCATAAGGAATTTCTTCCTAATATCTAATCTAAACCTAACCTCTTTCAGTCTAAGGCCACTACTCCTTGTCCTATCCCCAGATGCCCTTGAAAAAATTCCCTTTCCAGCTTTCTTGTAGCTCCCTTAAGGCACTGAAAGGTTGCTATAAGGTCTTCCTGAAGCCTTCTCTTCTCCAGGCTAAACAATCCCATCTCTGATGATCTTTGTACTACATCAGGCATTTATCTCTGAAATGAAGTATCGTTCAAAAAGTGTCTCACTTATAGCTCCAAACTGAAAATAAGTTACATGTCTGACTGAAACATTATTGGAGTCTTATGTCACCTGAATGTAAATGTCCAGCTGGAATTTTTCTACAGGGAATCTTGTTGAAATTGCCTTGGGAAATTTTTATAAACCCATCATTTTGAGTCTCACCAGAGAAACTGGAATTTCTGAAAAGCACAGCACTCTATTGTACTTTACTAGAGGACTGATACAGTACAGACTTTTCGAAAAAAAGGCAAATCTCTAAAAATCTGAAAGAAAAGCTGGGTTGTGAGCTAACTGAAAATTTGAATGGCAAGTAGTTAGAACTGTTACTTAACTATAACAGTTATGTTCTCTCTGCTTGACTTTTCATTTTGGAACCTTCTAAAAATACTCTACCAGAAGCAGAAGTACAATCCAAAACTTCTACATTGCAAATTTAGCTTTATGCTGCTAGGTAGTAGATGATGGTGTCTGGCTTTCCTTGAAGCTCCTAGGAAGTAGTTCCCTAATGTCACAGTAGTTTTTAGACTGTTTCTTCAATGACATCCCTTGCAGAGGCTGCAGAACCTGCAGCAACTTTTAGTTTTAATCCTGGCAGCTATTTTTGAAGGCGAAAGCATATTCCCAAGATATGCAACAAGGCTTCCCATTTTGCTTCACTTTTTTGTTGCGCTGTAAGATAATCTTCACCAGCTCTTTACCCTGCTCTTTCCTTTTACTCTGATTTTCCCATGAGGATTTAATTTTTTTTCCAGCTAATTAAAATCAAACCAAAACTGAATTGTCTTTCTGAAATGGCACTGTGATTTATTAATATCTTCATCTGGAGTTTCCTAGGTAATTCTATGGCAAATAGTGCTTTCATGCAAAAAGATAGCTGTCTCTGGGGAAACTTTAGGTAGATAAGACATAATCCTTTGATGTGTTTCTCTTCAGAGACAAGGTACACGAAGAAATTCATTACTTGGGTTATGTGATGGGTCATATTGATGACTCCGTTTAAGTCAAATCACCCCATAGACTTTATAACACATTCCATTTCAAATACAATTTTAAAAATTATTTCTCATTGGGCCACCTTTAAGTTAGGTTACCACTTGCTCAAAAATTCAATTTAATACACTGAAATAGAGTTTACTGCATTTTCATCAACAGAAATTATCCTGCATGAAAAATAGGTGCTTTTTTTTCTTTAAAGCAGAACATCTAGAATCATACCAAGCCTCTCAAGTCCTGAGTGAGTGTTTTTCCAAGCTAAGCTAACATGGAACAGAAATAAAATATTTTAATTTGCAATTGTTATAATTAACCACTCATCTTTAAAGAATACATGTATAGGATTTTAGGGTATATTAAAATTTTTTACATTTCATGTTTTTCATATTTTGTTTTGTTTGATCCTGTTTAGTTTATTATCTACACTGTAGTTGTTTTGCTTTTTCAATCACAATAGATGTTCTGTTTTATTGTATAGTTTTCTCTAGATGAATACTGTCAACTACTTAAAGGTTTTGTTCTGTTTTTTAATTTGTTGAGTCTTTTTTTTGTTTAATTGGTTTGTTTTTTTTTAATATTGTGTCCTTCCTCAGTTGCTTTGTTTCACTCAATTAATTTATTAATTTGCTATTAATTAATTATTTTCTTTATTTAGAGAAAAACTGCTTTGGAGGCATCACAACTCACATTAATAGTGGACTGCCCATTGTTATTAAAATCAATCTGCAGTCCTTATTACAGTAATCTCAACTAGAAATATTGGATCACTCTTTAGGCATAATTTAGTTCCTGAAATGAGAAAGAAATTTGTGTTCTTTCATTTCTGTAGCTGGCAGAACTTTGAAAAGAATAAAATACCTTCAATATTCCAATCTGAAGTTACTAAAAAATTTAGAAGTTAACCCTGGCACATTACAAAGAAAAAAAGAATTAACAGAATTTTAAAAATAGTTGTGCAAAGGTTTGGTTTTGCTTCAATGAAAGGACTTCTTGAGTGCAGTGGTTTCAGACCAGACACTAACATCCATCACGCATTATATATATATGATATCACCATCCCAGATTTTCTGAGGTTATTCAAAATATATACTTATTCCACTAAAATAAGGAATTCTTCTCTTAGGATTTGTTTAATTTTGTTTCATTTACTTGATGATAGCACACAGTCTCTGCAAGAGTTACCACATTAAGGCCCTGGGACACTTTTTGGCCTGGTATATAAACCTTACCACGATAAAAACTCTTTTTATCTTCAGGTTGCTGATTTGTATTTAATATAAAAGTTAAATAGTAAAGGTTTGTTTGACTATTTTGAGTATATTTGTAGTATTAATAAATGATGATAAACAGGTCCTCAGTCACCAAATTTATCTGGCCCAATTGTGGTTTGATGATATTTTGATGAACAATATATAATATTTACATAAGTACAATAAAAATGATCGTTGGACTGAGTTAGATACAAACACCTTTCTAAAAACAAATATCCAGGCTCATCTTAAAGCTGCCCGGAGCAACTTTTTCCAGTGTTTTATTCATTTCTTGTTACTAAATTGTTTGTCAACCTCTGTTCAACAGGTTTAAGACTATTGGTCCTTGTTTACAAAAGAAAAAAAGAGAAATTTTTACAAATGTCTTTTTTTTTTTCAATGAGTAGAAGATCAGACCAAATATTTTTTAGAATTCCAACCAACTCTGCCATATTATTTCCATAGACTACGTTACCTTATGAGTAACCAGAATTTACAAACATCCTCTTAATTCATGCCTGTATAAATGAATGAAATGACAATTGTTAAAACATATGTTGAGTTTTATTATTCTTGGTATATTCCATTTTTTCTGCTTTCAGCTTTATTATGCTTTCTTGATTTCACATTATTGAGCCCAGTTTATCAAAATTATACATGTGTACGTGTGTTCTATCGATTGTAGAGTGAAAAAAAGCAAGATCAGGCTAATCCAGCTGAGAACAGTCTCATACAGCAGCCAGGAGCCAGTGCTTAAGAAAAGACTTTATGCTCAGGCAAGTTCACTGTGGTATCACTTCTCTATTTCGGGCAATAACGATCAACAAAAAAAGGGGCTGTATCCACATCAATAAAATTTAGTAGATTCAATTATTCAAACTTCTTTTCCAAAATACGGATTCCTCATCTGCCTAGTTTCTCACTATGCAAAAACACAGCTCTCATCAAGTGCTCTTTAAGGTCTTCTTTTTCCTAGGAGTAATGTATCTCTCTTCGTACTGGGCACCAGGGCTGCTCACACCGTTCAAGTAAAGTAGGTGTTTAAATAGTCTGAGATTTTGGTCTGTAGCCCATATATACTCACTCATTGTGTATAAAGGCAATGGAGTCAGAGTTTAATGATTTGCAGCAGTTTAAATTTATTAAGAGCTTGAAGACTAAGGAGGATCTTGAAACCAAAAGCTATCAGGCTATGTCATGATAAATGCTATATTCACTCAATGCTTTTATATGAATAAAGTCTACCATGTTGACTTGCAAGTTTCAAGTTGAGTCCAGAATAAGTGCTTTGCTGGACTGAGTCCCAGAAATCTGCCTCCTTGAAAGAGTCCACAGAGTTTAATCAGCAAAAGTTCACTGTAGAGAAGTTGCCTATAATTTGCAGTGAAACTCTGCTTATTCAAAATATTTTTTTCAGCAATTTCTCAGATATTATTGCCTTAACTGTCCTGCCACTGTTATGTTTTTTCATTAGAAACTCTAGCTAGTTATAGGTGACATCTTATTTTTGCTCTTTTAAGTTGCAAACCATTATTTCCTTTGTAAACCATTATAGTATTTTAAATAAATATTTTAAAATTTTCATCTTTGAATTTAATGTTTAGCATTTAAAATAATTTTCCTTCAAAAATACAAACCCACCCACACTTTTACTTATAACCTTTATTTCTGTGCTGTGTATAATATCCTTTTCCCTCTCATTGTCTCTTTGGGAACAGTACATTTTTTAAATGTCTGAAACCAAGATATTTCACTCTAATCTTCAGGGTTAGAAATAGTATCAAGAAGTCCCTGGTTCTTGCAGGTTTTATAGATCACCTCCCTGATATAGCATAGAGTATTTCTCCCTATAGATCTAACTGATATATATTAGGAGAAAACCAGGGCTAACCTGAAGATGTTCCTTCTCATTACTGCTGATAGGTTTGAAACTACACAAGGAATAACGCACCTGGTAAATCTAAAGACTGATATAGTTTGCTCTTTCAGTGAGATATAGTGAAGTAACAAATCAACTTTTTAGGGTTAGAAGCCTCTTGAGGTTTCTCTTTTTAATCAGACTATTGATTTTCTCACAACATTCATTGTCTAAAACTTGATCACTGCCACTTTCCACCTCCATACAATAGGATGCACTGCAGCTTGAATAAAATATCTTGAAGTTCACAGAACTCTAGCTAAAAATAGAAGTCTTACAATCTTGTTTGTCAGTTAAAAAACACTCCTGTAAAACAAGGGATGTTGCAAAATATCTGTGTTGTCTTTTACCACTGCATCCCATAAACACATTGATTAAGGTGTTTAGTCACCTTGTGACTGATATGCATACTCTATTGAGGCTCAAGCTAGCAGTGACAAACAGGAGTATTATAGGATGTAAAAATTCTCATGCATGCTCTCTTTCCCTTATGAGAGTAGAAAATTTATTAAACATAATCAGTATTAATAAAGCCTTGCCTCCTCTGTAGAGCAAAACAGAGTTTGAGTCCTGATTCAGGGACTTCTCACAAAATATTTTGAAACAACATTATAGAACTTAGTGGCAAAGTCAACTTCTTTTTTAAACTATGAGGATAAAGAAGGCAACACTGCAGAAGTTTTAAGCCCTGTATGTACAGTTTTGAAAATGTCATTCCATTACAAAGCCTCACAGGAAATGCTGATTTTAGCTTTTCTTTAAGATCAAAAGGTGTACTTCAAAATACTTAGAAACAATTTCAACTTAATGAAAAATGGAAAGAAAAACATACGTGCATACAAAACTCAAGTTCTGCAATGACTTCAGAAAGTTCCAGTCCTCCTTTTTACACACTGTGTCTTTTCTGCTAATTTTATTTTCTTCAGATCTACTCTACTAGATAAAACAGCAATCATAAACAATTTTTTTGGGATCTATTTGTCCCTCTGGAAGTCGTACACCAACAGCTAATTTTCACTTGCAAAAATATGAATCTCTTCAAGAAAGGAAAAAAGAGCCTGAGGCAAACAGAAGGAACTACCCTTGTAAAGTTTTAAAATATGTATGCAATCAGAGGGAAGTCTAAGATTAAGTGGAAATATGCTATTGATGTGCTGTTGCAGCTAGGATTAGATTGGTACAATCACTTGGTCTGAAAGCAAAAGTTATTAGGCAATGAAATGAGAAGACCGAGACATTTTCTGGAAATTAATAACTGGTTGGTAAGATCCAGTGATCATCAATGCAGTAAAAAGCAAACCCAGACAGTTATCAGCCCTCCAGATATTTCTTACATTAGTGTTACTGTGTTGTTCAGTGTTACTCTCTTGTTCTCTAAGATGAAGAGGAAAAATTATTTTCCTGTTGACATTTCTCATGTATTTTGTAAAAACAGTGGATTAAACCTTGTAATAACTATGAGGGTCTGAAAAAAAATAAAATTCATGTTTCAGATGAAGAAATGAACATGTTTAAAGGTAAGATATGTTTTGAGAGTTTATTCTCAGGAAGTCTGATTTTATATATATAGATGGTTTTTAGCTAGGGTAGAGTTAATTTCTTCTCAGTAGCCGTTACAGTGCTGTGTGTTGGATTCAAAATGAGAATGATGTTGATAACACACTGATGTTTTAGTTTTTGCTAAATCATGTTTATCCTAAATCAAGGACTTTTTTTTATTTCCTTTGTCTTGTGCCCTACAAGTGGGAGGCAGCATAGCTGGGACATGTGATCCGAACAGACCAGAGGGATATTCTGCCCCATAGCTCATCATGCCCTGTATATAAACTGGGGGGAGTTACCCAGTAGGAGGGGCCAAGCTGGGTTTAGAAAGGGGGTCTGGCATCAGTCAGAGGGTGGTGAGCAATTGCATTGTGGATTACTTATTTCCTTTTTATTATTTTATTGTTATTTACTGTCATTATTGTATTTTACTTTATTTTCAATTATTAAACTGTTCTTATCTCAACATACAAGTTTTACTTTGAGGGAGAGAGAGGGGTTGAGAGAGTTTAATTTCCATCTAAACCACGACAACTCTTTTTAGTGCCCAGTGTGGGGCGAATGGAAGAGCTGAGATAAGGACAGCTCTGCCCAGAAAGTGTTAAAAGAAAATTGGAAACTTCTGAAGATGGCACAGGAAGTGTATGTGAAGATAATAGTATGTCTTAGGATTTACATTTTTGGTTTGGGGTTTTTAACTTGGAGTTTCTGATTATGTAATTCAGTTCTTTCAGGATCTTTCTTAATCAACTGCTGCTCTAGAAATTAATCAAAGGTTACCTATATCACCTTGGAACATCTTAGTCACTATATAGCACCAAAGAATACAGATGTAGAATGAAAAAGAGTTGAATGGATATCATGAGTTAGGATAATTCAGATAAGTACTGACATGTTACAGCCATTGTAACCATAAAGTTTATTATGAAAAAATCTTTAGTAGGTAAAAATAGATATTTACAGATCTTTTGGTACACCAGTTGGGCACCTTTATTATGAAGCAATGGAGAATCAGGATATGGTAATGAGATTCCTAGAAGACAGAAAGTGCCAATTTACACAGGGAAAAGAGGAAGATGAAAGGGAAGTGTAGTGTACTGAAAAAAATTCACATACATTAAAACAAAGAATATAGAGGGACTGTCAGCCTGCACTGATCAGCTTAGACAGATAGAAATTAATTATATTTTGTTTAAGAAGCTGCCTCTGCAACCTTGGTCAATTTTAAAAAGCACATTAGAAGATTTTTCAAACTGGCTTTCCAATTACCTTGGATGGCAGGCAAAGTGCTTTGAAAGAGAATTTGTTTTAAATTGGTAAATGCAACCAATTCTGACTGACAGTATTTTCATAATTCATAACATGGTCTTACTGGCCAATGTAATTCTAAGGGGTGCACCAAAAGAAGATTTCTTTTCTTTCAAAGATCAGGAAGATGGGGATATCAGAGAAAAACTGTAAAACATTATTTAAGGCAGACTGGAAGAAGAAGTAGAAAAGAGGAAAGGTCTTGTCCAAGAAGAAAAAAACTTGGCTTGCAAAATTATGTAAGAGACCTTCCAATCAACAATGTAGTGTGCCTGGACAATTTAATACTTCTGACATTAGAAATTGTACCATCCTGAGGTTGTTTATTGGACCACATGGTATGTGTGACACCCAGTAAGTGTAAATCATCTGTCAGAATTGCTAGGCAACGAGTCCAGCCTTTGGGATGACTCTGCAGGAAATGACAGCGTAATGCTTTCATTGTTTTTTCGTTGGCCGACTGAGTTGTGGGTTTTAGCTTGTAGGAGAGCTATATAGGTGACCTTCTAAAATGAAACAAAATGTTTCTGCTTCAGCCATTTTGATAATTTTTTGACTGAATTTAATTCTGAGTAGGCTTATATTCTCAAATAAAACTTCATAAATGTAACAACACTGATTCCTTGAAATTTGTGGTGTTCCCTGAGAGTGGAGTCAACAGAAAAACTCACCAAATACAATGAATACTGAAGGGAAATATCTTCAACAACGTTTTAAGAAAACATACAAGTAACAGAGGAACAAATAGTAGAGCAGATTTTTTACATTATATATATATATATTTAAATACATATGGTGTGATTTGTTGCTAAGCTGTGTTGCTGTCACTGCCACTTCTTCCTCAGCAAAAAGGGCAATGGTATTTTGTGTAAGGAGGCTATCATATTTGTGTCATTTTAGATGCATATTCTGCAGACTCTAGCTGCTGGAATAGCCCATGATATCTTCATATTTCAGCAGGTTATTTTTTGAGAAGTAAAAGATTGAAACATAGATTATATCACAGTATTGCACTCAATTCAGCAGTTGCCAATATATGTTGCAACTTTTTCCACTTTGGTGGCAAATAGGCTATCCAAAGGAAAAAATTGCTAGGGGTTAGGGAGTATAATTACAATGTTCATTACATGTGTGAAAACTTATATGAATTCTCAGTTGCTTTATTAGGCAAAAGAAAACCCCTCTCCAACTGACATTTATCAACACCAATTTTTCTTTGTTGTTTACAAGTATGCGATTACTAAATAATTGAAGTCAAGAACATATTAAAAAGAAAAATATATATAATGTATTTTGGGGATCCTTTGATAAACAAGATCAACAGCACCTTGAAATAATGTTCATTCTTTCATTCCCTGAAGAAATACCATCTTTCTTCTTAATTCTTCTTAATAGGATTGTAGAGAAAATGGTGTATATGGTGATTCCTTTAATCTTCCATACACTGATAAATAATCACTACTTGTTCAAGGAAACATTAGAGCAGGAAAAAATAGAACATCATCACAAACCTTAAGTTTTCAGGAATCACAAGTAAATTTCCAGCCTTTTGAGAGCCACAGAATTTTAAAAAAATAATATAATGGAATTAGATCTGTGTTATGCATATATGCTTTAAAAATTCTCAGAAGTTAGAAGTTTCAGGTAACATGCACAATACTTAGTCAACTAGGTATTTGTCCATTACCTCTTGGACTCCACTAACTCTTTCATATTTTTTAGAGAAAGCAATATAATTTTTGCATACTTGTCCTCTCTTACAGATATGCCTATACCCAGCAGTTACAGTTTCCTCTCACACATGCTTTCACTTGTGCACTCTGTTTTGTATTTTGCTTGCCTTTGCCATCAGCCCCCTATACCTGCCATATATTGCACTTTCTGACTTTATCCTGATATTCCTTTTCAGACTGCAACTTTAATTAGAGTAGTCGTAATTGTCCTCAGCATTTTTCTTCTGGGTCCTACTTCCCTACCCATTTCTTAGTGCTTTTCATTCCTCCACTTCTTTTCCCCTTCCACTTCTCAGCTTCAAAGCCATGAGTGGCCATGATGGCCGATCATCCTGATGGAAACAGTACTAAGAAACTCATAGCTCCTATATCCCAAACTACAAGAAAGTGGGTCTTTAATGCAGTAATACTGTTCATACTAAATTAGAAAGACATTGACTAGCATTATGTGGGCAGCTTCATAACAGAGATTATTGTTTATACCAACCTCTTCATGTATGATTCTCATGAAGAGGAAAGCACTAAAGTACCCTTATTTCATGTCTTGAAATAGTCAAATTTGAATTAATATATTCATTGAAATTGAATGTCAAAACATGGAACAACATCTGGTAACAAAAGAATAGCCAGATTTAACAGGCCTTTTTTCATCCCTTACAAATATAATTCCAGGCAAATGTAATCATTATTTCCCATGTCTTTGACTTTCAATATTGCTTTTCAATGTTGGCTGTAGTGGAACTACTAACACTGATTTATGCTTATGAACTTAATGTTACATAGTAAAAAACATGACTAAGGGACACACATTTAAGCAGTTCATTAGATCTTAAAGTATCAGGAAATCTAGATTTCAGTCTTGCTCAAGACAATTTATAGATCCTTCTATCATGAAATGAAACAAGCCCCTTCATTTGTTGATTTTGTAACTTTTTGTAAGGTGGTAACCAATGTCAAATGAGAATTGAAAGTAGTGTGTTGTGGTAGTTTTGCAATATATAAAAGGATGCAGAAGTTTTTAATGTTGTTTAAATGAGCGTTTCCAAGGTGGCTTTTACAGTCTTTTTGTAAACTCACCCTTCTTCCCAAGGTTCCTCAGTCTTATCTATACCTTTGGAATGTTCTAAGAGATAACTGAAAGCTTATCTATTGGTTGTTAACCCTTTGTTATCATTGGCTGGTTGTAAGACCTCCTGGATCCCCAATGGTCACTTTGTAATCCCCTCAAGAGCTATTTAAGTCGGTACCCAGAACGATAAACTCTCTCTGCCTCTTTCCTTGCTGCTGCTGTCCTGTGGTCTCTGCAGGGCCCATGGGGTCCACGTGGTGAGGGGGGAGGGGGAGGACACGCTCCCCTCCAGGACTAGAGGTAAAGGGAAACCTCTTGCCTGGAGTCCCCAACCCTATCCCCCTTCAACCTTCTCAGCAGTGAGAGTTGCTCAACCTCCATTTTATCACAGTACTCCGGGACTTAATAGAAAAATAATGAGTCCACTTTTCTCTGAAGAACAGCTACCAAATATTTTAGTTTAAAATTTCACAGAGAATATAATGCGTGTTCAGAAAACTAGATGGAGTTTATAATGTGATTCATCATGACTACAAAATTGGCAGGTGCCACCAAATATACTAAGAAAAATCCCAAGAGTAATTAACGAGGAGGTAGTTCATACTTATATACTGTTTTCTTTGCAGCCAGCAAAAGAAATAAAAAAATATATATCACAGTGAATGGAATATAATAAATATTGATTTTTGTGCAACCTAGGTAGATTTTTCTAAATAAAAGTAAAAAATAAATAGCTACAGAACTTTACCTGACAAAAGTTTGAAAACACAAAAATATTTTAGTAAATTAAGCTGAATGTTCATTAAGAGTAATTCACAATACTAATTACAAGTTCATAGCTAGTTAAATAAGGCATTTTTGACAAGAAAACCAGGTTTAGATTTTCATTTTTCCCCATTTAGACATAATTACTTTACATTTACACAGCTAATTAAAGGGAATTTTTGAACCTAGGGATTAGCAATCAGGTTCAGACTCTCATGGCTTTACCAAAAGGACATCAGTGTATTTCTCTAAACTTATCTGCTTCACTGTGCTTTGCAAGCACAGGATGTGTCAGTATTCTGATAAAAACTGAAATTAGCATTTCTTTTTGACCTGTTCTTATTTCAGCTAATAATCCTGGCTCTTAGTGAAAGGCAGCATAGTTTGATTAGTAAAGCACCAGGCCAATCACTGACCATAATCTTGCTCAATTGTTTAATTTGTCCTATCATCTTCAGCTATGCAAGAAATGAACTGCATATTTGTACTGCATTATAGCACAAGCATCAAAGATTATTAGAAATTCCTTATACACTATTAGAAACAACCATGTTTTCCTGTACCTTATAAAACTGTCTAGCATTAAATTTGTGGGCTTATGTAGGAAGAAAAAGTCATCCAAGTCACGTATCTCTTTACTACAGTCTTTTCATATACATAAATATCTCAGTTTCTCTAGACACTGTAAGAAACAGCAATAACTTTTTTACTTTCTTATAATTTCTAAGAGAAATTCATACCTACCTCTTGGGCTTTCTAAGGCTTTTTGATTTCTTTTAGGTAGGCACAAATTGTAATTAATTACTTCCTCAACTCCTGCACTTACAGTTGCTCCAGAGTGAAACCTCCTAATTGGTACACATTAGCTCCTGATTTTTTAGACATTTAGAGAGAGGCTTCCGTTGTCTCTGTACCTTACTTCATAAAGTTGTACTGACTTTGTTTGTACAATGCCTGGAAACACTCAAGATCAAGTTAGTCCAGGGTCTGAGCAACATCATGTGTTTGAAGATGTCCCTGCTCATTTCAGGAGGGTTGGACTAGGCAACTTTCAAAGGTCCCTTTCAGCCCAAACAAAGCTATGATTCTATCATAAACAAACTTTGTTTTTACTGTCTTCAATGAGGTCTGTCACGGCTTTCATATCAAAGACATGCATCATGACAACTATTACAACCATGTCCCATAGGTATAACAATCTTTCTTCTTAATATTGTTAAAAACACTTAACATTTTACAGAGATAAGAACACCCAATGCTTTGCTATTGTCAGAAAAGTTAATGTAAGCTAAGATAATGTGCACAAGGAAATGATGGACAAAAACAACAGCACACTTCCCTTGGTTTGGATGCTGTTCCAGTGTCTACTGAAAATTGCAGCCACTTCTGAAGCCCAGAATCCAGATTTGGGAAGGGCCATGAGAATGTTTAAATGTTTTAGAAAGTACCTTAAAAATGTAGATTCAGTGAGGCCAATCTAATTAGCTCATTAAAATAAATAGTTAGAAGTGTGACTTAATGACCATCTTTTGGCTATTAAAAAAAATCTACATGGTAAGAAGAAATTTAACATGAGTTTACATGAACATGGTAAACAGGTATAAAACAAGTTAACATGTCTAATTTCAAGTTAAATTCCAGTTGTTAAGAATTCTCGTAAGCAGACTAGTTACCCCTGGGATTTTTTTGTCAAAGTGGAGTCCTCATCACAGTAAGTGTTTTAGCTATGGTAGAATGTTTTTCTATATATTTCATTCTAATTTATGCAGTAATTAATTCAGGAAGGTCCTAAATCCCATATTATGCAGGAGGAAAAATCAGATGATCTTAATATCTCTCTCTGGCTTTCAGAATACATTATCTAATTAACAGTTATCCTGAAGCTACGAAGAGTCTAAACACTTGTTTCCCTTAACAGCAGTTATACTAATTTCCCTTTTGAGTGCACATTTGGTTTTTCAAGTAGTTTTCATTACAAGCATAGATATCTAAAATGCACACTAGGGTTAATCTGTCCTTGTGCTTGCAAGGGATTAGTTTGAGATTGTGCAAGCCTAAGCAAAGCAATTATTTGCTCCTTTTACAACAGATATAAAGACAACAGCAATTACAGGAGCTCCTAGATGTATTTCAGAAAAACCCAAAACAGTTAGATGCATGAAAAAAAAACAAACCCTCTTTTAATTTTTCCACTGTTTAATTTTTTCCTTTAACTCTGACATTATTTCAAGAGGTGTTTCACCTTTCCTAAATGTCATCTTTGTTTCCATGAAATCATTCTTGCCTTGGTAGCCTTAACCTTAAAAGATAGTCATATATAACAAAGTCACAAGACAGTTTTTCCTTTTTAGTATTTATACTCTGATCATTTTAATGAACGAGTTTAGTCTCAATTGATTTCAAAGAGATTTTTCTGATTTCTGGGGAACTTAATGTTCTTCAGAGAACTGCAGCTCATGCAAGGGAGTACATGCTCCACTATGGAGCTCTATCTGACTTTGATGTTCTCTTTTGTTTTTCAATTCTCACTCTAGTTCTTTCTCTCTTTCAATCTCGGTCTCTCTCTTGCTTTCATTACTTTTCACTCTGCGTTCTCTGATTCCCTTCCCCTTGGGAAGGGAATTTTCACAGAGGCACCACAGACTCTGGCTCAGCTTTGGCCTTTGGTGGACCTGCTGCTGCATTGTCTGGAATTGGCCGTGTCAAGCACAGATGACAGCTCCTCGAACTCATCCCACAGAATCCACCACTGCAGCAACCCTCCTCCCACTACCAGAACCTTACTGTACATTAACTAAAAGAAGGAATTAAAAAGAAAAGGAAAAAAAATCCAGCATTCATATATTGGAAAACCAAAAGGACTGTAAGCAACAGGGGAAGAAAAGAACGTAGTAAATTAATTGTAATAGAGATAGAAAAAGAGAAAAACCTGTAAAACTCTGTGCAAAGTTTTAATACAAAATACTTTTCTTGTTCTGAGGCACTTACTCTTGGCAAAGTTCAGTAGTCTTATAGGGAACTATACTAAGCTTGATATATCACATATTCTTGAAAAGTAATTCATGGTCCGATAATGAAATTCTATTTCAAATATCCAGAAATGAGGAAATACTGAACAATAGCACTCTGAATAGAAGGCTACAATTCTACAATTTTACTTGTATGATGTGGCTCAGTACTTTGAATGAAATGTTTGCAATTATTGATGGTTATTTTGTAAAAACAGCTGTTACTGCAATTGACATAATGACTGTGTAATACTTTTACTTTAAAATGTCTTAAATTATTTCAAAGGTTTTGATAATGGAAAGCAATTAAATACACTAAAAGTGCGAAATTTTCTCATGTGAATCTGCAGCTTCCTCTCCAGCTCCCTTTGAGGCAGTCATTCTAAACAATAAGTTGGTCTTTTTGTATCCCATGAAATTATACTACTAGTTTCTGAACTATGGACAAAGGTATGCTAAAAGACAGGATTTATTACACCTCGTGACCTTGTCAAAATATTAGGTCTGTAAAAGTGAATGGTGACATTACTTTGAAGGAAGTCTTAGGAACAACAATTATCAGGTCAAATTCAAATGGTCCAAACCACCATATTTTTCCTCGATTTTGCAGTAAACCTAGTCCAAGCATTAGATTGCTGAGATGCCACAGGATACTACAGATTGATCTGGTTCAGTTTTTATCACCAATTAGGAATATATGAATAAGAGAAAATTAAAGATATGCAATAAAGCAGCATATTGGCATTGTTAGACTTCTGATTACACACCATTGTAGAGAAAAAGATGGTGACAGAGCAGTAGAGTCCAGTCCTTTCTCACCTGGGGGTCATTTGTCTTTTTAAAAAAGAAAACTAATTTTTTCAGTGACTGTCAAGCAGAAGGATAATGCTTTGTGTTCATGTTTGGGTAGTGAGTGCTCAAAATGGTCATACTCATTAAGAAATGTTTCCATTCTGACATTGTGTTGAACACCTCTTTCTGGGAAAAGACTGAGCATCACAAAGCAAATTAGGAGACAACTCTATGCACTTATGGGACTCTAATACAACTGAAAAAATAGTTTTCTGATAGCCATGAGAAGATATTCAGGCAGAAATTTCTTCTAGGTAAAGCAGTGCTTAACAATTAACTTGCAAAACACCTTTTGTCTGAAACAATGTTAGAATGGTGAGGTCTAACAGAATCAGAATTGTTAGGGTTAGAAAGGATCTCTGGAGACCATTTAGTTCAATTCCTCTGCCAAGGCAGAGTCATCTAGAGCAGGTTACACAGGAACACATCCAGGTGGGTTTTGAATGTCTTCAGGGAGGGAGACTCCATGACCTGCCTGGGCAGCCTGTTCCAGTGCTCTGCCACCCTCAATGCAAAGAAGTTCTTCCTCATGTTGAGGTGGAAGTTCTTGTGTTTCAATTTGTGTCCTTTCTTTCTCATCCAGTTGCTGTGCACCACTGAAAAGAATCTGGTACCATCCTCTTGACACTCACCTTTGAGATATTTATGTGCATTATTTAGATAATATATTTTTGGTTTATGATATAATAAATAATGGCCAGTCTTCGCGAGCGAAGATCCGGGGAAGGTCTTTCCACCTTCCAGCCTGCGCATTGGATTTTTTAGGTGAGACACAGTGTGCGCGGAACTGAGCCCACCCTTTAATCCTAAGGTTCATCTGCCGGGGCCAAGCGAGCTTGGACGGTGGCAGCGAGGTCCTTAGGACGTAGGTGGGTTGCCTTTAAGGGCTAACGAGCCCCACCTGCCCGGGAGTGGCCCTGACCGGGAATCGAACCCGGGTCTCCGCGGTGATAGCGCCGCGCCTTTACCCCTAGACCACCAGGGGCTCAGGTTTATGATATATTTATGGTTTAAACTCTTTGTGATATACAAAGGGGGAGTGTCACAGATATTTATTTCCTCTGTTAATGTTTCCTGGTTTTACCTTCAGGACCAAAGGAATTCTATCTAGTCTTTTCCATTTCAGAGAGATCAAAGAGAAAAGTGAGGCTGTTTTAGAAGTAATGACAACACATCCACTGAATTTCATAGGACTAACTTTTTTTTCCCAATTGTCTTCATGTAAAATGCTTACCCTCTGAATTTTGTTGGTAAAAAATATAGTGAAGAGAGGTAGGATGGAAAAACAAAGATTCTAAAGAGATTTTCTTACTTTTCCTATGTATAAATTATGAAAAAATCCATTTCATGTAGAGATATAAAAATAAGATTAAAATTGTTACTTGCAAGTCTTATAAAATGTATTCTTTCTGCATGCAATGGCTTGCTCATTTGCTCAATGTTCTTTTGTCTGTCTGATAGCAGCCCATGAGATACTTTCCCACAAGTTTCAAATGATACTCTAGAAAACTGCTTCCAGAAGACTAATAGGTACAGAAAACATAGTGAAAATTGGGGGGATGGGGGGGAAGGGGAAGATGGAGGGGGAGGGGAAGGGTGTTTAATTCATATATAGAATAAATGAATTGAGAGAGAAAACACCGCTATTCACCATTTTTACCAACAATGCTACAAAGCATTGTTTTAATTGTTTGTAATTGTTTTAATTTAGAATACTGAATTTAAAAAGCAATAAATTGATCCAGCCCTCATGAATGTTTAGTATTTTATCCCTGATACAACTTTGCTGAAATAAAAATCAGACAGCATACAGAGCTGACACATCTTTGAACTTTATCCACAATGTTAAACAAGAGTTTGATCATGAGAATGCAACAAGTGTTTGATGTAATTTTTCTTTCTGGAAGCTTATTTTTATGAAGGCAGTGTCTGGCTAGGTAATCCTTGAGTGTGGTAACAGGGCTTGGTTGTTGAAGGACAAGGAGTGAGAAAAGGTTGCAGTGCACAACTAATGTATGTTATGGTTTTTCTAAACAGATATAAATCATACAGTGAAGTGTCACAGAATGAGTAACGCACATGCCTTTCATATCCAGTCAAACTTTAGGAGAATGAAATATGTTTGCCAGTATCAACTCGCCCCAGTAGACAGTAATCCACATCACAAGAAACACTTAATTGAGTCCATTTGGCAGTTGCTGCTCAGCGGGGGCCTTGTAACAAAATAACATGTAATAACATATCTCTCATCCCTAGAGAGAGTGTCCCTGCAGGTCAAGGTTGGGGTTATTTCAAGGGCAAGGTCAGGTAGCTTATGTTTTAGCTGCTATTGCCACATCAAATTACATCTTTTTTTTCTTTTTTTTTTAATATATATTTTTAATTGAAAAATTAATTTTATAGACTATATTCTAGCTTTTAGCTCTCTTGAGCACTTGTTTGTTTTGTCTGCCTGCAAAATACCTGTAATCTTATAGCATATTATCACTCAAAATTAATATTTCATTTATTACTAAATTAATCTTCATGGAAGAGTCTATAATTTTTTTTTTTTTGTAAATTACTACACAAATGCTTTTCCTGTCAGCAAAGAGAATTGTTATAAGCACATCAGAGTACCTAGCTGGTGCTAAATTGCTGAGCAACTTGTGGAGATACGAAGGAAAGGTAGTGAAAGAAAATGAACTTTACATTTCCACTCTATGCTACTATTGTATAGTAATAAAATATTCTTATAAAAATATAACTAGTAAGAAAAAAAGGTTTTATTATTGGCTTTAATGAAACTAACTAAATAAAATATTTCAAGAAAGTAGGGTGGGGATCAGCAAATTAAAATGGTAAAAGAGGGAACCTCTACATTCTGAAATTATATGGTCAAGTATCTGTTCACAGTGTTGCCCAGGTGGCACTTTATCATTGAGATTTTATGTGGGCATAAGTATTCAGAATGTCAGTTAATCTGAGGGATTATGCACATGCATATGGAAGCCATAAATGAGGGATTTTACTCTGCACCTCTCCCTAAAAGGTTCTTCATAAAATTTCTTTATAAAGGTTGGACCAGATGACTCTTCAAGGTCCCTTCCAACCAGTGCTTTTCTATCATTCCAAGGTAAGAAATCAGAAGAGATCTTTGTCATTTGTGGAATTATAAGAGAAAGTGAACTTAATCTGATCTTCTTTGTGATATATATATCTTAAGAGAGGTGGATCTTAGATTTAAAAGGTGACAATTATGTACATAAAAATAAAATGGTATCAATGAACTACTTAGCTTAATATACATGACTTAATTTTCCTATGAAGAATTTGAGTGGTTTAAAATTCATAGTTGTGAATGACACTGAGGCACATTACAAATACAACTATTAATATATTTTGAATATTTTTTTGTTTTCAGGTGCATTTATCAGAAAAAAAATTCAATACTGATTATTATTTCTGTTGTACAACATTCAGTTTCACTAAAGCAAGTGAGAACTTTTATGTCCTGAAGAGCTTTGCTTTCAGTTTCTGAAGTTTCCTAAAGTTTCTGATGTCACACTGAGTGCTTCCTTATTGAAAGAAATCAACAACTTATCAACTGATTGACAAGCAAAAGAACAAACTCTCTTCAATAAAGCTTTGAAAAAGTCAGAGTTTATAGTAAAGAACTCAATTCCTGAAGTCTTACTGAGCTACTTAGAAAGATTATGCCTCAATTACTCAATTTGTGGGCTAGGGAAGAGTAGACAAGGGAAGTGGGAAGTGTAAATTTGGTTTAGTAGTTTTGGCAATGGCTAGAAAAAGAATCAAAGTTCTCATCTCCATTTCTGAATTGTTTTTTTTCCCCCTTATTTAATCCAATAATGTTATAATGTAGAGCTTGTACACACTTCCAGAGACCTTGATCTAGAAGCCCAGTTCTGCTTTTTTCCAGAATACTCTTAAGCATAAGTTTAAAATCAGCCCACCTTCTGGGCCGTTTGCCGTGCATTACTGAGTGCCATCAAAAAGAGTAGAAAATGTAGTCTTCTACAAGGAGTAGAGAGAGGACAGTCACCCAGGGGAGTTCATACTTTGGTAGTTAGGGCTCTCCCTTCAGAAGTAGGTCACAGGGTTACTAATTGATTTGATTAGCACCATGCATGCATCATAGAAATATGGAAATATCTAAAATTTCATACTATTAATTTTGAAATTATGTAATAGAGAACTAAACACATAACCTACGTGGACTTGAGTTTCCGATGGAGTCCTTACCTTCAAGATGAAATGCTGACAAGAAAGTAAATAAATTAAGGCAGCCTTCAGCTTTTCAGAATATTCTTTCTTTTTCTCTTCATTGACTATAGAGAGTTTTGGCAACTATGTAAGGTGACCTGGATTGTCTGCCTGTCTGAAAATGGGCATCTAAATTACTAATGAGGATATGCCTCAACTAAGCATTTCCAGTAAGCAGACTGCCTTCTACTCTTACTTTCCAGGCATAGTATTCTAGTTCTAACAGATATCTCAAAATTAATTACTTATTTTTAACACATAGCAGGGAGCTGATTTTGTTAACCTCTAAACCAACTCAGGCAGTGCAGCCAGAAGCCTTGAATACTTTGTCAGATTGTCTTGTTTGTTTGCAAAGCATGATATGCAAGCATCTGCGCTCTGCTTCTCTCTCAGCAAAGATTTCAGAAAGAAATTATTTTATGGTAAATTCGAGGAACAGTATATGTGTACATTGGCTCACTGAATGTGACAAGATTTTGATAAGCCACAATGATAGTTCACTGGAGATAAGTAACAGCTTAAGGAAATTAGACAAAGAAGGATTAACAATTATTTTCAGGAGGTAGTAATTGTTGCTAGCATGAACAAATAGACCCAGGCTATAGTTTTGATATGAAAAAATAACTTAGCAAGGAACTTTCCCTTTTTTCCAGAATGCAATAATATTGTAAATGGTTCAGAGTGTGCATGATTTAGAAGAGCAGATCTTCTAAAACAGAAGAAGACCTTAGAGAAACATGAATTTTAGGTAAAATTTCATGTCATCATTAAACAGAAGTGAAAAAGAGACCAAATATGTACTTGATTTTCAATAAGACATATGGACTACATCAAATGTTTTTCCTGTGCTATAAACTGTAAGCATTCATGATGAATGCAAGGGGAAACATTATTCTTCAAAGATCTGTGGGCAAATCAATCTCTATAAAAAAATAATAAAAAAAAACCACCCTGACTGACATTTTGAAAATACAGTTCCTTGTTCACCATTTAGGTTGCAGAACTGTGTTAATTCAAGTGGCCAGCAAGGTTAGGGTTAATTGGAGGGAACATCAAAGTTCTTGTCAGTTCCCTCCATCTAAGTAAAAATGTGTAACCATAGCCCAATTCTACCTAAGGATATAACTCTGGTTACATCTCAATTTATAGAAATAATTAGATCAAATTAGATAATGGAAAGTTTAATTAACAAGGCATAGTTTTGAATTAAAGTCCATTTTCTATGGAAATTGGAAAAGGCCTAAGTAATTCAGTACTCATTATATCATGATTTAGCATCAAGAATCATGGGGGTTGTAAGTCAGAGTATATGAAAAAAAAAAGCAAAGAGAACATCAACTCTCCTATATTTTAGACTGTATTTGGATGTCCTGTCATTCTTCTAGGAAAAAATAAGCAGGTTTTGAATGCCCAAGGGAGTTTATCAGACCAGTTTTCAACCTGGCAAAAGTTCATTTGACTCATTAACTAGGCTCCAAATTTCATGTCATGGTTCTTTGACATGCCTCCACCATAAAAAATGTTTAACATAGTTCTTGCTTTTTTATATTTTTGAAATATTCATTTAATCTACTACTAATATGAAAGGGACTATTATGAAATATTTCACCCAGTGCAACGGTGTCCAATTGTAATTAATTCTATTAACATTCATTATGATATATTAATTTGCATTAATGTGGATGTAATCTCATAATTTGATCAGAATTTGGAACTAATGAATTTCCGCCTAATATAAAGAGTTATTTATTATACAAAGAGCCTCCTTTGCTTTTGTAGCTGCTCTTGAACTTAATTTACCACCCTATGTGTTACACAATCTGTAAACTAGTACAAGAATCATCTGTAATACAATGCCTGATCCAGAACAAGTTCAGTTATGCAAGTTCCAGTACTCTGTATGACCATAGGCTTCCTTACTACTCATCTGAGTAGATGTTTCACAGGGGACAAATTCAATATTACTAACAAGGGTAAAATAAATTCTGTCTTGTCCAAAATCGTTTTTGCTAGAAAATCTGAAGATGTTATATATATATTTTAAATCTCTAGATGTGGTGTTTTCATCAAAGATTTTTCATCAATCCACATGGGTTTAGATGCTGATTAATGGAATCATATATGTTAAACATGCAAAGAATGAAGTTTTGTAATGTGTTTATGAAAACATGTTGAAAGGGACGAGGGAGAGACTTTACCACTTTGGCTTTTGTTCAGCAATGTTCTAGGAATCAAATAGTTTAATTGAAATCAATAGGACCTATTACAGACTAAGGCACAGCTCACCATGAGTAAGGGTCTGGCTACTAGGAAAGTAATATTGAGATTGCTTTCATTTTAATGACTGGGAAACTCTAAAACATCCATCCATGCTGTAAGGTGAAATGAGTAATGTTCACTAAAGTTACAAGATTTATGAGGGATGTCCAATTCAATTTCATTAAGGAAAAAAATTAAAAATTGGTTCTCTGCCTTTAAGATGAAAACCATATGCAAGGAATAACATTTTTCTAAATTGATGTAGCTACTGAGAAACAAAAGTGTTTAAATAAGAAGTGGTTTTTATTATTTATGCATCATGTTTTTACATCTAATTAATAGAACTTGACTTCATGATACTTGCTAGGGATAGTTGTAAAGAAGTTCGAGTCAGTATTTCTTAAATGAAACAGCTTTTTTAACCCCTCAGATGCATAAATGATCCTAGATAATTATACTAAAAATACTCCAACTCAAGTCCCATAGCAGCCTTAGAACTTCGTATCTAGAATGAGATGCCAGCTCCTTTCCCAGGACAAATCCTGGTGCTCGGCTTATACCTCAGAGATAACATGCTGAAAAGCTATATTGCATAATTTCTAGATTGACCACGATATGACATTGTTCTTATGACTTCAGATACGTGAAGTGTGAAAAGTCCTTCTGAATTTTTTGATTGTTTTAAGATTAATATAAAGCTGTATGGTCCCTACCATGGATTTCTACACTAAACTGAGCAATCTGATATGTAGTCAGTCCGAGATGCACGTGTGTAAGTGAGTTCAAACGTGGCTCTTTACTTTCTAGGATGTTGAAGTTTGAATGTACGATTCAGGTTGCACATTCAAAAAGCTGAAGAGTTTATATCTAGCATATGTTTAATGGATCATACATATGCTAGATCTATATCACAAGTAATGGTAAAAATATTTAACTAATAAATTATTCAGTAAGGCAGAAATCCATTTTTCCTGCTTAAAAAAAACCAAAAAAAAACCAGACGCAGGGATCTGCTTTGTGCTAAATGATGCAATTTTCATTATAAAAAAATATGAACACTTTTTCTGGTTGTATGCTCATCAAATTCACAGAAGAATGGAGCAATTTTCTAAAACACATAGATTTGCTTTTTGTAGTAGAAAATTGTATTTACAGTGATCTCATAATATTTCCCCTAATGTCAGTGATAAATCTGCCTTTATGTTGGGCCTAAAACATTGAACATATGTTAGCATTAACCCTGACTGAAGTGGATTTTTAACTGCACTTGGCATGCTCAAATTTCTTCTTACTTTTAGAATAAATTGAAACTTTGAAATTTTTATTCGAATGGATGATACTTTTGTTATTACATACAGGTTAAATACTAGACTTTACTATTCCAACAAATTATTCCCCAACAAATGGTTGATGAGTTTAACCCAGTATCACTTTCGTTTTTACCATTCACTTCCTACTCATTTATCAAAATGGTCTGAAAATCACACTGGTCAAATCATCAAGTCAGAGATTTTTTTTATTGACAAAAAGACAGGCTGGAATATTTTGCACATTTTGGAGGAAAGGTCAGTACAAGAACACAAATTTTTTTGATCAGTTGGAATAGAAAAATTTAGCAAATATTTCTGAACTGCATTCTTTAAAATGAATAGGTCTTTGGAGATCAGCTAGAGGTCCAATGCAATGCCATACGTTAGAAAGACATTTATCTCATTCTTTGAAGTACCTGGTAGGTTGTGTATGTGTTTAAATCCCTCAGCTATTCCCAGAACTTTTCAGTGTGTCTGTGGTTTTCATCTCAGTGGATACAGCTGCAGTGATGACCACAAACACATAACAGAAAGGCCTCATCAAATTCCATAGTGGTAAAAAGAAACCTATGCATTATCTCCTTGAAATGGTTTAAATTGATCCTGAATAACTCTAAATTGATTGATATAAAAATTTATATCTACCTATCTATGCACAGATTATGATACACACCAAGTGGTAGAAATGATCTAAATACTTTTCATTAATTGCATTAAACACTTTTTTATTTGCATGAAGTGTGTGACAGCAGACAAATGTCAAAGGCTTAACTTGATGCAATTTAAATGCATGAGTTGTAACCCACAGAAATCAAAACATAATTCTTCCATCCTGGATTTGACTCTAAAAATTGAAGCAGTAATTTCAGAAACACCTAAGGGAGCTAGGGAGAGAATTTCCATTGTATTTCAGTGGGATTTGTGTCCATAACCCCTTTAGCCTCATTTGAAAATCTCAGTTACAGATTAATCTCAGAATAAAATTTATCTTGTGCATAGTTGGCCAGTTCAAGACCTGCTAGAATGGAAGTTGAGCTCCACTGTACATCCGCTTAGACCTATCTGTATGGAAGTAGTTCATATACATGCGAGATGTTAAACTACAGCATGTCGCTCATCAGTAAAAAAACATAAAACAATTTTCTATAAAATGAAAACCAGAAGTAACTTAATTGTAAGTGTTTGGGGACATTTCTATAGGTTGTGATCTACTTTCATAAATAAAATAGAGATCAAAGTAAGTGTAATTTTTACTTGATTTTCCAATTATAGTTTTATTTTATGATTAAAATTAGGGTACTGGGAAAATTCAGAACTGAATTTTGAAATTCAGGAAACTGTTTCACTGAGTGATTGCTCTATAATTTAATGTGGCAGTGTCATTGAGAGTGGATTAGACAGACCTGCCAGCCTGAGCTGTTTTAACCAAATGGAAAATCATTAACAGTAATCTTCTGGATCTTTGTGCACAGGGCAGCTACTGCTGGAAGGAGGAAAGACCAGAAGAGGACCTGTAGAGATCTGAGTAGGCAGACACTGATAGATTAATGAATGGCATTGTCAGAACTGAGCGATGGGGATAGCTGCAGCAGCTTCATAGGCTCACCCCTTCTAGTGGGTGTTGCCATGGGTACCAGCTCAGAGGTGTCACATTAAAAAAAGGAGGGGAAAAGGGAGGCACTGAGGAACAGCAAAAGGAAATAAAGGACATATATACCATAACAATGTACAGAGACGTTCTATGTACACAAAAAGAAAAAATGGGTTTTGCTATATTACAGTAGAGTATAAAAAAAGAGGGAGAAAAAAAAGATTGAACTTAATACAACCCTCTGAATAGCATAACCTAATTTATATATCTATGTTTGTACATTTTTATTTATTGTTTAAAGTCCAAGCAATGATAGAAAAGACACTTATTAATCACAGCATTATATGACAATAGAAAAGAGTTATTTGTAGCATACATTCACTATTCATAAATTTATTATTATCTTGGGCCACATGGAGTCTATAGGAAAATAAATGTAATAGATGATTGTTATTCAACACCATAATTAGGCCCCAATTCAGCAAGTGACATCAACATCCCTAGCTTTCCCCAGCACAAGCATTCATCCTTTAAATTAGGTGCACTACTTAAATACTTGGTAAACTGTGTCTTATCTGAAGTATTCTTCAGATGTAACATAGGAGTTGTTTTTAATAACCTAGCCAAGGGGTGAATAAAAAGCATGAGGCAAGGAACACCTTTGGCTGAAAGGAAAGGTCCCAAGATACAGAAGAAAAAGGAAAAAAAAAAACAAACAGCAAAACCCCCCTGCAAACAACCAACCCCTAACTCCTGAGGTACTTTGTGCAAATGTTTCCCAAATGGCAGATATTATTTTTGTCACTTTCCCATTTGGTTAGTGTTTCAGTCAGATAGATATAAGTGAAATCTTTATGCCTTCAGATTGGTGAAAGTTTGCATAACCTCCATGCTCAGTGAAACAGTTTTGGTGTTTTGTGTATCAGGAAGATTCAGTATGTGACAAAACTTCACTCAGATGTGCCGCAAAAAAAGTGGATATCAAAGAGAATGTTAAGTACAGAATATGTTACTGCTATGATTATTATCATAGCATCATACAATATATAGAAATTTGTGCAAATTCTCTTGACAAACTTCTGTAGCATTAAACTTTTATTAACCAGAAGAAATGTGAACATAGGAGAAATTTGGTGTGATGGGAATTAAGGTCGTTTAGTCTTGATTTCTAGTGAGTTTGCCTATCTCTTTCTCATGCGTTAACAACTTCTGCAATGTTCTACTGACAAAATTAAATCATTTTAAATAATATTTACATTATATATTTAATATATTTTGGTTTTATATATTTCTTAAATATGTTTGAACTTAGCTGCATTTTTCAAAAGCAGACTGATCTTTAATTTTTATCTTTAATTTAAAAGCTGAATTAGATGAAATTTGCTATGAATACATTTTGAAGACCTCCCATATTTAAAAATTCTGAGTAGGTTATTTACTATATTATACTTTTCAGAAAACACCATGTGTCTTTTAACTAGTTGACCCTCTGAACAATCTTTCAGTTAAGCTTTGTAAAAAGAGGGGAATGGAAGTCAGAAAAAAATTATATGGTAAGTGAGAATGCATACAAGAGATACAGCTGTATACTGCCAGCTGTGACCCTCTTCCTTTGGACATATCCCAGTGAATTACTGAGGTTTCAGATAAACAGGTGTTTACATTAAAAGTTATACTATACTGATAAATGTAAATGCATTTTAGCTCAATTTTGTAATTGTTTTGGGTGGGAAGTTTCTCATTTTGCTGGAGACATGTATATGTTTATCTGGAATTTCCTGAGAAGGGAGTTCCCTTATATTCACTTAAAGCAGTATAAACCACAGATGCAATACCACTACAAAAATTGAGTCTGATATGATAAGTAGTATCATCAAACTAGAAAGATTCAAGGAAAATTATTTGGCCCTATAGGTGTCCCAAAGTTCATTTCAGTATACTGATTCAAGTTTTGATAAAGGTGATGGTGGTTAAAGCTTATTTGATTGCTCTGGAATGATATCTCTGAAATATTTTGCTGCCCTTTAGCTTCTAGTAAGCGTAATATAAAATCATTAATCTCTGGTCTTCAAACTCAGACTCCTAACTGCAGTAAAATTAAATACAATATTCATTAACACTAATCCACTCTTCTGTCTGTAGTAGTATTTCTTATTAGAGAAACAACAAAGTGTATCAAAACAACTTTATGTGAACACCAATAAATTCTATTATGCAGACCTATATGGAAATTATCTTTGTGATGTCTGTGTTATTGTGTTTCACAAATCAAAATGTGACTTCTCTCTTCAGGGCTTTCAGATTTAGTTTTCACAAAAATTAAAATTCCATTCTCAAAAAGAAGCATACACTTTGCACAGAAACAAGTAATGGAAATAATGATATGAACAAAGGGGAGAAAAGGAAGATTTTAGCATCCAAAGAAACTGTACATATTTAAAGAAGAAACCTGACCTTTTATTTGTCTCTTCCTTTTTCAGAAATATTAAATTGAAATTTGGGATATTGTAAATAGCTAATAAGATTAATATCCTTAGTTCATAATTAAAAGTCTAATTTAAATTAGTTCACAAAGTAATGTATTTTAGGTACTTACAATGGAGTATCCTAAGTTATACTGTATGCAAAAATGCCTAGACATGTAAGTGGATTACTCAGCATGTACAGGTGACAGCTTTCTGTGACAGAATGTTTAAGTCTAGGAGTTTCAAGAGTAAAAAAATTGTTTCCAAAAAACATTTTTTAAAATATAGATAGTAACTCCTTGGATAGCATCTGTTGTTCAGAGATGGGGTCATCTATATCCCTAATCTTTTATCAGAGAATCAAAATATTTTCACGGTTGTCTTTTTTTAAAAATAGAGACATTTGCTTATGCTTGAGCAAAATCACTTTGCTAAACAGTCCAAATTAGTCCTTCACTGAAAAACAATCTGCACCTTTATGATCACATGGTATTTTCAACAATCACAGTAAAATGAGAGTGATAACAGACAAATCCCTCCGGCTACTGCATCTTTTCCTTCTCCTCCCTTCTAAACACAGAGACCATATGATGGAACACACAGAGCCACAAATTACTGTAGTGCACAGTTCCTACTTAATAATGACATCCCATAAGTTAGCAAAAATCTGCCAACATCTGCAAGCTTCTCTGCACTGTTGTGAGCCAAAGTTAAAAATCATGTGTGACAGTGCTGTGGAAAATACAATTGATTCCATTCTGATTGTGTCAGTTCCAAACACAGACAATATTGATGATGCTGTACAGTAATCTTATTGGACTTGGGCCCAACTGAACATTGGTCTTTGTCAACTCATTATTCCTCTATCAGAGGGATCTCACTAGATTGATCTTGCCAGAAGCTCTTGATGTGTCTCACAAATCACTGTTCTGCTGTTGGCAGGCAGATTCGAGTACTGCACAGTAATTGCTGGGTTTTTTTCTTTCCCCAGAAGGCAGTGACTACATATTGCAAGTCATTGTCATATGAGAGAATATAACTGTCCTAACAAGATAATGTAGTTAACTGTGTAGTACCTGATCATGCCAAAAGATGTGGTCATATTGTATATATTACTAAAGTAGCAAAATTATCTCAAAGGTAAACTCTTTTTTTTTTTTTTTTCATCCTTGCCACTCTTTAAATAAATAATCTAGTTTTTTACTTTATCAGTGTGAAAACATGCTTGGATAAATTATATTATTTAAGACTGCAAGGCAAATGTGGGAAGATCTTGATTGGCCTCTTCCCATTTGTGCATGTAGAAACAAACCACATGAGAGTCTTTGAACAATCAATATTGCACTGCAAAACTCAGACATAGACATTTGAGTATCTGACAAGAAGTGATTACATCTTGGAATCTTCTTTCATGCTTTTAGCCAGAGGAAAGGAACTTGTTGGCTCCTAAACTCTTAGTTTTTCCCTCAGAAAGATCCAGACAGATTAAGTTTAGTCTCTTGCCTGGGTAAATGCTTTCTTTAAGATACTATCAACATATCCTCTGGCTAGTTTTAGAAGAGTACAACGACAAAACCAAATCAAAACACTTGATGCTCTGAGTCAGATCTGGATAATAGCAAGAGTTTGTACTGGAGCTTCTCCACAAAAGCTTAGGTATATATTGACTGAAGGAGTCATTGGCAGCCAGCTTCATTCCCGCAGTGCAAATGGGAAGAATAACAACAGTTGAAAAGCTAAAACTTAAGCAGTCGACTCTGGCTTCTTACTCTCTTCATGGATGGCTACTTTTATGGGCAGGTGCAGGGCCTGAGTAGTAGACAGAACACATTATGGCTAAAAAGTGCTGGGATTCCTAATTAGTGGAATGGTCACAGTGCTGAATAAAGAAGGCTTGAAGGACTTGCACCTTACATTACATTGCCTAATACGAGGAAACTGAGCAAGGCCATTAGAAATGATTGTTGGTAAGACCCTTAGAAGATCAGATAAAATTTCATCTTTAAATAATTCTAAGAACTTATCCCCCATTGAAATACTTCGATACTTACACAATCACTGTCAAACATTTATGTTAAAGACAAGATAGTAGCAGAAATGATGCAGGTGTAGAAATTATGGGAACTATAAAAGAATACAAAGCCACAGTGACAGTTTTTACATGACAGATAGGGAAATGTTTAAGAAAAGAAAGTGTGAAATTATTCCACCTAAAGGTAGCATGCAAAAGCATAATATCATGGTAAATTACTCAAGACCAAAATACAAGGATCAAGGAATTAAAAATAACAGTGCAAGTGCAAGGCCTATGTTTTCTCCAGCTAAGATGATGGCAAATAAATTGAAGGGCTTTTGAGAATTTATGTTATACAGTTTCAGAGCAGTAGGCCAGTTCATTTAAAAATGTACCTGTAATTGTTCAAAGAAACAGCCTACAAATATGAAATTTTTATACTAGTTTTCCTTGGAGGCTTAGTGATTTGCCTTGGTAGAACATAAATTTTATTTAAAGTAGGGAGAAACTGTCAAAGCACTTTTAAAACTAAAAATTGTATCAAACTTAAAGCAATAGCGCAAAATAAACCAAAAAGTTTAAAAATCGAATTAATTCTTTGAGTAAAAGGAGTAATCATGTGACGTGTAGGGACTGACTCCATGATTATAAGTGTGTGACTCTTGACAGAAATTAGCACATAGTTGTCCACATGCCCAGAATGATCACCATGTGCAAACTTTATGTTGAATCTTCCCCCTGACCTATGCTGTGGCTGATGTGTTGATGCAATAAATTCTAAATATAAGAAATATCTGTTATAAATATAACAGAGACAGCAAGAGGAAGATTCAAAACATAATAACAGAGTAAATGTAATTTTAATTTTAAATTTAATGAAAATATTGCCATTCTTAATTTTAGATAATCATCAGACCATGGAATAGGCTCTGTGTGGTCAGTTCTTCTGCACTGTACTAGAATATTTAAGACCCTGAAAGTGGAACTGAACAGGTGTCACCTGAAGTCCTCTGCAGGTAGCCTCTTGGAGCAAGCCAACAGGAGCAGTCTAGGACTCTGGTGTTTCTGAAATCACTGTTCTCTGTGAAATTTGTATGCCTTATTATTATCAAGGTTACCCAAAATGTTTTAAAATTAGGTGACAATAAAAAAACGTAAATATATTAATTTTTCAAAGTTATTATTTTTTCAAGGAAATTTCTTGATGGGGATTTAAAATTTGTTAATTTGGGATTAGTTAAATTTTGGGCTAACCTAAATTTTTAGGTTGTACTTACAAAAGAAAGAATCTCATTGAGGAAAATACTTTTTTTTTTTTTAAGAGAGGGAAAATTAACAGAGAATATATTAATGAAATAAAAATGTAGGTAAAGTAAAATCAAAATCAGATTCACATTATTTTATAAGAGAACTATGATTTTTTGTTATGATAAGCTCTTAACATCAGTGAGAACTGTTTTCGTAAACTCTTGTATTATTAGTTTATCCAGCTGTGTCCCCAGCTGCAAGCATATAGTATTAAAGGTAAGGCTCAAAACTGGCAATGCCAAGTTTCATAGTGAAAACTGGTTTATTCTTACTAACAATGTTAGCAGTGTGCAGTGATCTGCCCTTGGAGTAGTGGTTTAACAATCTCTGCCCAAGTACTCTGTGGCTCTTCTTATATCTGTAGTAGTTTTCTTGATGGACTATGAAGAACTGCCAGGTGACAGTTCTATTTCATTTTTGTCACTGCGTGGCTCTCCATTTTTCTTACAGTCTTTTTCTCAAGGGCACAATTCTGTAAGTCAGTGTGGTAATGTTCAAGATGAGTATTGCTCTTTCAGTTATTACATCTCGATGCAGCACATGCAAGTCTCAGATATGTTGAGATTCCAGGCCTTCAGGAAAATGAAATCACGGGGAATTTTATGTATTCTCATCTCTTTCCCACTGAAGATAAACTGAAATTGTGGGATGTGGCTATTACATTAGAAAATTAGTTAAAAATGCAGTATAAACCACTCTGTTTTTCAATGAATTGTTTAGCAAATGGTACCCCTTTATATATGCTAGAAAAATTTCTACTCCTTAGAAATATCTAGGCCCTCTATGACACTGCATAGAGAGAAGCAAATAGAAATAAAGATCAGAAGGTGTAAAAGGAGGAAATCAGAATGAATAGATATTCCTGTCCAGTTTTTCAAGAGCAGACAACATTTAATAAATTTCTCTGCATGATGTATTACATGTACAAAAATCTACTTTTACAGTTGTAGCGTAGTTTTGCCCACATAAAATGAGCAATTAAAGGTAGTGTGTCTGTTCATATAAGTGCATTTTACTTGTGAAAATCAGTGGGTTTTTGCTTTTCCAAATGGTTTCGGGTGTATATGCTGTGGGAACACATTTTAGTATTTTTTGTTGCATATCTATTTCCATTTTGACTTTTAGGCCATGACTTGTGTTAGACACCAAATCAGTTCTTTTTGGATCATAACCACCTTGTAGTGAGTGTCGTGTGTGTGTGTATGGAGGGGGAAGGGATGGGTCAAACCTCACAGAGGTGGGGTGGTGTCGTGTCCCACATGGCAGCCCCTGAAGCCCACATGGGGAAGCCCAGGAGTAGCTGTCAGTCACAGACAGCCCAGGAGCTGGAGGGATTAAATCTTGATTTAAGTGTTGTGGAATTGGTTGGATCTTGACTTAAGTGTTGTGGATTTATTGGATTTTGTCTTAAGCATTGTGGATTGGTTGGATTTTGACTTAAGGGTTGTGACTTAATAGTATACACTGAGTCAGTACTGTGGTGGAACATTTTGTCTGGCTTTCATAGTGTCATTTTGAACTTTGGCTAAGTTCCTTTATTTTCTCCCCTAAATTAATAAAGAAATCCCTTGGGAACAAGTCCGTGGCTTATTCTCTTAACACTATCTTGAGGTATTAAAGAACCCTATATCTACATATTAAAGTAAAACTCCTAGCTGAGTCTGAGAGCTGGCAGCTCCTGGAGCTGCTGTCTTACAAATGCACATTTGTAGTTTTCTGTACAGTATTGTTTGGTTCATCCCAGTATTTTTCTCCTGCTCTGTTGACTGGTATTGTATCAGAGATATGGCTTCTTCTGTTTGAGAGAATATCATTCTGTCCTCCAAATTATGGCTTTCCAGCTATCCATTAATCTTCCTACTCATACTGAAGACATCCTAGAATATTATATAGATGTGCTACACTAAAGGAAGTGATAGTCTAATGCTCATTATGTCCATTAAATATTTTCCAAATCTTTTCTTATTATAGTTTATTGTTTGTCCTTGAATAGATTTTGGGTCCTGTTGATTATGTAAGTATAACCTTTAAACATTAATGAATGAATTATTCATGTTTGTGTTTCAGTTGGATATTTTATGAAGTCTTTATATTTACATATGTCTTTTATACGTATAGAAATCTCTTAATCATCAGGGTCAGAAAAATCAGTCTGAAACCATCTATAGGCCAGCCTCTGAATTTAGAGGCAAACACCATAAATATTCAAGCTTATTTTTTAACACAAATGCCCTCCTGCATCAAATGGCAATTCTTGGTAAATTAAAGAGAAACTATCCCAGTTGTCCTCTGTGTTAGAATAAAAAATAGAGAAAATGTGTGTTGTTCTTTGAATCATTTTTGAAGTAGAAGTGGCTAAAAGTCTGGTGAATCAGCAACGCCAGCTCTACCTTGGATTCTAACTTTCCTAAGGCTTCATAATATTCTGGGATTTAAGTTTGTTTGCTTGTGAGAACAGTGAATAAGAAGCACTTGAGCATACTGTTCAAAAACCTCACCACAGGCAGCAAGACAATACAAGGAGTGCATCCAGCTTGTTCTATAAATCTCCCTGATGTAAGAACAAGGAGTCAGAAGTAGGGAAGGAGAGCTTTTGGCCACAAGGTATTTCACCTACAGTGAATCTATCAAATGGAAATTAGGAATTGCCATCAAATCCTGTGGAAAGAGGGAAGTGGCAAGTCAGGTCTGAATACATCACAACATTGCAAGAAGAAACATTTTCCACAAAGAACAAATTTTGGGCAACAGCACATCTCCTTTCCCAGCACATGACTCAGAGCACGCCTAGTCATGGGTAAATCTGACCCTATGACTTTGTTTGCCAACAAGGTTGGTTGGTTGGTTGGTTTTCAGTTTCATAGTGGGATTGCTCAAGCAAGAGCAGTACTCTGCAGGACCAGTCTCTTTTGTATTAGTCTATGAATGACACTGGGCCTTAAAGGATACTGTTGATTTCATTGGATGCCACTCATTAAAGGTTTCCTTACCATAATAGTTTCAGGGTCTTGCATTTCCACTACAAAATTTGAATTCTGCCCATATTGCTCCTATTAAAAAAGCTTTAAAAAAAATGGACATGCAATAATCACTGCAACTCTCCAGTGTTTTTGGTTTTGGTCCTTAGACCACAGCAAAAATTGTGGAACTCACTTGTGTTTTCTCTTGCTTTAAGATGAATATTTTTTTGTAGGATCTCTTAAGCATTTTTAAGACTATTAGAAATCATGCAAAGTGATATTCATTAAAGATTGGTATATAAATCTGTGAGTTCTTCAAATAGAGGTTTTGTTTAAGTGTAGTATGAACTTATTTGTATGCATCTGAGAAGTCACTATTGCTTGATGCCACTGATTAGTTTGTAGTCATCATATGATTAATGCTAAGAGAAACTTAATTTGAACATAGGTTTCTCTATTTAGGCTTGCAACTTGAAACACTATCTTACTTTGGATTTCTGTTAATTTTTGAGCTCCTCCATTCCACCAAGTGAATTAAACGTCACCATTTTTTTCTTGTAACTCTGCAGTGTAACATCAACATCTGAGATATTACTGAAGATAAATTACTGAAGGAGAACACAGTCAAACCAGATTAAAAATGTACAGTTTGTAATCAGTTTTGTACTTTTTCTGCAGTAATGAGAGAAGCAATAACAGAAAATGTTAACAGAGATAACTTTTTTATTTTATGATAGCATAAATGCTTTTCATAGTTCAAGTTCTCATCTCAGTTAAATAGATAATACTTCTGAACATGCTTTTTCACCTGTTTGTACACTGCATAGGGTTCTATTGCTACTGATCTGGAGATACCATTAACTATAACAACAGTGTCATTAACATTGCTACTTTTATATTTAAAAAAATAGTTTAAATAGCCTTAAGTCTCCTCTCAGACACTTTTCCTGATTTTGCTTCATATGCACTGATCTTAATTTTCACTAGGGTCCACATATTTGATTCATATCTCATTTACCTCTGTAAGGTTTGGCTTGGATAGGGAATCCTACTTAAAAACATAAAATTGGGTCACACTAAAAATTTTTCTAGCCCTCTTTTTATAACTGTCTGTAGGGGTCTGACCCTGGCCAGATGCCAGGTACCCACTCTCTCACTCTCCCTCTGCAACTGTACAGAGAAGAGGGAAAAAAAGAAAAGAAAAAAACAGCTAAGGATTCATGAGTTGAGATGTGAGTTGGGAGAGGTCACTTACTGATCACCTTCACGGGCAAAACAGACTCAAAGTGGGGATAGTACTTAAATTTATTACTAACAGGATATGAGCCAAAGAGTGAGAAATATAACAGTCTTAAAAAACACCTTCCCCACACCCCTCTTTCCTTCCATGTTCTCCCTCCTCACCCCCGGTGGTGCAGGGGGATGGGGAATGGGAGTTGCACTTGGTTGTTGTTTCTGCCGCTGCTCAGAGAGAGGAGTCCTTCCCCTGCTCCTGTGGGGTCCCTCCCAAGGGAGACAGTCCTTTATGGACCTTTCCAGCTTGAGTCCATCCCTTGGGCAGAAGCTCTTCCCAATCTGCTGTCCCGTGGGTCACTCTTCCATGGGTGCAGTCCTTCATGAATGAGCTGTACCGACGTGGGTGCCCAACAGGGGCCACAAGTCCTGCTGGGAAAAACCTGCTCCAGTGTGGGCTTCCCTCTCCATGGACCGCAGGTCTCTGGCAGGACCCTGCTCCATCTTGGGCCTCTCATGGGGTCACAGCCTCCTCCATGTATCCATCTGCTCCAGCTTGGGCTCCTCCATGGGCTGCAGGGGCACAGCTGCCCCTCCTTCTGCACTGACCTTGCTGCCTATCTTCTTGTTCCCATGTTCTCACTCTGCTCTTCCCTGGTTGGAATTCTTTCTGTGCCACAACCTTCTTAAACATGTTATCATAGGCGTTGCTCCTGATTGGCTTGGCCTTGGCCAGCGGCAGGAAATCTTTCCTGGAGCCGGCTGGCATTGGCTCCATGGGACAGGGGAGGCTTCTAGCAGCTTCTCACAGAAGCCACCCCTGTACCTCTCCCGCTACCAAAGCCCAGCCACAGAAACACACTGCACTGTCACTGGCTATAACTAGTACAGGAACCAAGTAGACATGGTAATATGGAAGTATTACAGCAGAACACATATACTACAGTATTTATTTATAGATTACAACAGATTTTACCTTAAGAATACTTAGAGTCAGAAGTTAGAACTGATTTTATAGACTTAATTTAATGAACTCCACTATTTCTACTTTACGCCACTTATATCTTCATCGAAACACAAAAACCCTCGCTTACCAAAGCAGTCAAAAAAGTGATCAATCTACTTTTTGAGATTGCGGAAACCTTTTGGATTTGGGAAAATCTAGGGAGATAAAGAATGATCAAAGATTTGCAAAGCATGTTCTACCAGACCAAACAGAAAAACAAAAGGAAGAATTTGCTCTCTGTTATCAACTGGAGAAAAGGAATTCACTTAAATTGCAGCAAAGGAGAGTCAGAATTGGTATTATGAACAATATTCTTAAAGTAGAACATATCACTGTGAAAGATAGCAGCTTCTCTGTGACTGAAAGTTTCCAAGAGCACACTAAGCACACATGTCTCAGGAGTACTGATTGTACTATGGGAAGATAATTTGGGGAGAGAATTTGCTTTTTGATGTTCATATGACACTGACATTGTAAGACTCATTGCACTTATTGTATCCTGACAAACCTTGCTCTGTTATAACACCAGTAAGCCAAATTTTCTGTTTGATTGTTTGCTGCTAAGGGACCATCCAAGAACCCACATGCTGGGCAAACATGTAATGCTCTTTCACAACTGCACCAAATAGTTGACAATTTAAATGGATAGCGCAGATGTGGCATAGCTGAGAGCTGTAAAACATGCTAGGAAACAGAGATAGCTTGAAAACATTCATGTCTTTCAAAAGCAGCTGTGTCCATTTTGAGCACCTGGCAAACATGATCATCACAATTCTCAGTGTCTTAGAATAGGCATCTGTATGATACTGAACAGCTGCAGTGGGAAGAGAAGTTATTTTGTACAGATGTCTATTGCTTGAGACCAACTTCCTTGTTCTGCATCCGCATATCATCTTGGCTGATTTTTCTCAACATTATCACAATAGAAACTACATATGAAATGCTGCACTTCTTGGAAGTGAATAGCAATAAATCATAAAACAAGTACTTTAACCAAGTAAGTAAAATCACAAGATTTAAATGTTGAGGCATGTCTGAGCAATATCTACAGTCTCAGGTGTCTGCCTGAAGGTTGTGCAGAAGAGAAATCATGGGAAGAAGTCTTTTTTGATCAGATTTCAGGTAAAACCTTGCTTTGCAATAGGCTTGAAAGCAGAACACAGATCTTCAATTTTTTTCCACTTTTCATGGCTTTATATAAGTTTATATTTTTAAAGCATTCATCATTTTTTTTACCTAGTAAAACAAAGAAGTTTGATTCTTTCAAAAAGTCACAAAAATCATACAGTGTCAGAAAAAAAATCAGCTAAGCAAATGGCTGTAATATATTGAGCCATTCTGCAATTTTTTAAACCAGGTTCTCAAATAATATAACTTGACATGGATGTCATTTGTAAAAATGTCACTTGTAAAATCTATGCCAAATTACACCCACTAAGGAGCTTTCCTTATGTTTTCCAAATTCCTAAGAAAGAGGGAAGGACTTAAGTGAGTTCTCTGACTAATATAAAAGTTTAAAAAGAATTAAGGATGTGGCGAGATTGTTTTTTTTGTAGTCATCAATGAGAAATAGGTGATCACTGTCATTTTCCTGCAATCAGTGGTGCTGTGGCTCACAAAGCACGGCATGTGACACCTGTCATGTTGATCTGCTGAGGCGGTTACACGAGAAGGAACAAGAAAGTATTAGCATAACATTTCCAATACATATTCGACTTTGGAAATTTACAGCTGAAGTATGTGGGTCATAGCTCACAGTCACTTGATTTCATAATGTTTTACATATCCCCAAGATGTTTGGAAGTCTTATACGTTCCTCAAATCAGTAGTTTTAATATATTTGACAGTCTCAAATCTGCTGTGGATGGGACAACATTTAACATGTGAAAATACATATTCATAATACAAAAATCTAAAGTATTATAATTTTGGTTTATTCATATCTGTGAGAACATGGCAGGTGAAAGATGGCTAGAGGAGGTTAAGTGATGTTCTTGTAAATTTGCTATGATGTGCAAGATAAAAGAGACCCATTAAATTATATATCTTATTTATGGAGAAGGAGAAGTAGCCCCTGTGGATTGTCAAATACCATATGAAATATTGCCCAGCATAGTAATGTGTTCTTGCTAATGGTTCCATTGTTTTCCTGGGACCAAGTAGTAAAATAGATATTCAAAAGATATGTAATGTGTCTATATATTTTAAGCCATTTTCTGTGTGTTTCATTTTTTTTATTAAAATAGTACTTCTTCATTACTTTTATCTGGGATTCAAATAATGTTAAATAGAACAATATATACAAAACAAATTGTTGTCAACCTGTCAGTTTGGAGCCAGGTAATTAAAATAACTTTTGGAATATGAGTTATATTTACAAAGCTGTTAATATATTATTTTTATTCCTTTCATGAAATAATTTAAACACAGTTAAACTACATTTTCTATTGGAAAGCACTGTACAGTATAAAAGCACAGCACAACACAATTGCCCTTTAGTTTGAAGAGATCAATCATCTGACCACTGACAGAATTTGTCCCACTTACCTTTCCTTAAAACAAAGCAATTGTATCAGAAAAACCCAAAAGTTTTTAATTCCTCTGCTTCCTACTAAGATATCAAAATCTTTTCACCAAATTAATCTGTCAACTCTCTTCTCACTTTGAATGGCAGGTTAGGAAAGTGAGAGCTGGATAGATGGTTCTATATGAATCATCACACATGCTGAGTATGTTAAAACTAAGTATAAACCTATATAGTATAAACACCTTAGGGTTTATCTGGTCCCCCAATTTTTTTTATTAATGCACATTAACATTTTGTCATGAAAAGGTAATACTGATTTACTGATTTCACAGGCCTTCACCTTTGTTATTCTGTGAGTATATTATTAGTATTAAACTTAGAGTGCTTGAAATCTACTAGACATATTTCTAAGTTTAAGTATCTACCCTAAAGTACAACATGAGATATAGGACCAAAACAAGGATACAGGCTCTGATTCTAGACTTAGAAGTTAGTTCATCAGCTGAAATCATCATCAATGATGAAGTAGTAAAGTTTGTTATACCCCTTTTGCAGACAATGGTACTTTGTCTATAGTGAAAACTGCAGTTTCAAATGCACAATCTGTGCACAGCTTTGTCACTCCCACTATGTTGGTGATTAAATTTAGATGGTCAAGATTACACTAATGGATAATTTTTCAATGATGACTGAATAAAATTGCTCAAACACTTTAATTTTCTTTTTAATAAGTACCTTGAACAGAGATGTCCTCAAAACCAAAAGTTTCCTTCCCTCTCAAAAATTACTGTCTGTGAAACTTTATCCATCTGATGGTCATACAGGTCTATAACTGTACACCTAATTTGACTTCTAAACTAACATTTAAGTTCATAAAATAGTTTAAAAACATTTCCAAACTGAGGTAATTTTTATTCCTTAATGAAGGTAATTTTTAATCTACTTCACTCTGTTTGGACCTGAGTGTCTAACCACTTTATTGTAAAACTATAACTCTTAAAGCATGCCCTTGCTTTGGGCTGTGCTCTCATGGTATGATTTAGCCTTAAATTCAGTGTCAGGTCTGATGATGATTCTGAGATCTGAGTCTAATTTTTCACTGCCTTTACTCGATTCCATTTTGCTACTTTTCCACCAACCCCCCACTTAGATATGTATTTCATTAACTTCTGCTATTTCCCTTCTTTATGTGTGTGACACTTGTACAACCTCTACACTTTCGACTCAGCTTTCTGTTGAAGATGCTTTTAATTTCTCTATTTTCCTTTGTCATGGAAAGACCTTTAATCCCACTTTCTTGCTGCTCTGGAGAAAAATGGGGTTTTTTATGTGCTCTTTGGATGAGTGATTTGCAGAAAGGAGAGTATAGATAGGTAAATATTTAACAAAATATTGCTGATCATTCTGCTTCAGGAGAGGAGAGAAGAGGAGAGGGAGAGGAAACAATGGTGAACACAACTGTTGGAACCTTCAAAGCAAAAAATCTCAGCAAAACATTTTAGCTGAAACTTTAAAAAAATTTTGCTGTTCATGATGTGGGATATTCCTAATGAGGCATTCATTTATTTCAATCCCCAAAAAATTAATCCAGAAGGCTATTTTTCTCCCTCCTCTGTATTTAAAACCTTACAATAATATTCCTGTTTCTCCATTACTTGAATTTTTGTTGCATACATGGCATCTGCTGGCAAGTTGGAATGAAACTCCAAGATACTAGAAGATAATCAAACCTCTTTAGCATCTGCAACCCAGCTCCAAACGCCTGAGCAAACATGCCATTGTACACACAGGGTCCCTGGTGAGAAACCCGGCTCCAGGAGAGAGACCTTCCCACTGCAAGGTTTTGTGGCAAAATTTATGAGCCTGTCATTCTATCAGTTGAAAGGGTTTCCGCTTTTGGCCTAACGCTGTGAGTTTAATATCAAAAGTTTTGGAAAGGAAGTGATTTGTTTCATTTTGCTTAAGCCTTTAAGTAGCTGAATTATATTTCAGCAAACCCCAGTATCCATAGCTACAGTACTTTCCCACTGTCACAGCAGCATTTCCTGATAAAGTTTCTCCTATAACTCAGCCAGAAAGCTTGTCTGAACTCTAGCTTCTGTTTCTCCAGTTAAAGCTAATTACACTTATATGGCACTGGGCTTTCCTCTTTCTCCTTTTCTTGGGGTGCACAATTGCCAAGAAGATCTACATTTGCCAGGGCAAAAAAAATCCTGAAAGTTGATGCCAATTTACAAAACAAATATGTTGTAACTTAATGAGCACCCAGCAGATCAAACCTGAACTTGCGCAACAGAAAGGTGATGTAGGAGTAAATAAAGGGCAGCTCTTAGCCACTGGCAAAAGGGGAAGGCAACTTTTTTTACCAGAGAATGCATTTCTGCTTTGCTTTACTGAGTAGGACCATGCACTTTCTCCCCTTCAGACCCTGCCCACAGTGCCTAATTAATTCACATCAATTTTGAAAGAATACATGATTAGCTGTCCTAGGGCTAAGCAGTAGCATATTGAGTCACACACTAGAAGGCCTAGTTTGGGCACTGGCTCAGGATGGCAGGATCTGTGCCAACATAAGATGCTAAATTGGTTGCAGGGCAGGGGGTGGGGGGCTTGCCAACTAACTGCCTCTCCTCATGGCACCATCTGCCAATATGTAGACTGATGTTGGCATCAGATCTGAAAGAGCCACTTATCCACTTGTGCAGCTATAGGCCACAAGAGTGAAAGGAGAAATGTTTGAAAATAAAGAGGAAGTTGACTAAGTGCATCTCGTCTAGCACAATGCCTGTCAGGTTACTGTCTACAGTACTTGATCATCAGATATGAGTATTTCTTAAGAAATAAAGAAGCTAATCCACAATTATCATGTCTTCATACCTCAGACTGCAAACAATATAAGGTTAATGCTCCCAGATGTACTTACCTGTTTTATGTGCATAATGGAATGCACAAAACTGAAACCTCTCAAATCTTATCCTGTGTGAATTATCTTCCAAAACCTAAAATTAATTCTTTGGTAATGCAGTCTACTTTGGGGCCCTCAGAATTAGTCAGATAAGTAGAAAAGCATTCTTAAAAGAATATAAATTAATTTCAAACTTACTTTCAGGGGTAACCTGGATAAGAACCAGGCATTTCAGAAAGGATACTGTGTTCTTTGAAATATTTCTTCTCTTAGGGTCTACCTGAATTCAACATTATGTCAGCAGGGTCCTAGCAGCTTGCACCTGGTCAGGAATCCCTCATCGGTTCTGATCTAACAAGAAAACTGAATCTAAGCTTCTGAGATGCCTATCTCTGTACAGTGATTGATATATCGAGTTCAGTTCAGTCTGAGAATGTTGAGAGAACAACTGAAAATGTTACTGCAAAAGACAAGATCATCCACTAATAATAAGAAAAGCTATTCACAAAAAAATAAGATTAATAAATGTTACATTGTTTAGATGCCCCATTTATTTCTAGACATGGTTCTGACCTTGGCTTCATCTACATGGCTTGAAATAGGTTTTGTCCTAGAAATCTGAGTATCCTTTTTCTTTTTGTAGCCCATATGAAACAATATCAGCAGAAGAGAGGAATCACTGGAGTAAAGAGAGCCTTCAGGAGTCTAAAATAATGTAAAATCACTTGCAATTTCTTATTGTAGATAGTCTACGAGTCCTGTTTATCTTTTTTTTTTTTTTTTGGAACACTGTGAAAGATCCTTTTCTTTGCATAAATATAGTAGGTTGAGATCACTAGGTTCTACCACTGTTTTATTCCTCAAAATAAAAAGAGCTATGAAACTCAATCTGAAAGAGATGGAACATATCCCATCTCCTTCCCCCTGAAAAAATCCTTTGATTTTATAAATTGTATTTCTTAGTCTTGATTACTGAAACATTCTGGTTGAACTCTTATGTTGAACACAGGTAGATAAGATCCAGTACTCTTTTGGAGTGTGCACTTGCACAGTGATGATCCCACTAAGAAAAAGGAAACCTTCCCTCATGTGGAGGCACTGCAAGAGTTCTGCACCAGTCCATGACTGGAGGTTATATGACTCGTATTTCTAGTTGACACCTTACTCATAAACTGGCCCCTAAAGACCCCTTTGGTAACTGTCTTAAATTAGAGCAGCCTAGAGCAAAGTGCCTGAGGCAGCTCCAGTTTCCACCCTAACTGATCCAGCACTAGGAAAGTCCTAAGACTATAGAAAAACAAAACCACCTTTGTACAATCTTCATCCTGCAGTGAGTGCTGAAATAAGCACTCAAAACTCAGGGAAGGATTTTGGAAACTAGTTAGATAAACAGACCTCCAGAGCACTGTTTGTGGCCCATTTTGTTCCTTTTAATGATTTTTATACATGATAATTTAACCACAAAAGTGCAAAAATGTCTAAATATCTTGAACTTAATGTTCTGCCATCTGCTGTTCCACAGTTCATTTGTGGGTTTTGTGTGAATTCTTTTATGAGCACGCTCCATGTATATTATTTACTAATAATTTTTTTTCTGTGTTTTATTCTATACTTTACCTTCACACACTTACTATGCTGGTCAGAGGTTGTAGGCATGTGTAGAGTCATAGGAGGATTAACATTTTCTTTCCAGGGTATTACCTTAGACCTACTAAATTATTTTCAAAATACATTTAAAATTGGTATGGATTGGGGTGGGAAAAGGAACACAGCCTCTTTAATATTAAACGATAAGTATCAATGTTTAATGGAGTAAAAGATACGTCTTGGTCTATGTTGCTGCTTATAGGAGAATGAGTGATGTTATTCTGCACTGAGTTACCCAGAGAATAGTCAAAGTGGTGAAAAAAATAAAAGTATAATATAGTGAAATATTGCAGCTCGAATTCGGCATGTACTGGAGACAAAGTTGTTGCTAAATCAGGTAGAACAAGTAGAATCTTTTTTCAGATTTATCAAAAGTTTGAAGGAGCTGAACAAACGTCTCTGAGTTTGGGTAAAAGTGTCTGTCGCTGAGGTGACGGGATCAAAACAAGCTATATACCATTTGTTTTAGAGGACTTGAGAAAGTTATTTAGATGAAAATTCTTGCAATTAAGAGACAGGAACTTTTACTAATGCAATTATTTTGTCAAACAGTGTTCAGCGGGAAAATCTTACTGTCAACGTTTTTATCTCAGTGATCAAACTAAATGAAACTAAAATTAGCAGAATGAATGTAAAAGTCAGGGAGAAAACAGAAACGTGGAAGCAAACAGATTCCGGTGTAATGAAGGTGTGTATGTGACCCAAGAAAACTAAGAAGAAACTTCGTATAAGCAGTCATAAAGCACTCCTCAAGCAGCTCTTCTGCACTCACCAATTGCAGCACATATGGTTCTCTAGCCGAGGGTCTCAGAACAGCGGGTTAGTTTACATACCATATGTATGCAATTGGTAGGCACAACGGGGTTGCGATAAGGTTATTGCATCTGCCCTAGTTCAGAATTCCCTTGTATTTTTAGGTTTATGTCGGACAGTAATGTTATTTTAACAGCTTTTGTGTTAAATTTCACATGTTTTTTCAAACAACATTATAGCTTCCTATATTTTCTTTTTATTAATTTTGACTTTGTAATAGGGTCTCTGGAGATTTAAAATTGAAACACGTTGTAGAATGATGGCTGTAGGAAGTTCCAAACTCTCAGGAATGATTATCAGCTAAACCCTGCTCTGTCTCACTGCTATCTATGTAACAGAATACCTAGTATTTTGCATTTCCAGTATTTTGAGAACGACTGTGATCTGTGGATTATTTATAGAATTCTTGGATATATTTTTTGTGTTGCTGTTTTGATTCTCTATCAGAAATAATTTGTCTGTGGGAGTTCAGCAATATGAAAGCAAGCAGTTTTGCTTGGACAGTGTGGTCACTGATTATATCTATTTTGTACATAATGACACCCTTACAGTCATGTTGGATATGATGCAGTTAAGTGCGATATTTTACAATATCATCAAAAATTCATCTTCTACCAGTATTTTCAACAGCTGCCTAAAATATTAATGGCAGATATTCTTATGTGGTGCTTAGGAAAAAAATACTTAAGAGATATGGATGAAATTAACATGTATTTTAGCAAAATTTTCATAACATTGTGAAGGGATTTTGCACTATTTTTACTGCTTTGTAATCAGAATTCATGTAAGAAAATGGGATGGTCTGTAAAGAAAGGTTTAACGCTCTCCAATGTACACACAAAATTTCTGCTAATAATATACCTGTTGATTCATCTAATTTGGTTTTTATCCACTGCACATTATCCACCACCACACACAGGAGACAAGAAGTGTTCTAATATGCAGATTGCAAGGTGAAGTATACTTTTGACAGTAAGTTGTATCAATTACTGGAACAGTTTAAGCATTGGTTTACCTCTAACTTCCTAGTTCCAGGTTTAATAATGTCTGGCAATTGCATTAATATAGTGAAAGCAACAGGGGACAGTAAGACCTTTCACATAACACATTTCAAGTATAGCTTAAACTTTTTTGTAAATGCCTTTTATGGTAGACAAGCAATGCAAATTATTACTCTGGCACTAAAAAGCTGTGGTTAATTCATACTCCTTTCAAAAAAAGTGAACTCTGGGAAACTTTAATGAAGGCCAGTAGTGTATTTTTATAAAAGGAAGAGAAATAATTGGGCAGTGAAATTCCATGATTACAGGCTACGAAGCTACTGGAGTTGGGAAATACAGTGCAGGTAAAAAACACCCTTGAGGAAATACATGTGAATGTAAAAAGCGTTAGGACTGCTGATAATCAGGTCATCTGTTCTTCTGAGGCTGCAGTCTATGCAAAGGAGTCTTTCCCACGTGGTATGGTTTGTCACATTCAAACCTAGAGGAAATTAGGTAGAAGTCTGATTATTTAAATTATAGCTATGCATACAATTTACATAAGAATCAGCAATAGAGATAGATATTTTAGATTAATCCAGAAATTGTACACATTTATATCAAAGGCAAAAGGCAATTATCTAGGGTCTAAGTTTTAATTTTTTGTGAAATCTGTCAACAAAAGCCAGCTCATGCATGGGCTGAGCAAGCATTCCTGAATATGAGAAGAAAATCTCACAGAAAGTCACTGAGGAGTGTATTATAAGTTTAAAGGGAGATATCTTTAATGTGGAGAAGCAGAAAAAAATCCCAAAACTTTAACCAAACCTTAGAGATCAAAGACTTGCACAGTTGTCCTGCAAAATGTTGGATCCTCAAAGTTTGTACATCCAAAAGGCAACAATTTCTGCATCTGATTCTATTCAGCAGAAAGAGCTTCTGAAGTTAACCAGTAGTAAAGTAACTTTGAGATTGTCAAAGGCCATGCACAGCTGAACTCTCTGGAATAAATAAAGCTTTTCATACTAAAACACACAATAAGGACTAAAGGTATAAAAATTTTTTACTAACATCCTTCTCAGTAGCAAAATGAAAATATTCTAAACTTGTAAAATTGGGCTGGCTCTACCAAATTCTGCAACTTTGGCAAGTACTCTCTCTCTACACACTGGTCTCCTGGTGGCTTGTGAGATTCTACTTTGTTTGTTACTCCTTTTACGTTACTGTAAAAGGATGGAGATGTTCAACATATTCAACCAGGTTTGATCATGACAGCAAGGGCCTCAGGAGCTATTGTTCCAGTGACAGAATAACATGTAAAAAACCAGAAAAAATTGGTGCTGTGGAATTCTGAATAAAGGCCTAGATCCTCTTGGAACTGACAGAGTATGGTACTTGCCATGCCTCTTAGCATGATATTCAGGAAATGTGTATTTTAATCACAGAGGGGACTACACAGGTGGTAGCCCTGTGACACTTGAAAAGGAACCTGCATATGTTCCTTCTTATTCAAAGCTACAAGGTACTACTGCTCCTCATTCCATAACCTTTAATGATTGCAGCTGGGTAGATCCTGTAGTTATAAATCACCTGCTAATCCTCTGGTTGTTGCTTCTGGTGAAACCAAGGAGTTGCTCAGGTAAGTGTAAATCCTTCAGAATTGTAAGAATTCAAAATTACTACTAAATTCATTGACTAAAGGGTGGTATTCACTGCTTTTCCTCACGGTACCCAAAGAAAGCAAAGAGTGACCTAAAAGAGCATACTGATCTGAAGTACTTTCATGCTGAGGGAATTTTATGTCAGATAATGGATGTAGAAACTTTTTTGCTTACAATCCTTTTATGATTGCTCTAGGATTCTTTCTTTAAAATATAGCTTAGTCAGTCCCTGCAGAAAGCAAGCAAGATGTGGCTAGCCCTTCTTGAAAGTGTATTCTGAATAAAAAAAACTATGGAAAAATATGATGAAGTCCAGAAAGGAAATGACGAAATACAGCTCTACTTATTTACCTCATCTTCACTGGTTCATTTACTAAAATAAGGTCTCTGTACAGAGGCATGTTTGCGCTCACTTTTTTTATTATATATTGTCACTGCAAGTAGACATCCAGGGACATCATATGAAACTGCTGCCTAGGTTCATGACTATTCATTTATTCCAATAGATACAGATATTTTTCGTGAAATCTATACCTTAGTTTTTAATTTTTTTTTTTTTTTAAAGATGCCAGAAATGCCAATATTAGTGTTTCATGGCTAGCCAAATTGTTAAAAAGATCCAGCAAGCACATACACGTAGACTAGATGGAGGGTAATTGAAAGGCTGATCAGTGGGAATTTTTTTTTTTAAGATCAAACAAAAGAATTCCTTCTTAAATATTATCTTTGTTTCCGCTCTAGAACTTTTATGAGAAAGCACTTAGAGAATCTGAACTGCTTGGAAGAGTTAATTTGAGATGTATTTTCACTAAAACTGATAACTGAAATACCTTTTTTTGAGTAATTAGATTTTGTAGCACTGTTTAAAATTATTTCATGAAGGTTTTCAAATTAAACATTTTCAATATTTTTTATTCCTCTCTTAGTGTGTCTGTTTTCTCATTCTTAATAATTAACAAGGTGTATTCAGACAGCATGTAAGTGAAATTTGATGAGGAAAGTTTTCATTTACTCAAGATTAATTTTTCTGCCAGTGTGTGTTTCTCATGTATTTGAAATTTATACTGAGGTGGAAGGCACAGACACTTCGTATTACTGAAATCTCCAATTTGGTGGGCAAAGCTGAAGAACAGAGGGCTTCTGTCTGCTACTGCAAAAAAGGCAGAGGTGAGAGTCCCTTGAGGATGAGCTGGGAAAGGGGCCATAGGATTCATTTTTATTGACTCTCTACATATTTTACAGTTTTGAAAAAGTATCCAGCTTGGGACTACACTCAAGCATTTGGCTTCATGGGGTGGAGTGGGTTGAATCTGTTCCCTGTGCTCCTGTGTGCTGCTCTGATATGTGCACAGAGGAATGAATTTCAGCCAAGTTTAGGTCCTGATGTAGAGAAATTGTACTACTCAGACAAGAAAGCTCAGCATGTGCCTAAACTGAACTGAACATAATGTGAGCTAATGTTCTCTCCTGAAAAGGTATCCTGACAGGATTTGCAAGACAGAAATGAATAGAGATAACAGGATTTGTCTGTAAAATGCAGGTCCAAGAAAAGATACAGTCATGTCTTTGAAGATGGCATTTGTTTTGCTAGAATATAGAGATAGTCAAATTCTTGAAATCTAATAAAAGAACTTAAATCTATTTCACTTACAAGGAGATTTTTTTACTCTTATTAAAAGACATCAGTGTCATACTGCCAGGCATTATTGTCTTTTGGAAGCCTGTGTTGAGAGATAGCCTATGTAGGTTACTGCCTTGACAATGTAGTAAAAAGACCTGGACAGGACAAACTGACCTCATTGTTGATCAGGTATATACTGGTCTTCATTGTCCAAAGCAGCATGTATGTCAAAGCTCTCCACTCTTCAAGTACTCTTAGAAGAAATCATCTTTAGTTTGTGTATACAATATCTACCACAACGTGATGCTTGCTCATGACCAATGTGCCCAAGCACTACAGTGTAGAAATAATTATAACAATGACAATAGTAGTAATGATATTATTACAAGTAACTTAGGTAACCAAATATTGGTCCAAAAGAAGGGACTACACAACTGCTAAGCTGTTGCCTCATTGCATGGTACAGGAGGATGTTAATAGCTCCTGGATTTCTCCCAAAAAAATCGCAAGGTGAACCTTCATGTAGGTGTACAAACTGTGTTCTACAGGTTCTAGTTACATTAAACTTAGATATATTTCACAATTAGACTGATTTGTCTGGAACTCATCTGAACTCAGCAGCTCTTTAATTTTTAGAAGCCTTTCCTGATGTAACAAGTTAATTTATTACATCAAGAATACTAAGTTAATTTATACTAAGTAATTTATACTGCAGCCTACTTAAACTCTTTTCCAACAAAATTCAGTTATTTTCAAAAAAAAAAAGGTTTTATGTGACGCTTTTATATATTTTATCTCCATTTTGTAGGTAAGACTCATTTAGAATCAGTTTGCCAAATAGACAGAAGTCTTAGGAAAAGACAGTGTATAAGTAGATGTCAACAGAATTTTATGGGAAAGAATAAATACCATACAGTAGCACTAAACAGCTTATACCTGCAGCTGTACCCACGGTAAGGGTAAAACAGCTATTGGGTAGGGGGTGTACCTAGTGCATTTTTTACAGCAACTGCAGATCTAACTGGCCATAATGCTTTTGCAGGTGTAGAATCCTAAGCAATCTCAGGGCTATAAGCTGTTAGCTATGAAGCTATGAGCTTCTCAGGTATATGTTATTGAAGAAAGTTAGTCATTGATTTCCAAAATTGTTCTACAATAATTTAGTGCCTCCCAGATTCATTGTTGCAGGCTTTGTTTTGAAAAAATGGCACATTTTAACTCTCAGTTGCTGTTTGAACTGGAGGATTGACTTTTCCAGCATTTAAGTTCCTGCTTTGGGACTTAGGTGTTTTTTTCCTATTTTGGATTTTTTTCCTCTTACATTCCAGCACACATTTAGCCCTTGGCAGATTGAAAGGTGTCTCTGTCAGGAAACATCATCTGAGGGAACACAAGATACTTCACAGCACAAAAAAAGGTGTGGTGTAGGAGGAGAGAAAACATCAGAAGCATTACAAAAATACCTTTTTGTTTTGTGTTCCACAGCTTTGAAACTTTTCAGCAGCTTTAAGCCATTAAAAAGTGTAACTTACTGACAACTTTTACATGGAATGTCAGCTTTGTGTGATTTGAAACAGCTGAGGTAAGTTTCAAATGAGAGGATTATAATACTGAAAAGAATATAACTATGTATTGTACTAGCAGCACTTCTTTATGAATGACTAGTGTAGATCAAGTGATGGAATGGCCAGCATTTTATTTGTACCTTTCTTAAGAGTTCATTTTCTTTTTTTTTTTTTTTTTTTTTCTTACCTGAATTAAAAATACATCTCTGGCACTGTAATTGACTTTATTCTGGTATTGAAAAATGTGGGCTAAGTAAACAAAGTACTGTTTTCTAGTAAATGTCCTCTACCGTAAGAAAACCATAGAACAGAAGTAGAACTGTGTGAGCTGAGAATGGTTCTTAAAGTTTGCCATGAGGTGTCAGCAGCTCTTTAATTTTCAGAAGCCTTTTCTGACATTAGAATCTCCCTGCAATTTGCTCAAATTCTTTCAACGGTGTTGGAATATTTCCATCAAATAAAGATTTCTATTTTAAAAGTCCTTAAATGTTTCCATATGACTAACAGAGATGAATTTTTCTTTTTTAAATACAGACATACCTGCTCATAAGTTCTTAAATAAATGCAAAATAAATGTTTTTCTTCTAATTAGCTCAGTTAATTTACCTACTGTCCAGTATGTTCACTGCCTCCACTAAGTTAAAAAATACATAATTTCTGTAAGAATTTTAAATGTCATCTTATTAAGAAAGTCAGAAATATTATACCTGGAGTGGCTTGGAAATAACATGTTTAAAAAACTTCAGAAATTTAGAGTTAGCATGTTAAATTTCAGTGCAAATACTGTATCTTCAGGTTTCCCCAGGTGGCAACATGTATTAAGAAATGGATGTCTATGTCTGGAAATGCTGTTCTTGCCATTTTTATTTTCCCAGGTTAATTAAGCTGTGGAATGTAGTATTAGTTTTGGGGAAAGTAGAGAGAAAGTAGAACTTGAGGAAAACCATGACAACTGTGTTTCTTAGTATAGTAGCCTCTGGGTAAATCTAAAACCTTATCCAGGCTGAAGAGATTAAATCAAAGCCTATATTCAGGTAAGCTAGGTACCACTACCTATCACTGTATTATCTCTGTGTCTTGAATACATCAAAATGTAACTAAACTCAGATAATTTGGTCTTGAAAAGCTCTATCATAAAATGAAAGTTTGCTGGAAAATGAAATACATTCCGGCATCAAACCCCAGCAAAATTTTAAGGAATGACCTTCAGTACCGTCATTTTGCTTTCAGATGTTAGGGCTTACCCTTCCTACTGGTCCTGCAAGTGCCTCTTACATTCAGTAATAAACCTTACAGATTCCACTGCTCTAGACAAAAAAATACAAAATGATCTACAAGCATGAACTCTTAATATTAAAAACAACATTCTGTGTAGGAGCACTGACATGTCATGGCAATCTGGGTCTGTACTCAAACCTGCAGATTTCATCATAAAGGCTGCAGAGAAACCAGTGGGGTTTAGTCTGATGTAGGTGCTTCCTTCCCCTTAATGGTGGGTCATCACACCTGATCACCACATTTTTATTCTGGATGATATTTCATGGGAATCAAGACATGGAATGTGGGCAGAAAAGACTGAAGTATGTTTAATAATTTTTCTTTCTCTTGAATGCAAGACAAAGGAAGGTGTGAGGAGGATATGGCCTGAGCTGGCTAGTCTGTATTACCATCTAGCATGTGTGGAAAGTGATTTAAGATCAATAGGTCACACTTCACTTTGAAGTTCAGATACTGCCACATCTTTTTGAAGACATGATCCTGCAAAGTGCTGAGCACCCTGGCTGAAGGCCAGGAAAACACATAAACACATGCTTAACTCTAATCATAGGACTAGGCCCCTTGTGTTAAAAGTTGACATGTGCTGAAGTGCTGGTCTGGAGCAATGCCAGAAGGTTCAGCATCCTTCAGGATTGATTCCTCAGCCAATAAACTAAGGGCTGCAGCTTAACAGTAAGCTTTGGATTCTGTTTACATTTCCTACTTTCATTTTAAAAATAAACCAGTGGTTGTTAAACACAGAAAGTCCTTGCTCCTTTGAGAAAATAGACATAGGTGGGAAACAAAAGTTCATTTTCATAGATGCAAGCAAGGAACGGGATTCTCACTTCATTTGGCTGCATGCAAATCCCCTCTTTCCCAAATAATCCCTTAATGACTTGCTAGGACATAGCCTATTCAGTGTTTGTTTATGTGGCCAACTGAAGTCTTGCCTTTGGGAGCTGGTTTGTGCAGAGGTCTCAGGTACACTGTTCCTGAACTTCCACAGCAGGACTTAAGTTCATTCTCACTACTAAATAGGGGATTTTGTCATTTTGGAATCGCCAAGTCGTTGTCACAGCTTTCTTATGACAATTTCTGTCAGATGCAGAAGGCAAGAGCTAAACCTGAGGCTTACAGAAAATTCGGCTTTCCAATAGGCTGAAGTTCAGTCCAGCCTGGAAAGAGTTTATATCCTTAAATTGTGAACACATATGCTGGATCTGGGGTGCGTAGTTATGAACTAGGCTTTCAAGTCTGAAAAAAATTGCTATCAAGTTAGAAGACAATTCTACAGACTACTGTGCAATATCAAATGCAGGTACAAACCACCATTATTTCTTCTCCAGGCCATCATCCTCCTTTCACCATCAACGGAATGTTGCACAATGATTTCTTCAGCCAGAATGGTTTAAGATGAACATACCTCATTGTCCAACTAAATCAGCACTAAGAGAAGTACTTAATATGCTTACAGTTCATGTTGGTTTCTCCATGAAACATACAAAACATTGATTTAAGTTTGTTTTGGTTACTAAGATCATAGGAAAACTGTTTTTGAAACTGTTTTCTAAATAATTGGAAACTAAATCAAAGAAGATAAAACAAAAATGTAAATCTTATCGAATAATTTCTTAAGGTTTAATGAACTTAAAATTTTCTAATTGCTTTAATTACATAACTTTTTCTGACACTAAATACATTGAAGTACTATGAGAAAAGCCATTCTAACTGACAGTAAGAATTATCGAATTCCATGTAAAAATCTGTTCCTGCAAGATGTCTCTCTGTCAGACTCAATTTTTCAAACACTAGAGGATGACCTAGGCCTTTGGTACTTATCAAACGGACCCAAAAGAACTTCCAGATGTTACTGATCCAATTTTCATGAATATGAGAATGAGAAATCGTTGCCTAAGTGGTAATGCATCTCCTTCTACAGTTTCCAAACCGTATTAAAAGAATGACTTTTTATTACTCAAAGCCTTTTTCCTTCTAAATGGTTACAGAACTGCTAGCCAAACACAGTAAAACCATGTTGATTTTTGTTTGTTTGAACTCAGTTATTGGCAAATGATATTAAAACCAAGAGTTATTTTTTCTTTTTGACTGAGACATTAAAGTCACTCTCAGAAGTTCAGAGTTAGTTCAGAAGCCACATTTTGTGTCTCTTTCTTCAGATGCATAATAGGAATTCCCTTTTCTAGCTTAATGTATTTTTGAATAGGTGTCTGGTACCGAAACCTTCTGGTAGAAAGCAGCTCAACTAGATGATTTACAATATCCATTCCAGGCACATATTTATCTGTAGACTCTACAGGGTCTTAATAAGAATTGTTAACACATCATCATAGTTAGGCTTCTCACTCCAGGCACGATTAGAACAAAATTATTGAATAACATCAGTTTGGTCCATTCACCCTACAGTGCTAGAAAATTACATCACCTTGCAGTTAATTCAGAGACAGAAACCTAAGGAACAGACGGTGCTTTTGTATCTTCTGCCGTCAGTTCTGCCCCTTTGTACTGTGACTCCATAATGGTGTCTGAAAAACACACATTGTGTGACTGTACTTGGAACATCTCCAATGTTACCAGGCTTCACAAGTAGAAGCACCACTGATTTCTTCGCCCTGGTATTGTTCTGGGAGGAAGGGGAGCTAGCTGAATCAAAGATGGAATTTCTAAACTGATTCAGATTAGCTTGATATGATTGTGTGAAGGAAGTTATTTTAGAGCATTTCCTTTATTTTTCTTAAAAGAGTAACCTAAAAGGATCTTTTACAGGGATCTTTTTCATACTCTGTTTTTGTTTAGCTATCGTCTGCTGGTACAAAGTTGTTCAAACAGACCTGAACTATGAGTTGTGGCACTGTGGTAAACTGCCTCCTTTGGAAGATTTTTAGAAGCCCTTCTTTGAAGGTTTGGCCTTTAGCCTATGAAGGTCAAAACACATTTGGGAACTTATATTATTTGTCACCAGGGAGAGGCTAGGGTAAACCTAGAAGCACATTTCCTTTCAGAATCCACATGATTAAAATTAAAGTAGTATGTCTGGTATGTATAAAGAAAAAAACCACTGGATTTTATTCTGTGTCTTCAAATAGATCCAGCATGCAATTAATCCAGCATAACATGTATCATATATGGAATATGTTTGTATATGTCTGTATATATATGTCTGTATATATAAAACATATGCAAAATTTCCATGTCAATAGATAACTACATTAATAGATTAGTCCAACAGAACTTTGCAGGCAAAGTCCTGATTCCATAAGTTTAAAACTTTACAATTGCAAAGTTTTGGGAAACTTGTGTAGCCAGCTCCACTGGAAATGATGATTCACAGATATTTTATCTCCAAGTTACAAACAGTAGCTTTGCCATAGGGTATTGCTACTGAACTGATAATGAAATTCAGCAGAAGAGTGACTCAGATGCACCTTTCATATACAGAGTGAGCTTTAAATTTCAAATTTAATATCTAAAATGCTGACAGATAAGAATGCATCCTTCTTGAAGTGGTCTATGACATAAAAAAAAGAATTATTGCACAACAGTAATTTTTAGCATCATTGTCAATCACTAATCTTCAAAATTGCTAGGATTGGTAGGAGAATATAACAGTTCTGTAAAGCAAACATCCTTGCATTTAAAAGAATCCAAAAATTTTATTACAAATTTGAGATTTGACTTTAATAGTGTGAGAGAATCTTGACTGGATGTGGACTTGGCCCAATTATTCTGCATCAATTTTTTGTCTAGGAAACTACTAAACAGAAATGGTAAACCAAAAGATTCATTTTACTTTAGATGTATTATATCAATGCTATGAGTTGAATCAATTCAGAGCTCTGGATCTGATGCTCCATATCTCCACATATTAAAATGCAGAAGAAACTGAGTAAGGGGAAAGAAAATTCTTTCTAAATTGATGCATAATATTTACCATAAACTTTGCTGTAAGATATTGCGTCATGTTCTGACTAACTCAGAAAGCAGGAGACTTTTGTTATATTACTTACTCCATCATTAATCTGCTGTGTAGTCTAAGCAAGTCACTTTCCTTTATCTGTTTGGATTCTCATTTTCCCTTGTCTTTTCTATATAGAATGTAAACATTTTTAAGCTTAGACTGACAAGCTATATTTTGACAACACATATATGCCCTAGGACTTCCAGTGCTGGATCAAAATCATCTCACCTGCATGATTTGAAACTCTTCTCCAGTATAAACTCACTCTGAAGATACACTCTTGGGGTTTGCTTGTTTGTTTGTTTTCTGGAATGACCTGGTATTAGCAACCTGTAAGTACACTAGGCCTGCATTGTATTTTTGCATTTATTTGTGCTGTACGTTTTTTAGAGGAAAATGAAGGCCCATTGAGTAACAGTGAGATTCATGTCTGACACTTTTGACAGAGATCATATAGTATTGACAGCATTCATTTAATATGGAAATGTGAAGTGTAACATTTACCAATAGCTTATTAAACTGATCAATGGAAATAATTTCTCTTAAACAAAGTTACAGACACTCATTCCTCCCTCACTCCCTCCCTTCTCTTCCTTCAGAGAAGAATCACAATTACACCTCTGAAAAGAAGTCTAGTGTTCACACTTCATCAAAGGAAGATCAAACACTCTAAACTGTTCCTTTTTAAGTTAATAGTTTCCAGACCATCATTAGTAGTGTCTTACTTTTAAGTGAGAAAAATCATATAACTGAAAATAGAAGCCATATCCAAAGATTGAAAAAATTTTATCTACAGTATCAATAGACAACTTTTAAAAAGCATTGGATGGAAGTCCTTCAGAATTTTAATTGGGTCTGATCCTGTTTAACATCTTTATTCATGATCTGGATATGAGGATTGAGTGCACCCTCAGTAAATTTGCAGACAACACTAAGCTGGGTGGGAGAATTGATCTGCTCCAGGGTGGGAATGCTCTGCAGAGCGACCTGGACAGACTCAATCAATGGGTTTAGGACAACTGCAAGAGGTTCAATAAGGGGAAGTGCTGAGTCCTGCACATGGGGTCACAGGAACCCCATGCAGCGCTACAGGCTGGGGGAGCTGTTCAGCAGAAAGAAGGTGGGAGTGCTGGTTGACAGCCAGCTCAGTACAAGCCAAGCAGCGTGCCCAGGTGACCAAGAAGGCCAGTGGCATGTTGGCCTGTATCAAGAACAGTGTAGCCAGCAGGACTAGGGAAGTGATCATCCCTCTCTACTCAGCACTGGTGAGGCCACACCCTGACAACTGTGTTCAGTTCTGGGCCCCTCACTTTAAAAGGATGTTGAGGTGCTGGAGTGTCAGTGAAGGGCAACAAGGCTGGTGAAAGAAAACATGTCTTATGAGGAACAGCTGAAGGAATTGGGTTCAGTCTCGGGAAGAGGAGGCTCAGGAGGGACCTCATTGCTTTCTACAACCCCCTGAAAGGGGCCTGATCTCTTCTCCCGTATCTTCAGTGAGAGGACCAAAGGAATTGACCTTAAACTGAGACAGAGGAGATTCAGATTAGATATTAGAAAAAATGTTTTCACTGTTACGATGGTCAGGCACTGGAACAGGTTGCCCAGGCAGGTGGTGAAGTCACCATCCCTGGAGGTGTTTAAGAGGCCTCTGGATCTGGTGGTGTGTGATATGATTTAGTGACTTAGGGGTAACAGTGGTAGCACTGTTTTGATGATTGGACTTGATGATCTTCAAGTTTCTTCCAACTTTGATGATTCTATGATTCTATGAAATACTGGCAAGTTATGGACTTTATGTGCTCAATATAAGTTTTTAATGCTTCTGTCGTGCTATTGTTCTCATTGCTTGTATAAGAAGTAATATTCAGTGTGATGTTTTGTACATTTGTAGCTAAGTTAAACAGCATTGCCCAGTTTGGATTTAGAAGAGTATTTTATCAAGTTGTAAATAGAAACAATTGCGTGATAAACATTTATTGAGAAGTGGAGTCTTTTTATGTATTCTTTCCATCCCTCTGTGTTGCCAAGGTGACCATACAGAGATAAACCAGCTTAAAATGTAAATAACCATATCCCTGAATATTTCAAATTCAGAATGTCTACTGAGTAACATTAGAACTGTCAGACTTACACAAGTAATCATATCTAAAAGATCCTGCAGCTTTTAGTTACATATCTTTTAAGGTTATAGCCTCACAAGAAGGCAATCCACTGAATTATGTTTTTCCTCCCATAATTTGCAATGCAGCAGTATTCTACTGTAAGAAACAAATTGTTCAGAAAAAGTAACTGAAGGGTAAGACTCAGAATTACTGTGATGTCATACTATGATGACAGTCTTTGACAACCAGTCTTAAGCTGATAATCTTCAATGTACAATTTTTATAGAGGTTCACCTGACTGTCAGCAGCTAAACTGCCATCAAGCTTTGGCTTAGGTTTTCTTTCAAACACTTTTTCATTTTTTAGATTTTTAGCTTTATGGAAAAAAAATACTCCCCCAAAAGGCTTAACTGAGGCATGTAGCTCCAAGGAGACTTCACAGCTGAAAGTCTCAAAGTTATCATATTCATCCCTCACATGCTGTACCACAAATGCCATAGTGGATACCCTATTTCACCCAGCTGAAAGACCAGGTTTCAGAGGTTAATTAATGAGAGAAAATATGTCCAGCTTCCAGAAAAGCACTCTGGCACAAGAGCTCTAAAAACTTTTCTTAAAAGTGCCAGTAGCACATAAAAAAATCCATACAGAAAAATCAATGCTTTCTTTGTTTTTCAGATGCAGTAAAGTGTGGTTTCCAAAGATCACACAGTATTCACATGCATTTACATTATGTTCTTTTAAGAATATGACTCCTAACATAGATCAGCCAGTGAAGTGACATAGGCAAGGTAGCCCTGTCTGTTACTTAATTTTTTGGCAATTTACAGACTTTTAAAGTACTGCTGTTGATGCACAGGCAGAGCATTCAGAGCAATCAAGTTCCTACAAAAAGATCATATGAATTCAGGACACTAACTTAGGCTTATGACCTGTACTTATGTCTGAACTTATGTCTTAAGATCTGTATGGCATGGAAGGGAACAAGATTCCTGTTTTCTCCATGACAGTCTGCCAGCTAAGGCATTTACCTGGGAAGTAGAAGAGCAAAGTTCAGAGTCTTTCTCAGACAAAAATTTTCCTTTTCCTGCTTGTCAGAACAAAGTCTTTTCCAGAAGGTTTCAAGCAGACTGCATCCAGCTGCTCCCTCCCATTCTTTTCTCCACCTCTGCTTCACTGAACTGGATTCCGCACATTTGGCAGATGTTACTGTAACTGTTGTGCCATGTAAAGGAGACTGCAGGGCTAATCCATGTATAGGTAGCTGAAGTTTTCCTCATCTCTCAGGAAAGAAGAACAGAGAATATAGTGTGTTGCACCATGGTGGCAGTCAACTCATGAGCATTTGTATGGGCATGGTCCATATTCATGCTACCACTCTCCTTTGGTAGTATCTTATGCCCATCAGGAAGAGGTGGAGCTTTCAGTTATCTGTGTAAAACAGTGTTTCTGCATTTTTTCCTTTAAGTGTACCTGTATTCCACCACTAGATTAGGGAAGCCATCTCAGAATGTTATGAAAATTTTATAAAGATTATATAAAGTTTTTTTTGAACTTGTAAAACAATAGGAAACAAAACACCATAAGCTTTTGAGGGGCAAGGTGAAAAAATTCGTTCAGAACCAGAGATCAGGTTCAGAGTAAGATGAAGCAGAACTGAAGAGAGACAAGGCAGAAAGTTCAACCAGGAAGAAGGAAATACTCTGGCACACAGATGCAGGTATCAAATACAATTAGAAGAATGCGTCAGTGGTAGGATCACCTCACTGAACAGATGGAGAAACATCCATTAGTCACATTCATAGCCTAGTTCTCAGGTGGTGACATCTTTAAGTGTCATTTAATTGTTCTTAGTCAGAAAGACATTTAATAGGCCTAATGTACTCTAGCAATTAAAATGTATACAGAGAAAAAAGGTATGCAATAATCTTTTTCCTCAAAATGAAGATTGTGATTTACTTGACAAGATTTAGATAAACAGGCCTGGACACTGAAAGAATTGCAAGGTGTGCCTGGCACTCTTTTAGAAGCAACCAAACTTTGTATCAGCAGCCAAAATAGCTTTCTAATGCACAAGATAATCATCCCTTATATTGGCTGTGACTTTCGTCTGCCTCAGTGACTGGATCAGTGTTGCCAGAAGCAGTTTGCTCTAAGGAATGATGGAGAGGAGGGCAAATAGTGTGGGAAAGAATAGATGGCTACCACGAACCAGATATTTTATAGCAGGAATTCACACTGAGAGGCTGTTGAAATAGTGTTCAGTGAATGGCAGTGATTTAAATACTATTCTTGTTGTAGATGCAGGGACCGATTCAGAGAGGGCATCAGCAGGTGCAGCTTCATTGAAGTCAATAGTGCAGCACCCACTGGGCCTGAATTTAGATCACAGTAGGACTTGCTGTGAAGTGTATTACACTAATGATAGCTATGGCAACATACTGTTTTCTGCATGACCTAGATGCATTTGCCCCACATAGATGTTTTCACACCAAGACAGTGTTCCTTCTAAGTTTCTTACCAGGAAGAAAATGAAATTGAGAGATGCATTTTTAGGCCCTAGATTATGCCTTACTGTGGGTTTTAATCCATTTGTTGAAGGATTATACAGTGCTCCCCTTTGTGGCCAGTAGGCCTTTTGTAAATAGGCTTTCTAAAGCCTGGTCCATATCAATAGCTTCACGTAATTAACCACAATTTTCTATTCAATTGTTCAATCATTTTAGTTCATCATATACAGTTTTTAAAGGCAGCATTTTTTTTACTGACTCCTTCCCAGTGATATTTATTTACCAATAATCAAATTACACGTTTCTTCCTCAGTAGAAGATATCCAGAGAATTATGTGTTTCAGGCTTGGGGAGATATATGGATAGAAAGATATTTTATTGGTAAAATTCTGGTTATCAAAGAAGAACATGCACTTATAACTTGCCATGTCTAAAGTAAGGCACAAACTTTTTATCTGATTTTTAGTGTTTTGCCTGCACTATTTCTGCTTCAGGGAAAATTCAAATAATCAAAAGACTGTGGTTTCCCATGCAAGCTGTGCAAGACTTCACAGTTTATTTTTGAGGGGTTTCTTTTGCTTCATTTTAAGCTACATGATAAATTTATGTGATATATGTTGGCTTCTTTCCTGTAAACCTGGTTCTTTCCACATTACTCAAAACATATTGTTCTGTTCTGTTTTCAATTTTTCTTTCTACTAACAAGACAAGGAAAAAAAAATTGTTAAGTCATAAACTGTTTGTTTGTTTCCTAAAGTTGCAACATATTTACTGAGTATATAATGTTGTCAGAATAGTCCACCCTTTCTTTAGCTCTAAACTATCACAGTATGAAATAACATTATTAAAATCTTCTCATCATATAGTTGTAAAAATAAACATCTGAGCAGCAAATAATGTCAACATAAAAGTCAATAAAAATAATATCCAAAAAATATAATTTTACTTCCAATTAATTAAGCAAGCATTTGATTAGAAAAGAAGTAGATTACAGCTAAATTACAGAACAAGTTTATCCATAGACTTCTTTAATTTATTCAAACTATGGAATTCAAATTAGGGAATTGATTGTTCCTCTTGGATTTACTGGATGCTCTCTAGTCTAATCTAATCTCTTTGTGTATGCTTTTAAATCACTTACAAAATGGTCCCCTCAACATAGATCAGGATTTAGACCTACAAGGCAAATCTACATCAAAAATCAGTGCAGGTGCTGAATGAAAATGTGGTCCTCAATTGTGCCACGACAGGCTGTCTTAGTTTGAGACAATTTGGAGGGGCAGAGACCTCTGACAGAAGTCTCCTCCCTTGAATTCAATACCCCTGGTTTCTCCAATGCAGACCAAACATGCCTGGATATAAGTGAAAAAATAACTCTTTACCAAGAAGAATTCTAATACCAATACTGATAAAACTGGGTTAAACTAACCAGTGAGGAGGAACTTCCCAAGCCCTACCCACCAGACCAAACTGAAATGGTGGCCATCCTCCCCCCCAGGAAAAAAAACATGTGGCCACAGAACAGAGACAAGATGGTCATCCTTCCATGTGGTTTGCCTCTCCCACATCCAGAAACCCGGCAGGAGCAACAGGAGAGTCAGCACTGGCAGGAAATGGCAGATAAGCTGGGATTCAACACCAGCAGATGCTTTCATGGTGCTGGAGTGTGGCTGCAGTGCTGGTACAGGCAGTCGGAGCAGAGCTATGGACCCCTCAGGGGACCAGAAGGACCTGCAAGACACCCACTGGATCCAGCAATGAGACTTGGTTGTCGCAATTTTGGTCTTTGTTGGTTGAAGTGGTGGTTGTAGTCCTCTCAAGTGCTTGCAGTCCAGATTCATTGAGATGGTGGAAGCTTTGGGTGATGGGGGAAGCCCCAAAATTCAGATTTATATACAATCAGGTTCAGGTGGGAACAACTCCAGTACTGTCCCTGGAGTGGGGAGTTTTACACTGGATGATTTAATACTGTGAGGCACGGGAGACTTTGGGAGTCTTCAACATCTTCTAAGATGTTGCAGCTGTCTCTGACATCAGTGCAGGTGAGTCCATTATGGTTCATTATGGCTCAGTGTCAGATGTGCACACCTTCAGCCCCTGGCCTGGGTGGCCACTCTGCTCAGGTTGTTAGCACAGCACACTGCTGATTGAGCCATCAGCACCAACAGTCCAGTCTCTTACAGCACCTGGGCGGTCACTGCAGGTGGTCAAATGTTTGAGCCATTAATCACTAGCAGTTCAGTCTCCTTTAAAGATGGCAAAACACCAAAGAGCCAAAAAGACATATCTGGAGAAAAAAAGAAAACAAAGGTGATACCAGAAGTTCTGTGTAACTCGGGACAGGTGTGTGAGCTTTAGAATCCTAGAATCATAGAATTGTTAAGGCTGGAAAACAACTCTAAGATCATGGAGTACAATTGTTAACCCTATTAACATCACCCTGTTCACCACTAAACCAAGTACCATATCCACATGTCCTCATGAACAATTCCAGGGATGGGGATTCCACCATGGACCTGAGCAGCCTATTCCATTGCCTGACCACACTTTAGGTGAATAAATATTTCCTAAGAGCCAACCTAAACCTTCCCTGGTGTAACTTGAGGTCATTTCCTCTTGTAAACCTCCTTCCAGATAGTAGTAGAGAGTAAGAAAGTCTTCCCTCAGCCTCCTTTTCTTCAGGCTAAACAACTCCAGCTCTCTCAGTCACTTCTTGTAAGACTAGTGCTTCAGACTGTTCACCATCTTTGTTGCCCTTCCCTGGACATGCTTCAGCACTGCAATGTCTTTCTTGGAGTTAGGGGCCCAAAACTGAACACAGGATTCAAGGTACAGCCTCACCAGTGCCAAGTGCAGAGGGACGATCGTTTTCCTAGTCCTGCTGGCCACACTATTTTTGATACAAGTCAGGATGCCACTGGCATTCTTAGCCTGCTGTGCACACTACTGGCTTATGTTCAGTGGCTGTCAACCAGCACCCCCCAGGTCCTTTTCCTCCATCCAGCTTTCCAGCCTCTGCCTCAAGCCTGTAGCATTTCTTGGGGAACCATAACATTACAAGAAGGATGATCCAGAAAAGGGTGATACAAATTATTATGCTTGTCACTGGGGCACAGCTAGAACAATTTGGTACAGAATGGCAAATTATTTAATTATTTTTGCAAATAAAATAACTTGTTTACATGCATTTTAATCAATGTGGGTTTGATCTGTATATACAGCCAGTGCACTAAACCTACTGTATTACACAGTATTCAAAGACAGCAATCATGTCAAAATTCTTAATTGATTGAACAAAATTTTTTAAATGAAAGCAAAATGAAACATCAGTGAAATGTAACAACGACAAAATGAACAGAAAGCTGATTTTTTCACCAAAATTATTCAGTTTTACTTCTTTTTTGCTGAAGAGGATAGACTTCTGAGAAATACTTATTAGTCGAAACTAACATTTTTTCAAATACAGCTTATTCATCCTTCCAAACTGTAAGATTTCTCAAGGACCAGTGGAAAGATATCACCTTAGACTTTATGAGTTTCATGCAAAATTTATGAACTTTTTTATAAGTTTCTAATTGTAACCTTTCCCTTTTTGGTAATGGAAGGTGGTAATTGAAGCTTATAATGAGATTCAGTCTTTTATTCAAAATTATTTGACATGCTATGAGAAATCAGATATTTCCTTTCAATTATGATACTTGAAACATTTTAAAAAGTTTTAGATTCATCTGAGTTTGTGAAGCTTAAAGTGTTGTGCCATTTTGGCAGTTTTGTGTTTGAACCTGGAATGCAATCTTGCATGTGTAAATGTAAGCATTTCAATTTGTGCTAGATTGATTCTCATTCTCAAAAGCAGGAAAGATTTTCAGATGTGCTTGGTTAAAACGCCAAGGAATTTAGTTGACTGATTCTCTCGTGGTCACTTGAAAAAAATGCATGCTTAAAGGCTCTAAAATACAATATTCAATTAAACCCCTTTGATTTTATCTAATATAATTTTGTGAAATTTTGTGTCCCTGTTGTTTTTATGGAACAATCACATAGCATTTCACATATGGTAATATATGTTGAGTCTGGGATATTGCAGTGCCTGTTGCTGTATAATTTGAGATATATCAGGATGTGAAACACTGAAGACTACATAGAAAGGTGTAGCAGAATGGGAGAATCTCAAGTTACAAAACTGTGGATAAGCAGCTGGATGTTCCAGGGTGAAAGATCATGTGATGACTAGGGTATCATGTCATGAAGAACCACAGAAGAATGAAACAAGGACAAAGAATATTTACAGTGCTGTAAATAAAACTGTCGGTTGCTGCAATGTGAAAACTTCCTGGGATAACATGACTACATGTCATGATTTAGGAATGGTATTCCCCAATTTACAGCCCCCATGCTCCCTCCCCTGAGATTCCAAAACCACAGGGTGTACACTCATTTCCCCTTCCCCTCAGGAGACTGCAGAGGAGAACTGAAAGCACAAAAGGTAAAGCTCATGGGTTGAGATAGGAATAATTTACTGGAAACAGCAACAAGATAAGAAAACAAACAGTAACAGCAACAATATTAATAACGTAAGCATACAAAAGAGACAGTGTGGAGCTTGATCTGACTACATATACACCATCCAAATTGCTTCCTCTTGTCGGGGCCAGCATTACTCCAGCTCTCTGTCCATCACACTTGCTCCACCAGAAAGGGACAGCCACCTTCTCAGAAGCAAGAGAGAGACTCCCTTTCCTCTGCCCCAGTGCAATCAGGTGAGACGGTATAGAATAACATTAGGGTCTTGGCCATACCCACATGGCTCCAGGCTCCACCCCCTTATGGCTACTGAAAAAATTTAACCCTGTTCTTGGCCTACACCAGGACACTACAATTAAAAAAAACCCAACAGTGAGGGACTCCCTTTTTACATTGCCAAGGGCAGTTGAATTTCTTCACAGTGTTGACAGTATTAAGAATAAAACAACATATCTCAAACAGTGTACTGGTTTTTTCCTTCAGATTTATTGGACTTTCATTGTGTAGGGTTTTTATTTCATCTCTCCAAGTCAGGAAAAACGATTAAGAGAGAAATAGATTTCCCTAATGAGTCTACAGGTAATGCAAAATTCATATGCCTTCATGTGTATCTGGGCAATGCATGACATGGTGCACAAATAAGAAAGAAAATTTTCCATCATTTTCTGAAGGTAAGAACTCTGGTTACTACTGGCCATCATGACCCACTGGTTCATTTTTAGGAAGAAGTGGATACTTTCCATGGGAGAAGCTTAAGCATCAAATTTGCTCCTTGGAGCATTAATAAAGGGGCTCAGTTAGCTTCATCTCATTATTTTACTATGAGTATTGACTTTGGCCTAGAGTCATGTATAGATAAAATGGTGCAAGGGCTTGTCCTAAGTGATTACTCAGAATTACAAATCATTTCACATGTAACTGAATACTGCAGCCTAGCTAGCATTCTTCCCCTTTCTTATCCCACCTTCAGCTCTCCAGTGCCACATTCGTCCCTCTTTCCTGCTCCAGTAAGAGAATGAATTTAATTTTGGCTAAATGGACAATTAATCTTACTCACTGAAAGTCGCATTTCAATTCACCAGCACAAGGAGGATATACATGCCTATCACAAAGCATTATGACAACAAAGTTTTCAGAAAAATATTTAATGGCAACCTAGTAAAAGGGAAACAGTGGGAAGTACGCAAGAGTGTATGTGCCCTTTCTCTGACAAAGTAAACTCTAATTAGACAGGGTTTTTTTGGTGTTAGAAATTGGCTCATCATGTCTGACTATGTAAAAAGTTATCCACTAAATGTATGTGTTTTAAAAAAGAATGAGCAAGAAAGTAAGAAAGATAAATTTTAGTTGCACTGGGATTCTAAAACCCATTATTTTTAAGAGTGCAGAGGATCAATAAAATAAAGAGACACATAAAAGCTCAAGATACTCTTGGTACATCCAAATAAAATAAAATTGAAAGTGCAGTGTTCAACTTACAGAATAAAAGGTGGGAGATGAGAAGAGAGTTTGTAAGGGGTATACCAGGTTTCCTGCTCAAGTACCTACGAGCAAGGATATGATTTAATATATATTCCTGCTTAGTCAGATATCAAATTCCAATAAGGTCACAGAGCAGATTTTTCTCCCAGTTTTGTACAGTTCTAAACAGAATAAAAATCCTTTTTTGTCAACCACATGGCATATCATGATATATAATGTAACAAAATGCCTGAAAGTGCCTGCTCACAGAGAAAAGTCAAAGTTCAGTAAAGAAAAAAAAAACCTTAATAATTTTTAATTTATCTATTATGGTAATATGTTTTATGGTAATATATTTGCTTATTATTATTTCCACATTAAGAACAGATTAAAATACAGAAAATGCATAAGATTTGAGCAAAGCAGACCTTACTAACTTTAAAACTCATATGTCAAGTTTTTACACTCAGCTTTAGAAAAAACTACCAAAACATTCCAAGTATGGCAAACAACTTATTGCCAGTGAAGCTTTGAGCTTGCCAAATTAGAATTTAAAATTATTAATGATCAGCATTAACAATATATAATGGATTTATAATGACAATAATTGTTTTTCTGAGGTGTATGCATTTTTTTAATTGAAGGGTCATACTGTTTTTTCCTGTTCAGTTGCATATCATACTAAAGTCAATCTGAAGGGTGTTACTGAAATTAAATATTTTCAGCAATTTGGAAAATAGCTTCATAGAGATAATTTGAAATTTGACATTTTTTTTAAAGCATCAATATTTATGCAGCTCAGAGACCTGTGTTTAACCCCTTAGGGGTATCAGCTCTGTTGCTTGCACCATGACTGAATGTGTAAGTCTCAGAAAAATTCAGCCTCCTGAAAGGATTGGCTAACATTGCCATTTTGGGAGGTAATCTGAAGAGCTTTCTTGACAGAGTGTGGCATGGAATATATCTGGTTATTATAATTATTATAACTAGCTGAAGGTCCATTACACAGCAATATATACTTAATAAATCATTTGCCAGTTGTGGTTGCTTCACCTGTCAAATCATATTTCAACTAACTACTAAGTGTGTGTGGTTTTTTGTTGGTGTTCTGTTTCCACTTCTTTAGTTATGTTTAGAGGATTACTATTCCTAATTTACAGTATAAGCATAAAAATAATCTCTTTGCACGTAAATAAAGAAAGAGAGGAAAAGGTCAATACATCCTGAATATCTTACTCTTGAGAGAAATATCTGTACAGAGTAGTATGATACAAATCAATTGGACAAAAACAAATATGTCCCTTTTCAATAAATACTTCACATGACAAGTCAACTATGCTAACTGGTCATGATATGATCAGTTTGAAGAACTTAATAAACTAGGGACCTCTTCCTACAAATATTTGGACAGAATCAAAACCATGAACTCCTTTGTGCTTGTAAAAATTTCTGTGTGTACAATAACTGTGATTTAATTTGTTACTGGAATGTGCTTTTATAGATAAATTCATCAAAACAATATATTTTGAAAACACAAACCCTAAATATCCACTGACAAAACGACATCAGGATCTGCTTAGGCCATGACTGGAGTTTTGACTGTGCCATGTTATTTCCACCCTTTGCTCCAACTATTCCATCATAATGAAGATTGTCTTATGGAGACATGGAGCTTTTCATCAGTAAGAAACTTAAGCAACTGAGCACTTGCTAGTTTTGGCAGTTCATATAAAGGACCTTATGTTCATTATTACCTACAAAACTAGTAAAAAACAATGAACAAAACCCACAATGTGTAATCATTTGGATGGTCATTTATAATTATGTGACAGAAAATTATTCAAGGAAAATCTCTTTCTTAGAGTTTGATCATTTATAGATATTACAATATTTTATACTCTGATGTTTTAAAATCAAAGAGATTTGTTTCCCCATATTTCAGTAGTGCTGAGAAAATCAGGAAGTGACAAAAAGGCATGAAGCAGGGAAAATGAGCACATATTTCACAGAAAAACATATTTTAAATGTACTATGGCTTCAAAGACTACCTCAACATGATTGCAGACAATGTCCAAATCAAGTTTGTTTGTCCACCCCGTGTATGTGCACCATTTACATCTGTCTGCCTTGCTTAGCACTATCCTTGAGTTGATGGGTATTACGACTGAAATTAAGCCCATATCTGGGAAAGAAGACACATCTGAAATGAAGTTATGCTTTAATATTTTTATTAACCACAGTGGTAGAAGAAAGATTCTGACATGTGGTGTTTTAACATCCCTTAATGAAGGAGATCTGGCTCCCTGACCATAGGCAGGAAGCTCTTAAGCAGAGAGATGCTCTCAGGCATCCTCCAGAGCTTGCCAGCTGTTAAGCCTATTGAAAAGGAGGTGTTCAGCTGGTAAAACACCTAGTATTGAATCTCATTAATAAAATAATTTCTTTGTAGCCATTCAACATGCTATATTCTTTGCTCTTTCCCTTTCAGTACAAAGGACTGGAGAACAGAATATGAACTGGCCTCCACTACCATAAGATGCACATTCCACTGACCTTTGCCTTCAGAGTCTACACTGGAGAGATATCTGCAAGAGACAAAGGTAGCTGCTGCTCATGCAGTCTTATTTACACAGAGTTTTTGTAGGAGGAAGGCTATATGCTCAAACGTAGCCTATTTCTGATCTGTTTGGTATCACAGTGTCTCAGTATCTCCAGGATAACTCTCAGGTACCCTCTCGTAACACTTTTCTTTGCAAGCAGCACTGGCCAGTTAGGTTTTCCAAAAGACTAAGTGCTATAAATAATTGCCATCTTGATAATTTTTTGAGTAGATACTCTACTTTGGAGTCCCAGTGCCCAGTGCCATCCTGAATCTAGTCTCACTTCTTCTCTTTCATAGATGGAGAAAACAAATGAAAAGTTCATTGGTGGAATGGAAGCAGTAAAGAGCACATAAGCATTATTCTAGCAGAGACTTCATTATTACTACAGATTAAGGGGAAAAAAAAAGACTATAACAAAACCTTGAATGATTACAGTCTCATTTAAAATTCACATCATATTTTCATGTCCGGGTTTTTCCTTATTTTTCAGCGTCTGGAAGAAAAAAGACAGGACCATGTAGGTGTGGGTAATTCCATTACTGAAGGTCACTTGCTGACTTCATGGCTGGATTTTATTAAATGTAAAGGGAAAAGACAGAGTAAACAAAATTGGTGTGTTACTTGCTTGCAGCTTTGATAACCTCTCACATCTAATTACAAACAAAAGGCTTCTCTATATCTATTGTCAACATTAAAATAATGGATATTTTCTACTTCCTCTCTAGCCCTTTCAGATACCCCGCAAGACTACGACAGGGTGCCGAAGTTCTGTCCATGTCTGGGTGACTTCTTTGCAAATGAAGATGGATGGAGTTTTTCCATTTTAATTAGTAAGACCAGCTGCTCTCTAAAAGAGAGAGTGGGTTGGATTTTTGCAGGTCTTCCAGCTAATGTATCATCAGAGTTTTAGTGATTGATTAAATAACTCACTGGTCTGAGTTTCCACAGATAAGCCATCTCAGCAAAACCAGACATTATGCAAATGAAAAAAGTCTTCTATTCATCCATATATATTTGTAGATATATACATGTCTTGTAGAAAATATATTTATTTTTGTCCCATTCTGAAAGTCTTTTTTTAATTCATTTTTTTGTTTTTTGGATTTGTTTGTCATATCTCCTAAATTGTCACACCCTCCCAACCTTTTTTCACTGAAAATAGACCAAAAATAGATCAAAATTATGCTGACACTACTGAAAGTGTTGTTGCATGATTCATACTGTTACTTTTCAGACCCATTTGGTTTTTTTTCTCTCAACCAGTTTTGCAGACACCTTGCAATGCTAACGCTCTGTTTAACTACCAGAGAATGTTGCTACAAGAACAAACTAGCTGACCCTTTCCCTGAAAGTGCCCCTTTGCATCCTGATAGACTTGTACCTATCCATGGATCTCTTGCAATAGGTGATATCTAGTTAAATCTGAAATTTCTACATCTCAGTTCAGAACTCAGACTGAGAATGATACTTTGTTGTTTTCTACTAAGCTGCATTAGCCTGTAAGTTTTTTTCTGGTTTTCTTACTGTACAGTTTTTCCTACTGCCCTCTGTTTTAAAACTTAATAAGTTTTAACTGCTTATATTATAGCCCCATAATTGAAAGTGTGTAATGACTCTTAGAAAGGGGTGGTTCATTCCTGTTACAGATAGCCCATGTGCTGGTGTCATAAAAGGCCATTTTATAGATGGATAATGTACTATAGTCATAATTCTTTATTGCTGATGGTTATTGCACTAGATCATGACCCTTGGATATTGAGAGACAGTTTTTAATATCACAACCATTTACAGAGGTTAATGGACTAGGTTTTGCAGCTTTTGACCTTTTGATGGTGAGGGTTAGGAGGTTGCATTTGTGCACTAAACTGTCAGAAAATATCTGTTTATTTATCTTAGCTATAATAGACATGGTTACTTCTTATAATCAAGAAGCTGAGAGCAATGGGACTTGCATGAGTTGGAATTATTTGAGCTGCATCTTCTAAGGTACTTACAATATGCTTTTCATTTCTTATTAATTAGAAAGTCAATGTTTATCAACATTCAATCTTTGATATGTTTCATTTAAACAAATGAAATTGAAATTGAATTATGTTAGCTAGAAAATATTTGATAACCACGGCTCTGAATACAGAATTTTTTTGAGGATCAGATTACCTGTACATGGATTGCTAGGAGATATGGGTACTGATCAGAAACAATCACAGCAGGCTGGTCACAAGGGTAAGTTTTCCAGATGAAGGAGATGAAATTTTCTGTTTCAGAAAATATTTTTCTTATGCTATAAAATACCTGCAATATGAGGCAGCCATTTTAATGCTTCTCCAACAATGAAACAAGCGTCAGGTCTCCAGAGACCTGATGAGTACCTAAGAGTAGCATAGACCACAAAAGTAAAGAATTAAAATTTATCTCTTTTTCTTTTAAAAGTTCAAGTTAACTTTGTCAACTACCTAGAAAGTAAAACACGAAGGTGAGGAGAAGAGAAAAACTCAGAAGCAAATGCAGGAGAACCCAATAATTATTCTAAAGTCAATACTTCAAAAGAATAATGAATATTAAATATGGGGAATATTAAAGGATCCTGTCTATATTTGAAATAAATTTATAAAAGTAATTTATGATTTAATTTTCTTAGATGCTCATCCAAGTTTTAAAATGTTTTAAAAAGAGATGTTTGAAAACAGATGGAAAAAAGGTGATCCTGGTGGAAAAATGGTGAAGCTATGGCAGAAAGAATTAAAAATACACTGAATTAAAAATAGTAGAAACATGGTGAGTTGTCTAAGTTTAGACCAAAACCTGATGCTATGACCTAGTTTTCTAAATCCTAGTCAAATTTTTATAAGTTAATTCTTGGAACTAGAGACTTAGAGGTGTCATACTTGTTTCTAATCAGCAAAGGTTTCGCAGTTTCTGATTATTTAGCATTACTTTTACTATTATTTCTTTTAAAAAATGTTTTGAGTACCAGGTAATTCCAATAGGCTCGTAGGAAATTTGTTTATCCTAGCCTGAGAGAATTTGTAAAGCTGTTCAACCACAATGGCTTTTTTTATTTCTATTTATCCTTCTTACAGCTTTTATCCTCCCTTCCCCCTCTTCTTTACTCCCTCTCCTTTGCTATCATAGCAGTGTGGGTGGGAGTGCTGCATTTTGTTTGCTGAGCCTGTGATGCTGAATGGTTCCAATATAATCAAACTACACTTTTATAGTGTCACTTTATACCGTGCAGCCCAGGGTGCTAACAGAATAATAAAATTAGCAGCTCAGATAATGATGAGCAAGGCAGGTCAAACAAATAATCTTTTAGACCTGGAACTGAAACTGGAATGATATGAGAGTTGCAAACGGCCAGGGGCAGTGATGACATATGAGGCAGTACTTAACAAAGCCCCAAGCATAGATATTTGGGCAGTGTTTTGGAGATCTGATCACAGATGATACTGAGTGCTTTCTGCAGGCCTAGAAAAAGCCAAAGTAAATAGGATATATCCACAACAGTGGTACTGACAAGTACTCAGCATCTGAAAGAATTGGACAGTAATGCCCAACCTAAATTTTTATTTTTAATCAGTATTGTGTTCTGAAGTACCCAGGGGCAATGGTATTTCTACTCTACCTCATCTGTAGTTGATTATCTCATTTTACCTTCAGCTTGACTCCATTTACAATGAAAAAAAATAGTATCAGTTAACCAAACATTGCTGATGTGATGAACTACTTACATGGATTTCTTTAATAGAGTGTTTTGGGAGGTAAAAGTCAACAGTGCGTTTGCAGTTTGAAATCATGTAAATTTCCTCTTTTTCAGTCAGGTAGCTTGCAAGTCTCATAGCACAAGAGGAAATGTTTCTTATGCTATGTGAGTCTAGTCCAAATCCATCAAGAAGCTCTAAAAGTATAGGGGATTCTTTAAGATTTACACTGGTTAGGTACAAGTGCTTTTGGCTTATATAATGGGTGACGGTCAGATCAATTAACTACAGTATATAGTACTTAAAGTGATGAAGAAAGACATTGGATGGTCTAATGATTAATGTCAAGCTATCCATTTTGATGTTCAAAATCCTAATTGTGTTTAGCTCTGACCTCCACCCTCATTGCTACCAATATAATTACAGGATCTCATTTAAATGAGATGGACTTGAAAAAAAAAGGGAAATTGATGTCTCTGTTTTTACTTCAGAAGATTCTTTTATATCTGCACAGAGAAAACAGCTAAATTCATCATTCTTTTGGCTGTCTGAAATATGCTTTTAGGAGATAATAGCACTTCATTGCTGAAGTTACACATTTATATTTCTTTCTTTCTCTTTTTCTCTCCTTCTCCCTCTTGTTGGTTGCTTACTCTTTTGTTTGTACAATGTTCTCTTATCCTGAGCAATATAACATTTTAGTTCTTGTAATAAATGCCTTCATGTGAGGCAGTTCAGCTAAGAGAATGTTATTAGACTGTGCTCTCAGGCAGTGCACCTTCACACGATCAATACGAATCTGAGCCTCTGTTCATTCCCTCTTTGCTTAAATTCCCTGCAAATGTGCAGGGGAAGCAGCAGAGGGTGTCATCAATCATGGGCTACTCTGACATGCTCTGAAACCTGACCAATGCTGAGATGTTTTAATAAGGCATCCATTAAAACCCTCAAATAAATTGCAATTTGAAAACAGAATGTAATATCAGCCAAGTTTTCCTCATCCATCTTCTGGCATGTCATGTAATGTAATTGCGCTGTTAATTTATCCAAGAACTTTCTCTGTACATGTTTTCATTGGTGTTGCTTAATTTCCCTGCAGACTACTTGAGTGTGTATGGCTGCGTGGAAGTGAGCATACATGCATGTGTTGTGCATATATGTATATGTATCTCTATCTGTTTCCACTTTAGGGGAGATAATGGTTCTGTTTAGCATGCCATTAGCCAGAGAAACAATCAAGGATTTGAAATGTTTGACATTTTGTCAATGGCTCCTGAGCTTTCTGATATTTGCTAACCAGTTCTTGCCTGGAGCAGGCCCCCCTTTTCCTGCCTTCCCAGCTTGCCATTGGTTTATGCCCCTCAAGAGTGGGATCACTCAAAGCGCCTGTGGATCCCATCAATAAATATTGACAAAAGGGTTGGGAGACCATTTAAGATCGCAAAGCAATGGCAGTCAAAACAAGACAATGCTGATTTCTGTTCCTGTGCTTAGGAGGCATGCATGAAGTTTTGACAAGGGCAAGGAAAGTGAGAAGAAGTAAATCAATAGGACAGAATGAAAAAGTGCTTGTGTAAAATAATGTTAAAGCAATTACATTTAATTTTCACTTTTTAAAACATAAGTTCTGGGAGGGAAGATACAAGCAGAAGCTCATATAGATTTCTTTGTCTCCCATGCATAAATCTAAAAAGAAAGCTATTCCTCATCTATGGCTGCATCAGCAGTTTCTTCACTTTTATTTATTCTTCTGGGTTTTTCTTAATCCTTTATCTCTCTTTACTGTGAAAAAACCACGTTCACAGGTCTAAAGCAAAACATTTCTGCCCTGCACAATAACTTTAAATCTAGTATTCCTTTCTAACTTTAATATAAAATATGATTTTGTTTGTTTCAATCAGTTTCTATTTTGGAGTCAATAATTGTCATGTCTAAAACAAAAACCACAAACAAAAAACCTAAAACAAACCCTAAATTTTTTTAAGTACTGTGAAATTAAATCAAATGCTAATAAAAAGCTTTTTAAGCTAAATAAATCAGGACAAATGCACTTGATTTCTACAGTTTGATGCTCTATAGTACAGTGCACCCCATTTCTAAAGAAGTGGGGTCCTAAATATTTTTTTTCTCTCCTGTGTTTTCAGTTTCATTTCTGAGATGTATAGGGACATATTCACTATCTGCATAGAATCAAAGGTCTGGCTTTCTGAGTCTCTGAGCACCCCAGTTTCTGAACACCACAGAAACTGCAGGGATCGGTACTGGTGATAATAACATCGCAAATGTGCTGTGCAAGGTTACTAATATTGCAGACATTTTAGTGCCAGCATCTTAAATCTTTATGGAAGTAATTTTACATCATTGGGAAAAAAACACTTAAAGTTCTAATTTTTAAGCACCTGAACCCATTTTTTGCTTAAATGTTCAGGCATCAGTGTAGTACATTTAAAAAAAAGGACATGAAGCAATAGTGTTGCAATCCCTCATAAGGGCTTCTTTCCATGCTGACATTCAAACAACTGAAAAAAATACATGTTACTGAGGCCCAGAGAAACAAATATTGTGTTCAGCCTCAGACTGAAATGTCTCCCACAGACAGCTTTCAAAAATTGTGAATATACCTGCAGAAAAATCTTTGTGCATATTTTCTCAGCATTTTCCCCATAAAATTATTGTAAATGTAAATTCAAATTAGGCAAGCACAGACTTTCCAGAAGATCCTGTTCTGTTAATTTTCTTACATAATAAGGCAGAGTTTTATTTCTTTGTTTCTTTTTAATCAACCTTAAGATCAACACTGCAAATATACAAAGGATTTAGTCAGGTACTTGATCAATTATTCAGTAATCATCCCTGAAATGCTTGTTTTGATATCAAAATGGTGACATGGTAATCACTCTGAGTAATCATTGCTTCACTTACTCACTCTTTCTATATTTAATATTCCTAAGACTGCAAATATTACAGATGAGAAAAATTAACAGAGATCTATTAGTAGTGATTTGTTTAGATGTGTAGGTATAAACCATCATTTTTTTATATATACATAGGATTAATGAAATATTAATACACTGGGAACACTGAATTCAGTTCTTTTAGTCTACTTTAAGGAGAAGAAATGAATATGAGTCTTAAAATGATATAAAAACCCATAAAATAGAAATGTTCTTGTTAAATAAAATTAAACAGATTTTATGTGTCTGTTTCCCCGCACTGGGCATGATTCCACATTCCCTAAGGATACTATACATCACTTTGGTAGTGTAAAGGGAGTATAAATCATATTTACACTTACTTCATGGCTGCTTTATACTGCCAGAGTCATGTAAATCAGTGCAGGTGTAAATGAAGTTTGAAAAAACAGGAAATGCAACAAAATTCTGCAAGCACAGGTAAAGTACAAAAGACACACTCATGTGTTTCTGGTACTTGGAACTACAGCCATTATGGAAATCAATTGAGGAACTATTTAATTTTTTCCTCAGAAACACAAGAACATTCAAAGAAAAAGGGCTTGACTGTTGAGTCTGCTGTGGCCTGCCCCATTTAACCCTGTGATGTTTTTAAAGGGACTGATTTGTTTTACCTTTTGATTTCCTTTCTCTGAGCTCTTTCTTGAACTGATTTATAATTCTTGCATCTATTGCTGCCTTCAGCAATGTGTTCCATAATTCAGCTACCCTTTGTGTAATTAAATTCTACTAGAATTGCTGATAGGCTTGTGCATGCTTGTAAGCTTTCTCCTTAATTTCTGTCCATGATCTCTTGTTTCTGAGTTAAGTTTGTATTGAGTATATGAGGAATAATGTAGTTTGACTACTAAAATACCTGTGTCTGAATTAAGTCTGCATCTCAAATAAGTAGCCAAGAAAAATTTCTGTAAAATTACATTTGAATTGACATTTTGGTCCTTAGAATTTTCTAGTCTTGATGTGTGACAGCTGAAATCTATGGAGATAAAATATGTGACACTATAAACACTCCAGCAAAAATCAAATAAAATTTTCAACTCTGGTCTGGTAACATTTCCCATATTTTCTTAACAGTTCCTCAGTCCAAATTTGGATATACCTGAATGTTTAAAATTACCATTTGTGCTATTTATATTATGCATTTTTACATGCTTTTGTAATGCCCTGATGTGTTTCTAAAAGAAACTGACTTCTTCCCTCTCCTCCTCCCCCCTTCAGTTTGAAAAAAACCTTGGGAAAATATGCCAGTAAACCAACATGACCACATGCAGTGATATTTTCAAGAAAACCTCAGGAGAAAACCACTTCTATTTCATAGCATAAATCTAAACTCTTGGCCAGCCCTCTGTTTGCAAGTCGCCTGCCCAGCTCTCATGCTACTTCTCCACCAAACCTCCAGTTTTATGAAAGCTATATTTTATCTGTTTGGTTCTTTGCAATCACATGAGACTTGAAAAAGGAATATTAGCGCCACTCACATTTTATAGTAGGAGTCACAGTACTTGGTTGACCCCTTTTTCAGTTCCTACTGAATTTCCTATACAAAGGAAATGAAAATATTTTATATTTAATACAGCAGCATGTAACAAGAGGTTTAGTTATTACACATAGTGCTGCAGTTTTCTGCCTTTTGTTTCAGTTACCTGAACTGAAATTTCAAAGCACAACATTTGTTGGTTTTTTTAATGTTGAGGATTCAGACAGAAGGAACAAGGAACACTGTTATATGTATGCAATTTACTCTGAGCGAGTAACATGGAAATCAGAGAATACAAACACTGTCTACACCTTTTGCTATTTGACCCCAAACCTCAGTTAAAATATATTTGAGATACCTTTTCAGTGAGGTCTTGTTATTGTAGATCTCTTCATAAATAGGTAAAATGATCAGTTTTAAATTATCCTGCTCCCTTCACCTACTGGCTTTCTTCCACCTGTCCTGAAAATAATTTTAGCATTGCTGTAATTCTGTTCCCTGAATCATCTTTTCTAATCTGTTAATCTGTAAATCTGAACAGAAAAGTCAACTCATAGTATCTAAATTGCACCAGCTGTACGTAACAGGACTAAATTCTACTTTGTGTGGCAAACAAATAAAGCATATATCCCCATAAAGAATTTAGTACTGATGACACAAAGTCACTGTTATGACATAATTTAGATAATTTTGATTGTTTAAAACCTCAAAACTGTGAAATTCTAATTCTGGTAATTAAGCCATCAGTTTCAATGGGTCAGAATATTTGAAAAGCCAAATATTTGACAAGCCTGGAATAGTAGTATATATGTGAAGATAGGTTTCTTTCATAGTGGGTGAAGGAACCCATTTTTGGGACAAAAAGGTACTACAAATTCTTATATCAGGGCATTGTTTACAAAATATAAAAGTCCAGACAACTGCAATGGGAAATGACTAGATTCCTGGCTTGATTATTATACTAGTGATAAATGAAGATAAGAATTTAGAAGAGGCTGAAGTACGGAGCAATGCCAAATACATGCTCAAGAGTGCATTGTAGCCAAACAGTAAAGTTATAAAAAAGCCTAGGTGAAAGAAACCTCACTTCAGACAGGTGCTATGAGCATTTGTAATAGAATCTGATGAAACAGAAGTCATTTATCCTACTTTCTAGGATAAATATGAGATAATAATAACAACAGAGACAAAACCAAGTTCATGGCATGAAAACGTAAAACATCAGAAAATAAGAGAAAAATATATTGGGGGTTATTTTTGATTTGTTGATTTTTTTCATATTTGGTTTTTTGTTTTGTTTTTTTCTTAAAGGAAAGAGCAGTAGTATGACAGTTTACATGCAGAGTTTGTAGTTGAACAGTATCTGGAATCCTGGAAGTAGGATTTTCTTGCAACATTTAATGTCTTTCTGTAGTGTTTTACTTACGAGCGACCAAATTTTCAAGGTTTTCTGTATACAAGAAAACTTAGATTATCCTTGCATTCTTTATTAGCTCCCTTTTGGGTTCCTTCACCAATAAGTGGCCTGCTCTTGAATCTTTCCATGCTCTCTGTCAGCATGGCTGCATCCTTAATTTAACATCACTAGTTTAAGGCAAGAGGCCCTCCAGACATGACTATTTCATTGACTATGGGACGACATACCGCAGCACTGGTGCTGCCAGTGTTTGGTTCAAACATTTTATTCATCCCAATGAACTGAATGCTTACCTGCAGGATTACACTTATCTAATCTTTATCTATACACTTATTCCTTTTTTAATGTGCTGCAAATAATATGTGCTCATGAACACTCTCCTTGCCTCACACACCCCAAGACTGTCTTTGCCTGAAGGGGCAAGGTGTTTCCAAGTGGTGTGCTGCTTATCCTAGAACTAATTGGAATTTGATGGCATCTGTATTGTCCTTTGACTTATGAAAAGCTGACAAGACAGACAGTGCTGAAAAGGAGAGAAAGCCAGGTCAGGTGAACAAGCAAGACTGAGGTTATGATTCAATCAAATATTGGTGACACTTAGGAATATTGTTTCTAATGGAGACCATAAGGAAAGTCTGAAACCAGGTTTGGATTCCAAATATTGGTGGTTTGGGTGGGATTGGATTCTGTAGGTTTTTTTCAGAGCCATTTGAAGGAAATATCATAGCTTTTTATTTTTTGGAGGTTTTTTCTCTCTCTAGTAGTAAGGCAGTGTCACAAAGCTTTTTGATGGTCAACACTATTCCTAATAATTTTATAAATTTGCAACATATTGAAACATGATTTTTTTCAGAAGTACCTTTTAATGTTAGAAAGTCTTACTGACTTTTTTCTCAGTTTTTGGTAGGGAAAAGCCATAGATGGTGTAGATATTGAAGGACTTAACTCTCCAAGAACAGCAGACTTCACCTTTCTGCCCCTAATATCATGGGCAAGCAATCCACTATTGAAGATGTTGAGGCTCAGGAACTGATCTGAGGAAACTGCTCCCTACATGCACTGCACATTCAAGGGCAAGAAGTGAGGCCCAGGTAATATGAGTTTCAAAAAATTGGGAAGGGAGAGAAAACTGAAATTTTAGGAAAAAGAAAGTAAATATTTCTTGGGAATATTTTTTTACTAATTTCTTGAACATAATAAAATAGTGGAATATTATCCTCAGCTCCTTCACTTGTTAGGAGGGCAGCAGTTATAAAAATATGTCCATCACAGCTGAATTGTTTTTATTTGCTATTCACAGCTAGTTCTGCAGCAGGGACTTTATAATGTCAGGGCCTGATCTGTGGCATACAAGCTGGATCAAATGAGTGATAAACTATAAATGTGAACTCATGTAAGTAAAGTAATATATTTTTCTATATAGTATACCTTCTCTTACAACACTGGCTATTATCATAAGACAAAGCTGATACAGATAGTAGGAAAGCCATCATGTTCTGTTCTTAAGGAGATTTTGTTTACCTTCCTTAACATTTGCTTCAGACAAAAATAAAGACAATTCAGAGTGTGAATACATGGACATACACAGGAATTTAAGCCTACCAGAGCAGGAATAAAGCTGATTTTCAGGCCAATATTTTTTCTCTGTGTGTGTAGCAACTATGAATTCTGATCTTACGTAGTGATTTCTGTCACCTACCATTTCCTTACACCACTCAATGAAGAGACCATCTGCTGTATCTGCTCAAGATCCTGAAGAAGTTGAGTGCAGCTGTCTCAACTGCCTCATATTACTTTTTTGGTAACATTCAACAACATTCAGTATTGTTGCTGATGTATAGGAAAGTGAAAATTGCTCATTCTCAATGACTTTAATCAGAAGACACATCTTGATCTTCAGCTACAATGTCTTGTCTAAAACAGTATTGCTTATATGACACACAGTAATTTCTGGATCAAATCTAACCTGTCTTTTGAAATCCTTTAGGAAGGTATTCATCCTTGACATAATAGCTGCATGACATTGTGTGCATCACTGAGAATGCACCTCAGGAAAGTATTCACTGTTATTATGGGAGATTTATTTTACCTTCAACAGCTCTGTATGTGTTGACACAATCCTGCATAATCTTACTTCTTTATGAAATTGTCAATTATACAACGTATCAGTGACTTTAAATTGTTAAATTCATTGAAGAGCAGAGAAACATTTGTCTTCCAGTTCACATAAGTAAGTGCAAAGGAAGGAGGAATCTATCTGCTAAATACTGGGACAATCTCGGAATTCTGTTACTTCAAAATAGAATGTAGACATCACATTCAAAATAAGTCAATTTGTCTCATGGTATCATGTCTACAGGGGAAACAGGTGCAAATATTTTACCAAACACAACAAAGACAACTTGGGAGACATGTTAAGGAAAATAAAGATCACTTGTCTTAAGGGTTTCTGGATTTGCTTTAGACCTTCTGTCTAGGAAATAAAATTACATTTAGTAGATACAACAAAACTTGAGAAGGATAAAAGTTTTAATCCAAGGACTTGTTCTCATTAAAATATTTTAGAAAAAGCCTGTCCCAAAGATTAGAACTTGGTTTCTAATAGAAAATACCGCAGTTGATCAAAACTTTAAAATAGTTTTAAGCACCAAGAAGGAAGCCTTTAGGCTTGGATGTTCATGTCTCTGATTTATTAAACCTTTTACATTTAGAAAGGCACATTGTAATTCTGGTTTCTTTTCTCTCCTTTGTCAGTCTGTTTTAGAATGTACAACCCAGAAGATAGGTTACAATATTTTGGTGGAGAAAATTTTCAGTACTATGAACACTTCCAGAATATCTGGATAAAATGACACATAAGCAAACATAAGAATAAATGAAAAGTTACAGTGATTAAATTAAAACTTAGAAGCAAACTCTTGATTTATGACGTATGATATCTTAGTTCAATAAAGCCTGAGTTAAACAGCTCTTTTTTTTTTTAAATTGAATTTTATATCCCAAAGTCCTATATTTATTCAACTCTAAGTTTTTTGGTGTTTTCTAGGGTAATACAATCAATCAGGCTCTGAATTAACCATTGTGAAAAGTCTAACCTTATGTTCTGTGAAAAACAATTGAGGAATTTTCTTATCAAGACCATAACAAGTAACTGATTTAAATTATAACATTTAAACAGAAATATAACCCTGCTCTTAGATTTTTGTCTTGGAGACAATATGACATCCTTAAATAGAATTTCAATGTTTTATGATATATATGATTAAAAAATAGGGCATTAGAAAAGCAAGTTTCCATTTTTTTCATTTTGACAGAAAACTATAGTCATTAGATGACCTAAACCAGAGAGGTTTCTGTTTCATAACCATTGGACTAGAAAATACTTAGCTTAATGAGTTGCCAATATAATATAAAACAACTTTCTAAATTCAGATATAAATATTTATCAAATACTTTGAATTGTTTCTTTTTCAGTTGCGCATTGTATCATCGTAACCATTTATATCTAAGAAGTAACTTTCAGAGTTCATAAGGACTACATTAGGCTAGATTAGGAAGAAAAATTTACATGCTTACATTTCCATTCTTCTTTTATGAGGGGGAAAATATCAAAAAATCATGATAAAAGTCTTTACAGCTCTCAGTGCTAACCTAGAAATTTCATAATGAAATTACTTTACACAAAAGTGAGTTCATATTTGTAATAAACATAGATAGTAAATAATTCTTTGTCCATCCCAAATTATCATTAATTTTCCTGAATATTTCTTCAGCCACTCTACATTCATTCCCATTTCATTTAGACACAAGCGAAACAATCAAATTTTTAGTCCTTTTAAACTTTCCTAGTCATAGCAGGTCTATGCCTTTTAATCAGTGAGAGCTCTAAAAACACAATTATTAACTACCAATTTCTTTCTGTGGTTATAGCTGTATCACATCAGTGATAGTGATTACCTCTCACCACACTGGAGAGAGGTAATCAAAACTTGAACATATAAAGTGCTTCTTCCAGCTTACTACTCTAGCTGACCCCTTTCCCCAAAAAGTGAGGACCTTTGAGAGGCCCTTATAAAGTATATTGTCAATCACAAGTGATATTTCAAGAAGAAAAACCACAACATTAAAAACTGTGAGACAGATATCAGTGTACTATAAGCAGATGCCACGTAAATATGGATGAAAAAGATAATTCTTGCCCCAGAGATTATACTGCTTGTAAAGCAGTAGCAGACTGTGTGCAAGCAGTCCAGCAGAAGAGTTTGTGGAAGCAATGTAAGATACTTCCAGCTCTTGTAAGCTGTGCCGCAAACAGAAGTCTAATGCACATGCAAGAAGTTTGCTCTTTAATCCAGATGTTGTTGTAGGACTAATCTTCAGATTTATGCCTACCACACATAAAGCTTATTTATATTTTCTTCAAGGTAGATGTATTTTTCAATAGCAAAGCTATTTTTAAAAGGTGTTGAAGTTTGTTCATAAGCAATCATACCCAAATTAATGCATACCATGCTTTAAAAAGAAGGTAGAAATTTCAAGAGGCATAGGGAGCAAGTAAGTAAATAATATCCTAATAAGACTTAAATATAGTTTAGGTAGAAAAAAGCCAAGAAAACTTGTTACTTTTACAACCTTGGGGGAATTCTTTTCTCCTTTCAAAAATTTCAGTAGAAATGTAATTGAAAATCTAACTAACTAAAGGTAGGTGTGAACTAGAATAAGAAGTGATGAAATTTTGTTCCATTTTTACATTAAAAACTGCAAGAGAAATTCCAATTACATTGGAAGATATTGTTAAAAGTCCTGAAACTTATTTGACTAATACATTTAGACATTTTCTTCCAGGCCTTTGAATTGATTCAATTCAGGGAAATGCAGTACAGTTAGCATTCAACTTTAATTGCAATGAGGTGACAACATACTGGGTAATGAGTTGTTTATGAGTTGTAGATGTGTTTACAATGAGTTGACAATGTGTTGGATAAAGTGTTCTTCTAAAGTTGTAGATCTATTTACAGTGAGCAGTGGGGGAATGTGCATTAGTTGTCGATTTATTTGTTTACATTGTTTTCGATTTGCAATTGCTATAAAACAAATCGCAGACTGATGAAGGATGATTGTGTGCTTTAATGATTTACTGTAGTAGCTTGTCTGAAAAAGTACTTAACTCTGCTTCATCTGTCAGTTCTCACTGCAAAAGCTCCCAGTCACAATAGTTTTATTAGCACAGCATGGGCCATTTGTAAGAACATTATGCATCTAAAAAATCTCAGTGCTTTCGTGTTCAGTCTGTTGCATTTTGGCTGGCTGAGCTGAACTGAATTCCTTCTGCTCTGTACAAGTTTATGTCTTTTAATATGTACCTCGATGTGCACTTGAAGCTATACATATAACATCCTTGGAAACACCTTCCCTTATATGTCCTAAAAAAGATCACATGCTTGAAGTTAAATTACTGTCTACTCTTTCTTATTGCTGCTACCTTCTCAAAAACAGCTTAAAAACAATCTACCATCAGGTTATGCTGGGTTACATGACATGAAGAAAAACAAATATATACATCAGAGGATACCGGCTTTTAGGTTACAGGAAATCTTTCAGCAGTTTGCAGCAATTTTGCAAGATAAACATTGTAATATGCTTTTTTACTTCAGTCACTGTACAGTTTTTTCAAAACAGACAGAAAAAGGAATTTTTGATTGTTTTGTTCCCACATTATTTTTTCCCAATTACTATTCCTGTGGCCTAGAACAAGCACGTTTCATAGGTTTCCTCTTTGTTATTTCCCAATACTATATGGCGTGTTTCCCCTTTTCATCTTCCCTCCCTGTGCATCTTTTGAGTATGGGTTCTTGACTAAGTTTTTGCAACCCATATCTTATTATGGGTTTCTCCAGGATTTAAACACATTTTGTCCTCAAATATCAGCAAAAAAATCTCCCAAAAGAGCTGATAAAGGAGTCTAAGAGATGTCTGAGGTCTGGATTACATCTGATAAATCTCTGAAATCTTAAACACATTAGAGAGATCTGGAAACCAAGAAGGCAAATTATATATAATATAGCATTTAGAAATTATATACTGTGGGCTATAATGTTAATGCATTACCAATGTCCTGACTTTTATCTTCCTTCCTCAGGATGTCCTTAGCATTAGTTTGTAATTAACAATTCAATTGTTTGGAATTCATGTACTGTAATTCTCAATACTTTTCCCTGCAGTGATCATGCATAAAGGATGAAAACTAGATCTGCAGGGAGAGGTGCCAACTCCCTGGTTGTCCACTCCTTCAGTAGCAAGATTTGGCCACACTGGGGAAGAAGGAAGAGATGACAAATAGGAACACCAGCTAGACTCTGCCAGAGTTTTGTGCAAGAGAATCTGGTCACTAAAGCAGAAGTGACCAACTAGCTAATTCATCTACATTTTTATGCTGCCTGGGCTTTCTTATCGTATCACAGGATCACAGAGTATGCCGAGTTGGAAGGGACCCACAGGACCATTCCCAAGAGTCACACCATGTGCCTGAGAGTGTCATCCAAATGCTTCTTGAACTCTGTCAGGCTTGGTACTGTGACCACTTCCCTGTGGAGCCTGTTCCAGCAACCAATCACCCTCTGGGTGAAGTAATATCCAACCTAAACCTTCCTTGACACAACTGCAGGCCATTTCCTCAGTTCTGTCACTGATCATCACAGAGGAGAGATGATCTTCCTCTCCTAAGGAAGTTGTAGACTTCAGTGAGGTCTACCCTCAGTCTCCTCCAGGCTAACAGACCAAGTGACCTCAGCCACTCCTCATTCAGCTTCCCCTCAAGGCCCTTCACTATCTCTGTTGCATTCCTTTGGATGTTCTCCAATACCTTAATATCTTCTATTGTAGTGCCCAAAACTGCACTCAGTATTCGAGGTGAGGCTGAACCAGTGCAGAGCAGAGTGGGACAATCCCCTCCCTCAACCTGACAATGCCCCCCAGGACATGGTTGGCCGTCCTGGCTGCCAGGGCACTGCTGACTCAGATTCAATTTATCATTGACCAGGCCTCCCTGCTCCCTTTCCATAGCACTGTTTCCAGCATCTCATTTCCTGGTCTGTATGAACATCCCAGGTTGCCCGATCCCAGGTGCAGAATCCAACACTTTCCCTCTTTGAACTTCATATGGTTGGTGATTTCCCAGTCCTCTAATTTGTCAAGGTCTCTTTTCAGGGCCTCCCTGCCTTCGAGAGGGTCAACAGCTTCTCCCAGTTTTATGGTGTCTGCAAAGTTGTTCGGTATTCCTTTGAGTCCTGTGTTCAGGTCATTTAGAAAGATGTTGAAGAGCACAGGGACTCAGAGGGAACCCTGTGGAATCCCAGTAGTGACAGGTCACCAGTCTGATGTTACCCCCTTCCCTATTACCCTCTGTGCTTGACCCGTGAGCCAATTGCTCGCCCACCACATGATGTGTTTATCCAGCTGTGTGCTGGACGCTTGGGCTGGAAGGATCCTGGGAGAGACAGTATCGAAAGTGTTACTGAAATCCAAAAAGATTACATCAACAGGCTTCCCTTGATCAACTAGGCAGTTTACCATGTTATAGAAGGAAATCAGGTTGGATAAGCAGGACTTTCCTCTCCTGAAGGAGATGGCTGTGACCAATGACTGCATTGTCTTTCAAGTGTTTTTCAGTACTTCGCAGGATAATCTTCTCCATAACTTTACCAGGCACTGAAGTGAGACTGACAGGCCTGTGATTTCCAAGTTTCTACTTCTTGCCCTTCTTGAAAATGAGGACAATATCAGTTGTGACATTAATGTATTGAAGCTGGGAGGCTGACAAGCAGGGGCAGTGTGTCTGCACAAGAACTTTCTATGCATACCTCTATATGGCTATATATCTCAGCTGGATTTTTCATATAAATCCTTTTCCTTTTTGAGAAGGAGAAAAGGAATGGGAGATCAACAGGGAAAAACCAAAAAAAAAAGTAACTTCTCCCCGGGTGGAAACTTTCTTACACTTTTTGGCAACTAGAGCTTGCCTTTTTCTGTGAATGACCTCAGCATTAGGAACGTTGTCTATGTTGATGCAGTGTTAAGTCTGAATTTTTTTATCCCATTAATAAATAATGCCTCTATAGAACCCTGAGGGGATGGAAAAAAAAAGAGTCATGATATTATCTATCATTGACAAATGTCATGAACATTTGACTTCAATAAAATACACCTAGGGAAACTTCCCAGTTTGTCCATTTATCCAGAATAAAAAATAATATGGAATTTAATGTACTTTTCTATCGGCTTTTTAGGGCAGATCAGCATTATTAAGACATGTATATGTACATTATCTTTCACAATCACAGCATTTTAAACCAGAATATATTATTTTTATACCTCTAGATCACATTATACCACATTTATACTAAAATGGGACACTTTTTCATAGTATATATATTTTAAATTCAATTCCTATACAAATAATATTAATTAAAAAAACACAATCATGTCCTTCTACACAAACTACTTTCTCTGCCATGGTAAAAGTTCTTGTTTTCTTCAGTTACTCAATAATTTGCTGGTGATATTAATTCTAATCACAGGAAATAAAAAATACTATTGCAAAATCAGCTGCAGAGGCTGAGAAACCTAGTTGAGGATTATTTTCTCTCACTGGGAAGTATTTCAACATACAAGGTCAGGTTGATGGGGCTTTGAGCAACCTGGTCTAGTGGAAGGTGTCCAGGCCCATGGCAGAGGGGTTGGAATTAGATGATCTTTGAGGACCCTTCCAACCCAAGCCATTCTAAGATGTTCTATAAGCTGTTACTTTACATATTAGGAAATAAACAAATAAAGAAAGAAATAAAGCAGATTTTTATGACAGACTAGTAGAGGGTAATTTTCTAAAGCATGAATGGAAGGCAGTCATAGAAATCCCACTAACTAGTAATTGAAGCTGTGGATATACATCTATTCACATTTCTTTTGAAAATATACCACAGGATGAATAATTTCCACATGTACAGTAAGTTCACAGCTGATGCTTTATTGTCCACTAAGCCATCTTTTTTCTCATCTGGGAAATCGGCTATGCACAGGTTTTTACGTCAAGAAGCAAGGTAGTGCTCTTATTTACTAATATGAGATACCATAAAACTTTGAAAAGAATTTTAGTGATATTTGCAAATTACATGAGTCTAAAACTCACCTAGCAGCAAAGAATACAGAGAAGGTAATAGAGAAACTGCTGTTCATGTAATTTTCATAGCTTCTTACATATTCATGTTCCAAAAGGATTTCTTTCACAGAAGCTTATGCTTGTCTAACCAGACATTTTGTAAGTAAAAATGCATGAAATTTAAACCAGCTTTTCATGTGGACATTTTTTTATGGCTGAGTGTTCTAACAATCCAGCAATGGTAGACACCTATAAGAGTATAATCTGATGGATTAGATTGCAATGCAGTCTGGATGCATATGGAGGTGGTGTTTGCCCTTCAGTGCAAATGCATTTTAATGTCTAAAAGACTCCATTGGAATTAATAGTGCATTGTCCAGTTAATAAGTAAGACATCACAGTAGTTTTTTCCTTTGGAAAAGAATCCAAATCTTGGTCCTAATTATAACAATTATGACAAAGGATAAAGCTACTGCTAATTAGGAAATATTAAGAAAATCAAAATATCATTGGATAGGTTTAGATTCCTGGTTTGAACCTAGTTTTTAAATGGGAATTTTAAAGAATTTGTTAAAGAAGATTTGCTCTCTTCATGATTTGTCAAAACAGGTTGTAAAACCAGCAACAAACTTACACCTTACACAGACATGCATGAATTTGGGGCATGTCAACCTGGGCAACTTGGGAAAGTTAAACCAAAATAGCTGAAAGGTGTGAATGTAAAGCTTGTTATATAAAGTGCTTTACAATTGTGTCAATATGCTCTCTGAAATCTAAAATACTTTTGAAGCATTTCAGCAGTAAGACCACCTTGTCTCTTTGCAGGACTCAGAGGCACTTTAAATTAAGCCCTACATCCACTTAAGCATCCATGCTTAGGCAACTCAGTTAAGCTTTACTGAGGGTCTTCTGGTAAGTGTATCCCTAAGTTTAAATGCTATATTAGAAAGTATTATTTGATAGAAAGAAAAGTCCAAAATTGGTTTCATTTCTGTGCAACCTATATATACTTTTAGATTATTCATATGTTTAAAATAAGGATTCATATGTTTAAAATTAAGTACTGTGCTAAATTTCAATGCACTTAGGAAAATCTTAGTGGAATCTCAGAATAAAAAGGAATAGAATGATATCCCCTTATGATGTCTCCACTAAAAAACAGTGCACAAGCAAGTTTTATAAATGACTCAGTAGTACTGGTACCAAACATTCTGTCAATAAAAGTTTTTGCTCTTTCCCAAATTCCCAAAAATGATTAAGAAGAAAGACATTTTAAAACATAAAATGCTTTCTATTTTTTCTATTTTTTTCCTATTTTTTTTTAATTTCAAAGATGGTAAAAATGCTGCTTCAAAAGCAAAAAGAGAATAATTTAATTTTACAAATTACTTATATTTAAGTCATTATGGCTACAGGTCTCAGAACAATGAACTGTAAAAAACACCACATCCTCATCAGATATTTGGATTAGAGAAAAATCTGTAAGTGCACATCCAGCTCCATTTAAATTGAAAATTTTTTCTCCTAAATTCAATTATAACAATCTTATATTATCTTTTCAGTATTATGTCCAAAATTTTGAAATGTAAACAAGTTACCCGTATTTCTGGTACATGCAGTTTCTGTCAGCATATTAACTGTCCACTTTTTAAATCTGAATCAAGCTTGTCCCAAAATCTTGTACATGTAACATTTGAAAAATTGCAAAATTTCATTTTTTCAAAAAAGTTCTGCTGACATATAGAAAGAGTTGTCCATTACTGTTGTCATGGTTTAACCCCAGCCAGCCAACAAGTACCACACAGAATTGGGAGGGTAGAAGCAGGAAAAACTCATGGGTTGAGATAAAGACAGTTTAATAGGGGAAGCTGCACATGCAAACAAAGCAAAATAAGGAATTAATCCACTGCTTCCCATGAGCAGGCAGGTGTTCAGCCATCCCCAGGAGAGCAGGGCTCTATCATGAGTAATCGTTACTTGGGAAGACAAATGCCATCACTACAAATGTGCCCCCTTCTTACTTCTTCCCTCCCACTTCATATACCGAGCATGATGTCATGTGGTCTGGAATACAGCTTTGGTCAGCTGGGGTCACCTGTTCTGGTTGTGTCTCCTCCCAGCCTCCCATGCACCCCCAACTTCCTCACGACTGTGGTAGTATGAAAAGCAGAAAAGGCCTTGGATGTGTGTAATCCCTGCTCAGCAATAACAAAAACATCTCTACATTATAAACCCTGTATTCAGCACAAATCCAAAATATGGACCCAATACTAGCCATTGTGAAGAAAATTAAGTCTACCCTAGCCAAAATCAGCACAACTGTAAAGTCACAGGTGGGTAGGAATGGTAATATAACGGTAAAAATGCAATCTATGCTTTCAGGTTGCTGATTGACAATGAATAGTTTAAATTCTTTTTTAATAACTTTTCAACCTTAAAGAAAAAAACCTCTGCAGTACTTCATTAGTTATTGAAAATCTCTTTTCTTTTTTCCAACACAAACCTTTTCAAAATAGAAATTATATTCAAGCGGCCTGTCAAGTAGTACTGTGAGTGCCAACAAGATATTTTCCTCTCTTTTCTAATTGGGTAACACAGCTAATTACTGTTGTCTGTGGAATCATGTTTGATTGGCAGCCTGAATGTAAACAGAAACCATAATTTCAGATGATATTGTATAAACATTTGGAGTAGGGATGTGCCAGCAGTGAAACTTCAGGCAGGGGAAATGTATACCCTAGATAAAAAAAGTTACCTGTATATTATAACTATCTAAAATATATGGATTATTGCCAAATGCCCACAATAGTTTCAAAAAAATCCTTTGGCAAACTATTTATCAAAAAAACCCCAGAAATTTATTGGAAATTACACGGGAAACATGAAAAACAAATATCAGGTAAAGTAGTCTCAGGATACATTTTAGATTAGGTCTATAAAAAATTAGGGAAACAGAAGTGTAATCTGTGTAATTAGTACAGAGGCATAAGAATGAGATGTTAAAACTAATTTGGAAATATCTCCTAAAATACTATATACAAATTAAGTCCAGAAGTACTAAGATTATTGATAGAAAGGACTTGTGATATGAATATTATTAAGATGCCAGATTTCATAATTGTACCCCAGAACTCTCTCTTCTAGTTTGCTTCATATCTTTTTTAATATTAAGAAAGAAAACATAATTAACTGTGCTATGTAAACAGTTCAACACTGTTTATGTAGCTCACAGGTCAAATGATACTTGGACAAGATATTTGGGAATGGAGAGGAAGGAAGAGATTGAGTCCTGATTTTTTTTTTTCCCAAAAATTTTATCCAGGACATGAAAAGCATGCAATGCAAAAACCAATAAAAGAGGTGAATGCCTGAAACATTTATTTAGAAAACTTGCTTCATCTTTACTTTGTCTAGTGTTTTACCAAGTTAAGCTCTGCTCTTCAGATTCCCAGACCTTTATTTGAATGTTCATATTTCATTTAAAGAAAACTTTTGCAAAATGTTCAGAATTGCCATTAACTCACTAGAAGTGTCTGCTGGACAATTCTGATGGCTTCAACACATAACCAAGAACCTGAGAGGCTCCAACCAATGCTGAGAAGGAATTGGGAAGACTTTCCAAATCTAAAATTTGTTCTTTCTACCAAAATCACCCAGTAAAAGAACTTTGTATAGTTTCCTGTAACGACTTTGTGTTCTTGAAACCAACGTCTCCAAATTTTATATTTGAAGAAAAGAAGAGAAAAACACATATACCACTTAAATAAATTTTTTAAAAAAAGAATATTTCTATATATAAAATATTTCAACATTCTCAAAATTAAATATATTAACAATCCCAAAGGAGTCCAGTTTCTGTTGAAGTTCTATTTTTTTATAGAGAAACATCATTGTGAAATTGTCTGTTGAAGCCATGAAGACATGGAAGCTGAAGTTTTGAGTTGTAATTGCCAATTAAAAGGGTTAATCAGTGATATTTTAGTTAAAATTTGTTCATTGAAGCTAATTCTGAAGGTTCTGCCTGATTGTTATAAGGCATTATTTTTCAGAGCCAAGAGATTCTGTGCCTTGTACTCTGATATGCACTGGGACAAGAATGATCTAGAATATCATGCATTGTCTCTTGAAAGCCATAATTTGTGAGCAATGTCATCTGGCAGCAAATGATGCAAAACATGACTATGTGACAATTCAGGCATTGAATAGTGGTGTACTACTTCAAATGGCAATTGTCCTACTGAGTGTTTTCGATTTGTGAAATTTTTGAGAAACTAAGATACTGCAGAATATTGAGTGATCTATACCTTGTGCCTTCTCTCCTCTGAGCCCAGCTTAATAGTTCTATCTGAACTGAAGTCCTTAATTTATTCACAAAGTAGGGAGCTCTCACACTGAATTATTCTCTCAGGCCTGTAATGCTTGCTTGCAATGTGGCAGAATTTGTACTACAAAACCCCCACAACTGTAGTTGTCTTATATGTAGATGATCAGTTGCTTTTGTAATAAATATTTTTGCATATGTAAAATGGTAAGAGCATATATAATTTTGATAGCTGTGCAGTAAAATGAAACATTGTTTTTGCATATTAAATGTTACATACTGCTTCCTTTTGAAAATACAACCCTTGGCTTTACTGTGAATCAATACATACTCATTACATCTTCATTTTTTAAAGTTTTTGTCATGTACTATTGTTCTTGTCTAATTATTTTGCGCTGGATAGGTTCATCTCCAGATTTTGAAAATTTAAGATACCATGTGGTTTTAAGTATTTTTAGCTCAATGCATATTTTTAATGTACTGGTCTAGATAGCATTACTGGAAATTGAATTAAAATGCAGATATATGGAAAAAATGAAACTGATTTATTAAAGGCCAAAAATTACATTATATAATGACTTAGCTGAGCAACAGAAGTTAATGTGATACATCTGCTAAGAAGTGAATCTGCTTTCATGGCAGAAGACTGATAGCTCAGCAGGAGGAGGAAGCACATGGGAACAGCTCACTCACAACAGGCAGCAGCAGCTGGTACACTGCAGCTAAGGAGATTGCAGAAGGGTTTCCTACCATGATGTGCAGAACACAACCATGATGACCTAATCTGCAAATTGCCTCCTAAGCATAGACTCACAAGGAGATCTCAAACCTAAAAATCACTACACTGATACCTTGGAGTTTTGATGTTTTGATTTTTTTTAATTTTTGTAGATCTTAGAAGTAGTTATGTAGTGAATGTAGATTTTAGAGTAGCAGCATATTATCCCTTTACCCTTTAACACACCAGCTCAAACCCCTGTTACCCATTCCCATATCAATTCCCATAAATTCCACTAGCCTGTTTTGTCTCTTTTTCAAGGTAGAATTATAGGGAACATCCTAACCCTACAGAAGAAGATATAACCATAGACGCAGCAACCTTCAGACCTAGAATTCTGGAAGGCCTCCAAGAACATTACGTGCTCTGAGGAAGATGAAGATGAAGAAGAGGGGGTCCCAAAACTCCCCCAGACCCAATTTCCAAGAGGCATGGCGGGGGCAGAACCTGGGTGGTGGCTGGACGGGGATTGGGTGAAAATCATTATAAAAATTGTGAACATCTGTATTCCAGAGGGCTTGTTGGGGTATTCCAGAAAGCCTGGGGGCTCATTGAAGCCTTTGTATCCTTATCTTATCTCCTACCTAATTTGGCTTGGAGTCTTTTTTTCCCCACAGCCATTTAGGCAACACCCTTACGTGTAAGGGCTTTTCTCTGTAAAAATCTTGAATATATCACAGAGTTCACAGTCCTGCCCGAAAAAGGGCCAGATCCTTCTTTCATTTTCAAATAAGATGTTTGCCCAATTGCCAGCAGCATGTTTTGTCAGAGATTTGGATACTACTATATGCTAAGTATTTGTTTAAAAAATGCAGCTTCAAAAAGGAAATTAAATTCCAGCTTTTCACACTGTTATAGCCCCTGACTTTTAGGACAACAGCTACAGGCTATCTTCACCATCTTTGCAAAAAAGCTTCTAACTGCTTTTATTAAGCATTAGAAAGAATTTAAAAAATGCAAGATAAAAAATATATTGATATTTGAAAACAAGCCTTTCCCATGTTACTAATAAAATTGTGCTGGATGTGTAGTTTGATAGATAAGGTCATATTAGGATATGTCTTGCTCTCTGATCCAAGTATAGGTGATGCTTATATCAGCAACTGGTATATCCTCAATATGGATGTTCTACTTCCTTCCAAAAACCCTTTACTATCCATACAGAATCTTAGATCTTCTTGTTACAGACAAATATTAATACAGATTCGACCAGAGATGACTTTGTTTGTGATATAACAAAGACCATTTGGGGGGGTTAAGTGACATCATATTACTCAGTGTAATAAACATAAACTGCAAGGTGAGCCCAATACAATAAATACAATAATAAAGGCAGAAAATTTAGTGAACCTCTCAGACTATGAATGCAAAGTCAGACCTTGCTACCTGGCAAGAAGACTCAGGGCTGATGAATGCATATAAGTTTAACAATTAAAGGTGTAGGTCATTAAGTTGTATGCTTGCAAGTTTTCTAGCTGATAAAAATTAATCTTCAACAATCCCACTATAAGAAGAAGTGGAGAAATTGAATATCATATTGTTGAAACCTGTGATATTTAAAATCTTCTACAAAGTAGAAAGAAAAGGTTTAGTCTCAAACAATTTTATTTATATTCTTATACATTTGCTCCTACTTCTTACTTTATCAAAGGAATTGGGTTTTCTTTGTGGATGATTTAAGCCATGATAAAACTGAAGAACACATCTGGAAACCATTTTTGGTTGATCATCTAGGAAGCCTTCTAGATCAGACATCCTCTGAACAAGTCACTGTATACAAGATACCAGCACTACGATATCTGTCTCCTTGCATTACAAAAAAAAAAAAAAAATTATTTAAAGATTTTATGCTTTGAAAATACCAAGACTTTAATTAGAAGCCATCAAGTCATCCAATGCAAACATTTATTTATATGCATATTCTCCCTTTGCAAACTGATGTTTTGCTAGTTAAAAAAAAAAAAAAGACATAAAACCCTAAACAAGCTAATATTTCAAGCTTCTTTTTTTCTGCACCTTATAGTAAATCAAACATGAGTTCTGAGCAGTGAACAACTCTTAGAAAAATAGTTAAATGAAGGTCATATAATATTCAAGGAAATAATTCAACAAGATGTTCAAGAAAATAATTTACTCTCAAACATAAGGTAAGATTTGAGTTGCTGGCTGGCTAGCCTAACCATTTGAGCTGTTTCTTTGGTAAGCATGTTTGTAAATAGTAATCAGAAATACAATTTATTTCATTGTATTTGATCACAACTCACTTTTTCATTTCATCATTCTATTAGGAAAATTGCTTATTGGAATAGTCACAGAAGCTAAAGGAAGGCAAAGCCCATGTCTGTGGTCTGTTATTATCTAAAAAGAACTTGCTTTAGAGCACTACTTCATCTTGCAGGCAGAAGCATAATGTCCAATGATTGAACGTAGAAGTCAGTAAAGTGCAAACTGGAAGTAAAAGGCAATTTTGGATGGTGAGGACAATTCGCTATTGCAACATTTTTCCAAGGAATACAATAATCTTTTTCATCACTTGGAATCTTTAAATCAAAATGGGTGTGTTTCCTATAGAAAATCTCTTATGCCTCTGTGGGTTATTGTCTACTATGGGAAAACTCAATGAAATGTCTGACCTTTTTGAAGAAGTCAGACAACATGATGGTAATGGCACCCTCAAAATACATTAGTGTACACACATTTAGCCTTCTAAAATTTGAACTAATGTTAACAGGTTGGGGTTTTTTTTTAATTTATTTCTTTTTTTTTAGTGTATTCTGGTCTAAAAATGACTGTCATGTTTGTGACATTAATAGAAACAGCATTCAAACACCATAATTTTCTTTGTTACAATCACTCAGATGCCAAACAGGGAGTGGCTTCCACCTTCTGCCTCAGTGCTGTATCAACCACAGGTAATCTGTAAATAACAGTGACTGGCTATGCCAAAGTTTGTCCTTCTAACAAAAAGGAGACAGCTGAAGAAAGGAGGCAGGGGAAATTCTGCACAGCCAATGCCAGTTTGAGGATCTAACGGTGTAAAATTATCATTTCCATTTTGTCTTGTGATTGTAACTTTCACAGTGAATTAGATCATTCATTTGGTAGCAGCATCTTGACATGTAGTGAAGGAATCATGATAGTGTATGACAGAGCAATCAGCAGCTGAGTTGAACCAGTACTGAGAGGCTGTTCCTTACTAGAGCAATGATATTCAGACTGTTAGAGCCATTAACTGCAAATAACTATGGAGGCAATGAAGGGAAAATGATGACAAAGGTTTGGAGCTGAAATCTGGACCTTTCCTGCCCACTTCCAACACCTAACATGTAATTCTGATGGGGAAAAAAAGAAAAACATCTTCCCCAAGCAAGACAGGCCATCTAGCAGCAGAGGCAATAGGACAAAGCAAAGTACCACAGAGGATCTGCCTGATTTAAGTCAAATGCAGGTCAACCTTAGGAATCCCAGGTGTAGCAATAGTCCTATGGAACACTAATCAAGAAAATAGTGTTCTTCATACAACCATTGTTACTGCAAATATCCCTATTAAAGAAGATAAGAAGTGTTGAGGAAATGTTTCATTTTCTGTCAATTCTCTCATTAATTTTGCTTCTTCAATGACAACAATAAGTTTTTTTCCCCTTATGATTGTAGCAAGAAGCAACTCACTTAGCTAAATTCATCAGAACACATTAAGGCTCAGTGCTAGAGCAAAGGGAAGTTTCAAAACTAAAAATGACCAACCACTGTATGACACTCTGTCTTCTATCTGTTGGTGCATTGGAAACCCCCATTTTAATTATGACTGGAGCTTTATATAGTCAACTATACATTTGCTCCAAGTAGCTCACTTGCACATTTCTGTACTACCCAGTCTTTCTTAAAAAAAAAATCAATATGTAAGATAGTTATTCTACAGAAAAAATGAGTATATTGTTGTCATTAGAGCTAATTTTATTTTGAGCCAAGTAGCCTATGCCATTTATTTGTTACCTTTGTCAATTACATTTATTAATTGGGAATTTAGCATGTGATGTACAGCAAAATGGTTGAAATAATAATTTTTCAATACTGAATTCATAAACAGTTGGTAACTGTTCAAAACCATATATAAATAAAATACAACATAACTTATTAATTAGAAAACATTCCCATAAAAATTCCTTTGCCAAAAAAGTAACTATCTACAGGTTTATTTAAATTGAGTTTTCTATTAAATGTGATTTGTAATTGTGTAGTACCAGGAATTACAACTGAGTTTTCTTTATTTTCACCTGAAGAAACTGCACTAAAGACATCAAAGTCCATGACAATCTCTTCATCTTAGATGTATTAGAAAAAAATATTTATTAAGGGACTGTGCAGTTAATGACATGAAAAGACAAAGACCTAATCACATAGGTTGTGAAGCATAGCAGTCTTCATTGTTATGCCAAGTCAGACTGTATTTCAGTGATGTTATGAAAGCACTGGTGTTCAAATTCTTTCTCCTTCTGCACTAAATCTCTCCTTGATGCGCTACCACTGAAATCAACAGATTTTTGCGAGAGATGTACAGAGCTCACTGCCACTGAAAACTATTCTGACATTTTAAAACCTCATTTGCAAACTATTATGTCTTTCTCAAGTTTCTTAGAAATATTTCTACTGACACCTGAATATACACAAGGGGCTTTTCTGGCTAAAGAACCAGAAGAAAAGGAAACTCTCCTCCTTGGATCAACAACCCCTGCTAAAGAATCTATCCATTCAATCAACTTGACCAATTACCCCTTAAAGAGTTCACTATTTCCTTTTTAAAAAATGGCAAATTCTTTAATTCTACAAATTCACTACTCAAGTATACCCAAGAATATCCATATGCAAAAGGGTATGAGGAGAAAAAGGCCATTTTAGTATCACATTCTGCTAGCCCAGTCAGTACCTGTCTGCATTTTTTCTCCTCTGAAAAATAAGACGACAGTGGAAAGTTGATGGTGTCTGGTGGTTTGTTCTGAAAATTAACCATTATCTTCCATTTATGGTTCCAATCCTCTTCAGTATAAAAGGATGGACTAAATTATTTCTGAACAGTACCTGAATTATTGGACATCTGATCAGTTCAGTATAGCAAGAAGCATGACTTGCATTTTTGGGTATTTATTTACAGTTCGATCTCATTTATAAAATATTTTTTCTACCATTATGCTTTCTCTTTAACATATTCCTATGTAAGCAAACTCTGATGTACCTGATGTTAAAAAAAAATCTCTCACTGTTAATACCCTTTTACTGATCAGAGGCCATATCCTGACTGGGTCAGGTTTTTGCTGTGTGCAGTAGGTTTATATGAAAAAATGCCATCAGTGCTCTCAAGAATTTACAAGATGCTCTCACTAGAACCCACTGTGTTTGTCTGGTGAGAGAAGGATCACTTCCTTCTCATATTTCTGAAAGAAAAATTAAAAGTCCTGGTACTTTTAGAAAGAAACTAAGAAGTGTGATACTATTTGATTATGAAATGGTGAAAGGAAGAATTTATGAAAGATTTTGAAGGAAAAGATAAAAATTTAGGTATAAAGCATAAGTAGGTTGAAATGCAGTGTGGGTTTACCAAAACTGTAATCCAACAGGATAAAAGGGTCGTATACCTCATGGACAAAAGAAATGCACTAGACCTGATCTTCATTAAAACATATTGCAAGATATTTGCCAAACCAATTATATCAAGGAAACAGAAAGCCTTATCTTTTGACAGCAGTCTTTTGAGCATGACTTTTGAGGTTGTGAAGAAATATGATTGCTGTCTACAAATATATCAGGATGTATATACCAATGAGGGAAAAGAACCATTTAAAGATATAATGTATTTAAAGAACAATGCTAAAATCCATTTAGAGAGAAAACACAATAAGGTTTCCAGTTGTCAGAACTTCTGGGACTGTGTTCCAAATGGGAGAACATGGAAGAGTAACTTAACAGAAAGCTCTTTGCTTCTGCAGAGACTGCTTTGTCTAGCTCCCTTCAGAAACACAAAGGGCTCCATTTAGTGACTTGCAAGCTTTCTAGTTTTACTCTCTGAACAAAAAGAGGAAGAAATCATGCTAAAGTTGGGAGCCTCACTTTTAAATGTCTCTTAAATATTTCTTTTCGTTGTAATTGTAATTATTACTTCACACACACATGCTTCAGCAATTTTTTCTAGATACTTCTAGTTAGGATTCAAGGCTTTTCTATCAATTATCCCACTAAAAAAAATCAAGTGTAAGTATCTGAAAGAATACTTGCCTTTAACTGAAATCTCTCCGCTAGCACCAACACTTGTATGAATAGGAAAACAGAGTTTCAGTTTGTGCAAGTCGTGGTGAATGCAGGACTTTACCACCATGATAATTTCTGATCACCAAGGCTGTCCTGTATTTATTATTGGTGGTGAAAAATCTCATTTCCTAGACTACTTTTTCCAGAAAGATTTCCAGAAAGAAACTGTGAGCTAATTCACCACTCAGCAGACTTTATAACACAGCAAATGTGACCTAATTATGTTGCTTGGCCTTAAGCTTTAACTACTTACTCCATAAAGGTACAAAATTTTGAACAAAGTTAACCAGTAGGTCATTGTTAAAAGCACCATTGTCTTGTGCCAGAGCATGTGTAAAATTTACCTCTTACAGGCAGTATGTTTCCTGAACTGTGGAATGCCCTCACTGAGGGAAATGTGCAGGCTGCTGGCATCAGTAACTGATGTCATGTGAAGGTAGTAAGAAATAGTCCTCAGCACAGCATCCCTTTCCTGATATAATTTGCAATGAATGGGTGTGATAGCTAAAGAATCTCAACAGAATTTCAGATGGAAGGATTTCTTTTTGTGGCTTTATAACTGTGACATTATGATTTATGAAAAGATACAGTGTGGGCCTCACCTGACACACTATTAATACTATTATTAGATGTACTATACTTCTGTCTTAAGCCTTGCCGCCTGCCCCAAATAAGACCCCATTACAATAGGCACTGTATAAACATGTAATTTAATGAACCTCAAACAAAAGAAAGGCAGTTGGATAAAGGAAAAGAAAAAACAAACAAAAAAAGATATTAGTTTTAAAATTCCTTCACTGGTTTGTTGTTCTTCCTCCTAGTGCTTAGCTTTTCCACAGACCCTTACAAATTTTAATGCCCTTGCTAGTTTTAAGAACTTGCTTCAGAAGTCTTTATACTCTGGGGAAATGTTCCATTTGAATGCTACTCTATAACACTTTGAATAGGATATTTTTTAAAACAAGTTGTGTAATTTGCAGTGCTTTCTGTTTCTTATGGTATCTACTTGAATATTATTCTCTTTAGTTACCATTGCCCTTATCAGTCTCGGTTTTCTACTCAGCTTCTCTGTTTGTTACTTAATAGCCAAGACAAGAGTGAAAATAATTTATTGACTGTGATGACAGTAACAGACGTAGCATCTCAACCATACTGAATTGCATAAGTAGTCAAACAATGTATTGCTATGCAAATAGTCCTAAATATTGCTAAAGGTTTGATTTAAACAAATTCAAGCCTGTTTTTCCTTCTTTAGCAAAGTATCTCTAAAACCAGCATTCCATGTTCTGGTAATCTTTTGTTTGAAAGAATGCATATCTTTATGCAAATATTTTTCAAAAAGTGCTTGACCAAAATGGTTTGCAAACAGGTTTAGAATTCACTTCACACATTCTGAAGCTGTAACATTCTGACACATTAGTTCAGTTGGGCTCTGAATGGTTCACACGTCTTCATTTTCCAGCAACTCGATGTTTATGGCATGTGCTCAATTGTTTTAAAGCATGACTAAAAACTGTAAAACTGGTCTATGAAATTGCTAGTCCAGAAAAAATTCTCTCCTCTGTTGAATTCAATAAGCAGGATGTATATTCACTTCCTTTGTATATTGCTGTTTTGTTTTTTTTTTTAACCTTTTGAGTGTTTCAGAATTGTAGGGTTGGAAGAAATATGTACTCAGAAATACCAGTTTTCAATATGCAAACTTTGTAGTGCAGAACACACTTTTCTTTCTTTTTTTTTTTTTTTTTAAATGTGAAAGTGTGAGTCTCTACAATGATTGGAGTTTTGCAAAGCAATCCACAGAATTATATCTACTTTGTCAGGACCACTAAAAGAGGGGGAAAGATGGGGAAACATCTTATCTCTATTCAGCATCCTGCACTAGGGAAAATAAAAACTGAACACAACACTGTAATTTGGACTTTTGAGGACAAAAAGACACAAAAGCCTGTTTACCTAGAATAGCACATGCAAAGCCTACTTTTCTTCATGGGCTTCTTCAATCTGTACATCATAAAAGCACATTGAAATGAATCTCTGAAATAACATTTCTCTTTTGGACGCTAACAGCTTTTTCAAATAATCTGTTTTCCTCAATGATGAGAGAGGTACAAACTTTAAGAAAGCCAGCAGAAGTTTATGGCCATTTTAAACTAAATGTACTGACTGTATCCTGTTGAACCGATGAATTGTATCCACTAGAATTTTCTTGCATAACATTCTGCATTTGCTGACATTTTTTGGATTTCCCTGATCATTTAGGTAGCTTGTAGAGTGAGATATGTCAGATTCTCTTTTTGACCTCAGCTCTCTCCAGCTGTGAGGAAGACATAAAAAAAGGAGCTGTTCAAACCATAGGTTTTTTCTAAAAAAGCTGCTTTTCAGTTGTATTAAAAGTGCCAACATTGACTAAATGAAGAAATAGATTTTCTCTTCAAGATAGGTTAAAAAAAAATTGAAGGCATATGCATTTTCAGTGTCAGTACAGGTAGAAAGTAAGATGCCTAGTTTTACATAGCTCTCCTGAACAGGTACGTATGCATCACTTGAAATGGTGTCTAATACTCCACAGATGGCAATTACTTCCAGAGAAATGGCTAGGGACTTAATTAAAAAAGGCTGAGAGTTAGCAAACTAAAATGCTGCAAAAGAACATGAAAAATCTATACATTATGCAAGGGACTCTACAGATTATTTATGAACCTAAAAGTGCCTCTAAGTTTTTCCTTCATTTCTCCACAAAAGGTTTACTGTAAAATAAAGGTTAGGTATCCCATGTTAAAATTATATTTTAGCTAACAGAACCTACTATACAACTAAGCAAAATACATTTGACTGCACAATATTGATTTTACATGAAAGCACATCAGTTAGTGAAATGTAAAAACCAATAAAGCATCACCCTCGGCTGGGATAGATATCTCTAGGCACAATTTATTTTTACATTTAAACCAATTATTGAGCTTGTTGTATTAAAAAATGTGAACCATATATCCTTACAAGGACTTTTTTATTCAATCAAATCAATTGCATTGATCTCCATATTCCATATTAAACACTAATCTTAAATTAAAGTTGACACGTTTTGAAGGCCATAGTACAAGTTTCTAAGCAGAAATAAATTCTACAAGGCTTTCTTTGTGTGTTTTTATGCCCAAACATGAATACAAATATTGATTATGTTTTAACACACAATTTATAAGCTATTTTAATGCTTATTTCTTCCTAAAATTTGTTCAATAATAATAATACAAACTTACAGAAAGAGAATGCTCCCTGAATTTATTTCTGTTGCACTGAATGATGATGGTTTTCACCAATAATGATAAGACAGAATAAAAATAGATCCTTACACATCAGTGTTCATGGGGAATCTGTGACTAAAAGTATGTACAACTAATCTGCCACTTGTTGATATTATAGAATCATAGAATCAACTGGATTGGAAAAGACCTCCAGGATCATCAAGTCCAACCTTTGATCCAACACCGCCATGGTTAATAGACCATGGCACTAAATGCAGATATTTGATATTTTTAAGCACATTACAAAAACAGTTAACATCCACCTTGAGCCTGATCAAACTGTTTTCACTCCCAAGTTGTGTCTACAAAGAGAAGAAGCAAGACTATAAATTCAGAGTAGCCATTCACATGGACAAAGCTATTATGCACAGAACTGATGCTAAGTAGTCTCGAGGTGAAAGTCTTGGTCCACAGAAGATAGTTTCAAAGTTCCGATTTTGTACAAAGAAACCGTTCTGTATTTATTCATCTGTCTTTTCCCCTTACTGCATCACCTTTCCATGCCTGGTAGAAAAAGAACCATGCCATTTGGAAGGGACTTCTTGCTGCTCCCTGGCTCATCAGTTTCCCAGCTTTTAAAGCTCAAGTGATATTGTTGGTACTTTGGAACTTCTGTCTCCCAGTAGTTTTCAATTAATTTTAGTTGTATTATTCAGCTCTCTGAAGCTTTCCAGAGTTTACACAGACTTTGCATAGAAATAAAGTGGAAGAATCCAGACTTTAGAAATATCATCAAATATTCAGAATGTTCCCCATCCTGTTAACACTTCTCCACCTCTTCATATTGCTGTGTGCGTATGTTGCAGTCAAACGAACACCAGGAGAACCAAGGAGGGAATTTGTCAAATACTCCAGATAGCTGCACATCACTACAGATTATGACTGCTTGGATTTAGGGAACATTTTTTTGGCTGAGGAAACATTCCAATGGGATAGATTAATCTATGTAAACCACACAGCTCAGCTGAAACTGCTGTTCGGCATTCTAAATTGCCACCTTCGTCTTCTTTCAGCACAAAAATGTGCATTTCTTCCTATAATAAAGATATTTTATAATAGCAATAAGGCAACTCCAGGGTGTGTGGTTATCATGAGATAATCATACCCTGGAGGGATTGCAGATACTTGGCTGTGCCTCATAACACCCCATGTGTGTGTTTATCTCATGATAACGCTACTCTCTTTTGTATCTTATTGCCTAATTATCCTCTGCTAATGCAAAATACTAATTTTTTTGTCTGAAACAATATGTGCAAGAATGCATTGCTAACAATCACTGGAGGACATTGACAAATAATGCTGTCACTACTTTGTACTCTCTTGCAGTCAGAAATTTACATAAAGAACCAACTTCAGATATTTTTTTCTAACCCAGTTCAAATCCTTTTAGGCAATGTCAACTTAAATATTGGAAGCAGGTGAAGTAAATATCTGTAAAAATCCCATATATATTCTTACAGTGATTTATATAGTTTTACTTACATAGAACACTGAATTTCATTCTTATGTATTTACATCTCTTTACATTTCTAATTCTAATACACAGAATGTAGTTTCCTGTCTCTTGTTTTTGGACCCTGAAGAGATTCTGTTTATGTGCCAGGATCACTCATTTAATATTTATCTGAAGATAAATAATCTGTGCATAGAGATTAATAGCTACATTTCAGATACGATTAGGAGATATTCAGACAGAGTAAAGATTCTGGACCTCTCTTAAACAGATGGAACTTTTCTTCACTACAACATTCAGCAAAAGAGCTGTAATACCTGTTTTCCATCGATGCTGAAATTTGCAATATGAGATGCTTACAGATAGTGTTTAACAACTCTTTATTCGAATCAACATCATAAAAATCACACACAATCACAATCCATTGAATATAAACAAATAAAAAATTGTTTTCAATTTTCAACTGTCTTATTTTGCAATTTAAATGTGAACATTATAAAACACTGTAAAAGGTAACCTAACACATCAAAATACTATGTATTGCCTTTTCCTCTTTTATAAAAGCTATATGGATTGAAAATCAGTTACTGGTCAAATGATAATCTATTTTATGTGTGTCTGCATTTGTTTTATATCTATGTATGTACACATACATTTTTGGTTTTATCTTGTGTTTTATAATATATCATTCTTTTCCATAATGTTTGCAGTGAACAATATTCTACACTTAACATCACCTGAGTAAATCTGCAGGCTTTGGACTCTTCTTTCTTTCATTGTGAGCTACAGTTAATTAAGTCAAGACTTTCATGTTCCCTGTCCTCCCATTCAGCTAGGTCTTCTGAAAGGCATGCATGTTTATCGTTTTTAACATTGCTTACATATCTCATTTTTCAGTCCTTTGTTTATTTTAGATGGCCTTCTCTGAATTCTATCTTCATGGTGCCAACGGAAGAGAATTACCTTAATACAGTTCTCCTTAGAAGTTGCTAGCTCTGTGGCTGTCTTGCCTGTGGCATTCCTGGCAGCGCTTGCCATGGTACATTCTTGGAAAAGGAATCAAGGGGCATATTCCCAATGAACATATATCAAAAGAATTACAAAAAAATACCACTAATACTGGATGATTTTGATATGCAAAACCCACACTAATCATAGCAGCTGCTGTTTCAGAACAAAGATTTGAGCTCACAGTTTCTTTATCTTAATAGAAAAATACCTATAAATCATATGAGGCAGTAAAAGGCTCAGAGAAACACTAAAATTAGCAGGATTTTCCCCTACAGTGACCACAATATTATTAATTATTATTATTATTATTATTATTATAATATCCTTGAAGTTATGTGAATGTGATGCTGTGAAGATACCTTTCCTAAGTGACAGCTAGTAAGAGCTGTACAAATAAAGAATAGTCCAATATGCTAGCCCTGTCTTGAATTCTCTCCTTTTTTATTATTTATGACAATAAATTAATCTTAGTCTTTAAAGTGGACATCAGTTTGCCAGCAGTAATGGACATTACTCTTGATAGTCAGACAAAAAGTTTTGTGCCATAGAACATGATAGGAAATCTACCTGAAATATTCTTGATCGATTGACAACTGAGAAGAATTAGACTTCAGTGACTACAGTCAGGCTTACATCTGTTGTATTACCTTTCCTGGAGAAGTTTCCTTGAGCCACACCTTACTGACAGACTTCAGGATTGCTCCTCCTCCACAGAAATAAACTTCCTCTTGCCAGTATTAGCATTAGCTGTCAACTAATATTTAAATATGACTAAATGAAAATAGCCCCACAAATTCCAGAGAAAATGTTTATCATTAAAACTTTATCATGCGCATTATGAAAATGAGAAAAGGTAAGAAATATTTTAGTTCAAAGAACTTTATAAAGGGGAACATCTGATGTAATAGTCACCTATAATAATTTGTAATGGAGAAACCCTGTTTTAACACATGCCATTGTCTATGGTCTTTTTTGATCAGTAGAGTAATGAATATATTAAGGGCAATGCCATATATTATTTCTCTGTGATCAAATAATTCCTCATTGTTTTATGATAAATTAAACCAATGACTAAATAATCTATGCTAAAAGAGAGCACGATGAATTCTGTTTCCAGTTTTTTGCTTGTTTCTGCGTTTTGCATTAAAAACTATTGAACTTAAATCAAAATAAACAGAACAAAATTATTGTTACATAATAAGTATGATTTTGCATTCCATAAGTTCAGACAGAGAAGAAATCTTATATTTCTTTGTTAAGTTCACTTCAACTATTATTATTTGAAAACAGTCATTTGTGTTTTATGCTGACTTCACTGCTGCTGATGTGTGCAAAGGACCATGGGTCAGCTGAGGTAGCACTCTAGCACTCTGGTTAGTCTCACAAGTACACTTAAGACAAGATGTAGACAAGACTTTACCCAGGGTGGAGATAGAAACAGTTCCACTTTGACCAGGAAGTCTTCTGGATGACCTCCAGACCTCCACAGATCCCACCTCATGCCCCTGACTCTGTAAGGAGAACTTACAATGATGTGAAATTGACATGGCACTAAGATCTACCTCATAGCAATTTTAACTGATAGGATTTGCATACCTGATGAGACTTACTGTCTTGACTACTGATAAAATCCATTCTGAGTTGAAATACAGGTTCCCATTCACACTGAGCAACCAGCACTGATGATCAAGACCTTGTTATCGAAAGTCAGAGAAAATTGTGATTACTGTTTAAATCTGGTATAAACAGCAGTAGAAAGCAAGTCAGAATTTCTGATGAACTATGAAAAAAACTGAAAAGGAAAATTGAACTGTATGCAGCATACGCTAAGACTATAATAAACATTATATTTGAAGTTTAACATTTCTAGTCATCATAAAGTAACGGATCCAGATTTCATCAGTAAATACAGTTTTTAAACTAGGATCTCTTCACCCTATTAACTTAAAAATATCCATCTGCTCAGATTAAATGCCTTGATAAGGTTACTGGTAAAATCTATAGACCAAAAACTTTCAGTGCCACAGAACACAAACAATTATGCTTTTGGATGCCATTGGTGATTGATCCTTAAAAAAAATGGTTGGCCCTCCTGTGAAATCTCCAGCACATTCCAGGTAGAACTAGGAAACTAGAGATCTACTGACAGCACATTTGTGATATTGTGACACTATTTCAGTCTAAAATTATTCACAGTAATCATCTCCTATGAATATTACAAAAAATACATTTAATTAGAGTAATAGCAATAGCTTAGGGATACAGTTTTAATATTTCCTCTTCAATGTAAAAAATGGATTCTGAAATATCTGAGTTTTTTATCTTCAAATATTGCACTTTTCATCACCATTAATAAGAGGTTATTTAAAAAGGGTAAGATATCTTTACTATTATCTTTCAAAATATACAGCTCTAAATTTCAACTCAGCTGTACACCAATATGTGCTTAGCAGCTTACAATAGTAAAGACAATAAAAGAGACAGACATACATAAAGCTTACTAAGATTTGCTAAGGAAGGCCTCTTGGTTCACGTTTTCACCCTAGAGTCCTGCAGTAAAGCCACACTACCCTTAAGAATCCTGCTTCAGTTTCAGTATGGCCAGGATTTTCTCCTCTACCCTTTTACCTTTATATACATTTGCTGTACTGGCATTATTTCAACAAAAAGCATTTAAGGATGTATGTAAATTCATTCCTCCCCAAAATATATGTAACTTTGTGCTTACCTGTAAACACATTCTTATGCTGCATTTCCTTCAGTGAAATGTAAGCACTTGCTGAGGTACTGTTGTGGAATGAAGATCCAGTGAAGGCACTGCTGGCCTTAATGAAAGAATAAAATCAGGGCCCTTAGCAAGGTTTTAAGAAATTAAAATCATCATTTCTGAAAGGAATGCAAGACTTCAAGACCAAATTCCTCCTCAAGCATTGTGACACCAATACTTAGCTTTCCACACCTGAAAGAATAAAATTTAGACAGCTAAGTAAATACTAATAAATTAAGATTAAATTAGGATTATGGAGCTAGCATTAAAGAATTCCATTCTGCATTGCAAGAGCTATAACTCTGGATGACAGTTGGTCTTTTCTTCTTGTGTGGCTCCAAATTCTCCTAGGACCCCAGATCTTGATTCATTGTTATATTAGTATTCATTATGAATGCTTCCAATCACATTTTCATTCTACGTCGCTATTAGAACCAACCCAGAAACCAGATGAATTTTTCAATAGAGTTGCATACACATGGTACACAAATGCCCATGTTTTCATCACTGTTCCTATTCATGCTTCAAAATATTGACTTATTTACGTCCAGGGATTGCCAGAGAGCTTCAATTCTTGTGGATGCATGATTTTCACAGAAGATATCCTGAAAACATCAGAGCTCATAGAATCCACAGATTCTATGATTCCTGCTATGATTCCTTGAAGAGATGTGGCCAAACCACATTCCTTGGAGTGAGAGGTGAGTCCTGGTGAGAAAAATATGGTCTCAGAATAACACAACCATCACTGCAATAAACAAATAAACAAACAAACAATGCCCCTCTCCCCCCCAAGAAATGCCCCGAAACCCCTACTAAACAAAACCCAAAAAAATCTGCAGAAAAGTACTTCTGAAAGTTATGTTAGACACTGATTTTCAAATTACTTGGAGGAAAAGAAATAACATTTATTCTGCAGAGCACTGTCATTTGTAACTTTTCAATAAGTAAATGAGTGGTCAATGAGAAATTTTGCCTATCTGCTTTCTGCTCCACTGGCCTTACTAACCTAAGAGTGGAACCAGGTATACTCAAATGAAAAGACATGTCTACAAAGGAAGGGACATGAACAAATACAGGAAAAGGGAATTGCTGTTCCAAATTAAACTCCATAGTTAAAGAAAAATATTTTAAAACATTTTTCAATATATGGATATCTCCTTTCAGGCCTAGGATTCACTAGCTTGAGAATACTGGAGAAATAGACTTAAGACAGTATGCTGAAATTTTTCTGTAGTGTTTGGTGTCTGACATTATTTTCTACATGTTTAAAATGTTTCACTTCTGCATCTAGGAGCGACATCCGTTTGTTTGCTGGACCAACTACACCACAACTTAAACAGTCAGGCATAAAGCTTATTGGGCTTCCCAGTCTAAGACTATTTTTAACCCTTCCTTCACAAATGTTCTTGCTCGTGATTCTTGCTCTATTACATTAAGAAATAGACATTGACCATCTTTAATGGTGGCCTTTTTCTTTAAAGGCTTCATCTGATTGTGCACAATGAACAGTAATGCCTCCTTTTTTATCCAGCAATTGTTGAAATATGATTTCAAATCTAGTGTCTGAGGGAGGATTAAATTCTGTGATTGTCACTTCTCCCTGGACACATAGTTGCAGTTATTTTCTGCATAGAAGTCTTCAACTGGGATGTGCTTTTCTGAGTAAAGTGAGATTTAGGACATCTATTTCAGAAAAAAAACTTTTGAAAGAAAAGCACCTTTTCTTGATCAGTGCAAAGCCACTTGCACCCTTAATTTTTGTGATTTAATTTCTTTAATATGAGTTTTTCAGAGGAGTTTAATAAATTAAAACATAAAACATGTTATCGTTGAGATCACTAGGCATCAGAAAAAGAATGCGAGTGTCATATTCTAATCCCAGAGGAAAACCTTGTTTAAGTGGTGAAACCCTTGCAGTGAAAATCTTGGGAATCTTGGTGGGTGGAATCTCTCGTTGTCAGAACTTTCAACAAAAGAGCAGCTGCAGATACTGAAAGCATTAAATAAAAATTACCAACAAGCTGTCTTACCTGTGTGCACTCGATAGAAAGGAAGGGCAAACATGAGCAGGTAGTGCTTGTACATCAGTCAAAACTCTGACAGCTACCATGTAACATCTGACAACACTGACATGTGCTGTACTCCCTAAGATATTCCTCTAACTGAACCATAAAAAGACAAATAAATTAGTAATAGTACCTTGCCTGTCAATGTCCTTTCTTGCAGGCTTCTCACAGTGTTGATTAGCATTGTTTGAAGTGGTTCATCAGTACATTTACTTTCAGAGGGAAAAAAAAAGGATGCTGAATTATTTTATTACTTTAAGAAAAAACAGCAAAATAAGGGGCACCTGATTCCTAATGATCACTTATTCATTTCTAGGAAAAGGACATATACAAAAATAAGTATAATGTTTCCCTACCAGTCAAACAGATCAGCTTTTGTCTCCATTCATCTGCTGTGTGGCAGATGAAGCTCTCTTAACCAAATCAGTATTCTCATATAAGAAAGAAATCAGATGGTCAGCCACTACTTGTCAGATTTTTTTCCATATGTCTGCTGCACAACAAGTTAGGACAATATTTTTCAGTAATAGTAAAAAAGTAATAGTAATATGGTGCTAAAAATATTGTTTATTGATTAAAACATTATGCATGGAAATTAGGTGGTGCAGGCTTGGCTTCCATCATATAATACAAGGATTGCATCCTGGAACTTCATTTGTCATTGGGGTTAGTAAGCATACTTTATGTTACAGTCCTATCAAAAGGAAATGTTATAATATGTTCTTGTTGGAAGATACTCATTGAAAACTCTGCAAAGAGCAAACTCTGTCTAGACCTCTTCACCATCATATGCTTATCTCAGAATGTTTCGTAAGCTAGACCCTGCACAAAGGAACAAATCCACAGTTTTGTTTAATGTTCTTGATTTAAAGGTTTTTGTCTCCCTGAAACAATCTTTCAATATTGTGATATTTATATAGAGTTTGTAAAAATTTTGAAATTATTTTACTTAGAAATTAAGGCAATCATGACAATATTGTGTAAGTGGATGTGCAGTGTGTATGGCTCAATATGTGTTACTTATGTTTCACTTGTTAGATAGAATGAGCATTATATATCTTGCTTAAACTCACAAATGAGATTTTGCACGCCATATAAAGGAAGCAAGAGACACCTTCAAGTCAATCAGCCATCACGCTTATCAAGATAGAGTGTATGATGCCACAGGACACAAAGCGAAAAATGAAGATGAAATGAAAGTTCTGTTTCTTTGCCAGACAGATAATGCAGCTGTAAAATTATTGGCCAGCTAGCAGATGTAAAGAATTGTCATGGTTTAAGTTCAGCCACCAACCAAGCCCCCCACAGCTGCTCACTCCTTTCTTCTGTGTAGAGTTGGGGGAGAGAACTGGAAGAGTAAGAGTAAGAAAACTTGTGGGTTGAGATCAATTTGGTTTAATTGATAGGAAAAATCTGCACATACAAGCAAAGTAAAAGAAGATATTCATTCACCACTTCAATGGGCAGGCAGATGTTCAGACATCTAACACATAATGATGACAATTTGAGATTTTGCTCCCAAATTTTACAAAGATCACACTCAGCAAATTGCTTGAAATCCACTTCAGAAAAAGTATTCTGTTCATCTCTTCTATGAATCTGAACAGTAGAGATTAATTGCTGATGAAGTGTATTTTGTGGCCCTGAGGTTTCTTTGGATGGTATTGGAGGCTACCCATTGTATCATAAAAGTTGTGTAAATTTAAACAGTGCCACCTTCATGCTGTTGGAACTCCTTATTTTTCATAACTCTTATAAAGACGTGGTGTACTCATACAAAAAGCTAAAAAATACTGTTATCGCATTACAAATTAATTAACAAGATATGTATTGATGTCAGTAGCTGAGAATTTGGTTCCAATAGTCTAGCTTTGACCCCAGAATAAAACCAGACTGCCACTGATTGATTTCTGCTGTAAAAATGCAAGTTTGATAGAAGAATTCAGAGCAATTTTGGAAATAGGGATTCTACTCATAGATTTATATCCTTTATACGCTTTTGCATCTACTTATAGGCATGCAGATATTTCTTCGGGCATGGTTTATTTCTTTGATACATTTAAAACCAGATGAGCATGCGTTCTTGTTATTCAGGGTTTCATTTCTTCATTGTTAAAATAATGAAATGTTCTATAGTCTCTTTAGAACAGATTTAAGACAAAAGACAGTTGAACTGTTTTTTAGTTTCTATATATTTTTGTGAGAGAAGCTTACTTATATCTGACTGAAAATCAAGAATATTCAGTCTTGGTCTGCATGTACTGGACCTCTGTCACCTTTTACTCGAATGTAGGAAAGGTAAAACAAAGAGACTTCCTCCACTATCATCTCCCTAATAATTTGAAAAATATAGGATCCTACTTGGGAAAAGAAATAATTATTTTCTTTACCATTGTCTCAACAATTTAAAACAAAAGTAGCTGTCCATTTGTTCAGGCATTCTCCAGAGCTAGAGAACAACTCTATGCCATCTCAGTGGGAACTGGTTCAGCTTGTCACAGGTTAGCTCTCCTCAATTACCCTCCCAATCTCTTTTTCATCACGAACAACCAGAAAACAAAATTTAAAGGGAGAAACTAAGAGTGTGAGATTTTCAGCCCTGCCAGCTGGCATTTCTCATGTGATTCAGGGTTTCCCAGGAAAACATGCTTAACATGAAGCAGTTCTGGGCTCTGTTTATCCTAGTCTGGGTTGAAAAGGTAATTTCCAGTGTCTGAATCTTTGCAGTTCCAGATAATGTTAACAGTAAGAACATTATTGGGTTTTGTCTAGAATAAAACACTGTTTTCTTATTGTAGATTGTGATATCAGTAGTTATCCAGTAATTATGAATAATAATTTTTGATACTTTTTAACAGAGATTCCCGTACATCCTATGCATTAATTAACCATCACACAACTCTGTATCTGAAGCTGTCACTAATAGATGAAAAAATGGAAGCAATGAGGCATAGATTCACCACTCTTAAATGCTGATGCAGTCATTTAAGTTAAAAACATAGGAATCTGCTACAGACAGTGGAGAACTGGGTTGTTCTAGAGGTTGCTCTAGATAGCCTGAGCTGCAGTTGGGTGCTGTTAAAGTTAGGAAGGATGAAATTGGGTATAAAACATTAAGTCACTTAACTATCCTTTAATTCTCAAAGCCCTACAGAATCACAGAATCATAGAATTAAAAGAAGATATGCAGTTAATCTAAGAAGTGACTTTAAGTCAGTTCTCATTGTCTTCCTTTTTCTTCTAGATTGTAAACTCAGAGGAAAAAGATTTAGATATGGATGGGACAGTCCTATCAAAGCTTAGGCTTCCACACTGCAGTCAAGACATATTTTAATAGCCTCCCAAACCACGAGTTTGCAGAATCTAAAATTACAATACATCTGGTAATGAAAACTAAATCCCTCTTTACATCTAAAACTAATACCTAAGCAGCAAAAATAATTTTTAAAAGGGCTTTTTAATTATTCTCCACAGTAACCTTTTCTTTTAGGATCACCATATGTACCCCATTACCTAGTGATCTCACTTTAAAGATGTATGACACATTAGGGTCTTATCATTCTGCATTGTAAAGGAATACATTAAAATGCCACATATTTTACTATTTATGTTTCCTTGGCAATTAAGAAAACAACAACACACCATGCCATTAACAGTGATTAGTACTAAGGTCACTTTTTCATTTTAAGAAAAGGAACAGAAACATCAGAAAGCTAATAAAAGCAGCTCAGAAGTGCAATTGGATAGAATTTTGCAGGGAGGAAGTTGCAAAATTCAGACTTGTTGGTTGCTGTTATGATCCAGTTTTTAAAATTATTAGAGAGATACTTCTGCCCAAATTAAGGTGCAAACGAGATCATATGCTGAAATTAATAGGATGGATTTTATTTAACAGAAAATGTGAGGTATAGAGAGAGAGAAAGAAATACAAAAAAGGAGGGGTGGGGAAGAAAGTACCAGAGAGAGATCGAATAGAAAATATATCACCACTCCATGAAACCCAGTGAGGTCCCGTGGGTCCTGTTCTTCTTGTCCACTCGTGGGGACAGTCCACCAAAACACGGAGTCCAATGGATTAATACATTCAGGAGATGTTCAGGTACCTCCCCTGGGGTGTGGGGAAGCTTTGCAGTCTGTTGTGACAAGCTATGGATTCGTTGCATCACTTGGATCATGAGTAGGTGCTGGAAGGCCTCAGGAATGAGTTTTGGGGAGGGTTTTGGGAGTCTTTGACAGTTCGGAACCCTTTCTCAGCTGCCTTTCACATGACTGTCCTGTGACCACGTGGTCTTCCCAGAGGGGAGTTTACTTCTGTTTTGTGTGGAGAGATTTCACCATGACACACCCAAAACCAATCCTCTTCCACCTGGTGAGCCCAGCTAGAGTTGATTCTTAGCACAGTTGCTGAGTTTGTCTTTCTTTGTGGAAATATTCTTCTTCCCTGAGCCTTGTTTACTTCTCCTTAGACCTAAGTGGACAATAGTCTTATCTCAAGTTGGAAGATGGGCAGTTGCTTCTTCGAAGTTTGACAAAAAGTCTTTCTAAGATTTTGACAATGTTTAAGACATTACCAATATTTCAGTCTATCACAGTTGCTGACACCGTAACAGGAATTAAATGATCTGTTACTAAGGCCATACCAGAAATACTGCTTTCTGTTTGCCATTAGATGCCTTCATCTTCCAATTAGCTTCCAATTATAGGCTTTAATATTTGACATTAGTTAGGATTTTGGTGAATATATACAACCTCAGTACTAGAAGATAAGGTCCCTGGGTTAATCAGCTGGAAGTCGTTCCTGGAAGTTCCAGCTAATCAAATTTGTACGTGCAATCCAGTGATTATATTGCCACAGTAAGTTTTAGAACAGACGTCTGATGCTATAAAAACCTCTTTATAGTAGAATTTAAATTCCCTCTTTTCAGTAATGACATTGGTTATTAAAACACACTTTTTTGGTGACCTAATTAAAGCATTCTATCAAAAACAATCAAAACAACCGCCCTTCTACTGATGAGGTTTTCCAAACTCTAAATGCAGTCCTGATGAAAGCATAGCATGACAAATGGACAAAATTATGATTTCTGCTGAGAAAATAGCCTTCAGCACTTGTTAATAAAGGCAAATAAGAATTCACATGCCAACATGTAAACTTTGTAAGTGTGGATTCTCTTTTATTGCCTTTTGTAGCAGGTAGACCATTATAATTATCACCCTGGAATTGTTGTTTAACAACAACAAGTCCAAAGCGATAATTATAAGATATTTCAGTGACAGGAACCCTAGGAGTTAGACCAGGGGCTCTTACTAACATAGTTGTCTGTCTCCTGGGTAAGCTGTTATGAAGCTCTGTTGGACACTTTTAAACACTCTCTTAGTTTTTGTGCAGTTTCTGGGTTTTCAACGCTGCTACTCCATGGAAGATTCATTATGTATCTGGAATCAGTAGTAAGGTTTACATTGTCCTTTCAGATTTGGATTTATTGCCCAGGGACATAAAATAGGATTCATCTCGCAATGCTTACATAGAACAGATACTAGTCAATCTGAAAAGATTACTGTGAGTTGTCCTTCAGACTCTGCCTTTCAGACTATTTTCTGAAGCTATATTTTCTTAAGTTGATCATCATTGCTAACAAACCTTAGAGAAACTGTGGTACCCACTTTACCTTTTGAATCCAAGTCACAAAAATCTGGAAAAAATATTTGAAAATTAATTTAGATTAAACTGCTGAAATTTTGAAATTTAAAAACTCCAGATCATGTAATGGATCTTACTTGGCACAATTATATATGGGATCTGCCCTTGATTGTAGACATCACAAATAGCCTTTTATCTGTCTCCCTTTCCCAACTCCATGACCAAATTAGATAGTGAGGAAAAAAGATTTTTCAAGGCCTATGACTAAATAATTTTTAAATATTTAATAATACTTGCACTACATCAGGTAAGACTTTGTTTAGAAACCATTGTAGCTCTGAAACTTATCTATTCCATCTGAAAGATTTGTAGGAAACCAGGAAGAAGAAACAAAGTAGTGATGAAAAAAACCCAATAATTATTCTTTTCTCAGATAATCTGTTCTTACTCAAAGATCTCAGAATAGTTATGCAGTTCTTTCATCTTTCCTTCTGAGACTCTGATGCTAACGATACATCTCAGTTTTCATTTACATGGCTAAACTGTGGTGTAAATTTATAATCCAAAAGGGATTGGTCTCAACCAGTCTACCAGGGATGGACAGTCACACATGCTATTCCCCAGCTCATGAGCTAACATTATCTGGGAGAATACTACCTGCCATGGAAAAGTAACATACCAGTCTGTGTGCTGATACTTAAAGAACAAGGACAAATGAACAACAATGCCCTGGCCTATGCCTTCGCTGTGCTTTATCTGCTCATACAGAGCCACTAAGGCTATATGAGCACTGGAAATATCTCAATAAGATAAGCAGATAAATCTTCAGTGTTACAAGGATTCATTCCCTCCCTACAGCATGTGGCTTCTAGATGTTTGCTTCACATCACTAAAAGAACAAGTATGTCTGTCTGACTAAGCCCAGTGTGATCCCTCCCACCTAATATTCTGAGATAATTTTTACTATTCTAATTTTTCTCTCTCTCTCTTTTTTTTTTTTTTTTTTGACTAACTGACTAGTACTAGCTCAGTATTCTCATTATGGCACAGCTCTCATTCTATTAACATGCTATTCTCTTAGTATGGTAGGAGATAGGTCTATATGGTGCCTTAGAAAGTAGAGCAACAATGAATCTCTGTAATTGAAGTGTTAATCAACTTTTAAAGCACCCTATTTTTAATAAAGTTAAAGAGAGTAATTAATTTAATCTGAAAACTAGAACAGGAGCCATTCAAAATGCTGACTCGCAAGAAGTGTCTCTTTCTAACATTGGATTCACATTAGATTTGAATATTGGTTTGAGGGCACCTTTGTTTGTTTGGGATTTTGTTTGCTTTGTTTCACAGAGAGGCAACATTACGAGTTTGTACTATAAACTAACAGAGAAAACCTTCAGAATCCAAAATCCCACTCTGAACTAATGGGAAAAATGCCAGCTAGGAAAAAAACTATGAACTTTCAATCCACTGTGTGCAAACTCAGTCCCTTTATGCCTTTGGTTAGGTTATAAAACAATGGGGGGAAAAAAAAGAAGTTGTTTTTAGAGGTAATTATATTTCCATCCACTACCTCAGACACTTTGCAAACTCATTTTAGACCCACAAACTTACTACAGTATACTTTATGACACTCTGAAGAGATAAACTAAGTTACCAGATTCTTGTCCATGCTATCTACTAGTGTTTTCTGAAAATAATGCAGTTGCATATGAGGAGAAATCTCTTGCTGAATAATGCATATGAAGTCTCTGTCTGACATCACCCATTGTACCTGAGACACACTCCTGAGCACAAACAAGACAAGTAACATGTCATTCATTTGAAAAACCCTCAGAAGGAAGTGATTGTTTTCTTTAATGTCTTTCCTTATGTTTTCAGGAAAACAACTGGGATGTCCCTATGTTCTGAGCAAGAAACACAGAAAGAATGCACAAAGACAAAAATGTTGCTGTACAGATATTCAAAATAATGAGGTATGTGATTATTATATCACTGTGGAACAGCTAAAAAATAATATTTTTTAAAACTTTCATAAAAGTTTTAATCATTTGTTTTTTGGTCACTGCTTTACTGCTGTCCTTTAGCCTGGGCATTATATTTCATATTCTTTGTTATGTACTTATTTGTCATTAACTAACTTCTCTACATAGTTATTTTGAAGAATAGTACATTTTATTAGCGTACTATTGGACAAAGTTGAATTTTATTATTTTAAGAAAAGAAAAGATATGAAGTACAAACTTCAGACTAATTTTTTTTCACATGCCTTCAGTAAACAACCTTTAGGCATTTATGGACTGAAATGGGAAGTAGAAGACGCAACATCTCAAAATTTATCGTTTGTGGCCATACTACTGTCTCACCAAAAAGATTTGTAAACATCATAAACTTAATTCTTCCAGGACATGACCTTTTTGCACTTTTCAGATTTAACTTTTTGAAAACTGGTCAATGTGAAGGACATAGTATAGGTCTAAATATAAGTTCTTGAGTCCTGATAACCCTAAAAATTGAATTTTAAGCCACTAATACTAAGCAATTGAATATTGACTTAGTTGTGTTCTAGGGCTGATGCATTTGCTTACCTACAGTCTTTCCAAGTGGCATAGCTGCAGACACCCTTGAGGTGGAAAAATTAGATGAATGTTAGTAACATTCATTTACTTCAACCTTATTTGAACAACTTTTATCACATCTAATAAAACCAGTCTCACTAGTATGCAACCCACATAATCCTTGGCAACACTGGAAATATATTACCAAATAAAATCTGTATTCTTCTAAGAGAATATTTCTGTAGAATGGAAAAGCTGATCTATGAGTATGCTTTTAGAAGCTATATGTGCACTCAATGCCACAGGTGTAAATTTTCTGTGTAAAATTATTTTAATTTTTACTTGTAGGAAGTTTGGAACCTTTAGACTCAGCTTTTGATTTTTAGGCGTTTTTAATTTTTTTCTTCCTGCCTCTTTTTGCATATTTTTTACTGAGAAATAACCATATAATAATCAATAATTATTAGCAATATGTGTTTAATTACAAAACCTCCACATTTTGTTGAAATTTAAAGAGAAGATCATTATCAGTGAAGTCACTAGCTCTTAAAAGGATTAAAAAGTTATGTAATGTCATACTTCAACACTTTGACATACTAAATTCCAGTTTTACAGTTCAAAACATGCTTAAGTTATAAAATTTAAATCAGTCTAATAGATTAAAACAAATATCTTCATGGAACTTTATGTAGTTCTTCCTCTTTTTTCTCCTCTTTTTTTTTTTTCGGATATTTAATACCTTTCGTACCATTCATGAGTCCCATGCAAAGATGTTAATGACCACAGGAGACATGAAGAACTGACGAATCTCCTTCAAGTTCTCCAATTAATATCTTACATTTTAAAGCTCTGTTAGTAGAACAGCAGGGTTTGCTAATGGTCAATAATTATATGAAAAATTATTGTACTTATCTCCTAAAATGAGTTCAAAGGTAATAATCTCCAGTGAGCAGACTTCTCAAGATGGATTTTTATAATCACTTTGCACATACCTTCATGGAAAAAAAAATCTAGACCAAAATCTACCAAAATTATTTAACTGTATATGTTTGTAAAACATTTGTATGATGCACAGTGTTGTTTAACTGGGAACAGAATTCCTCATTTTTGTTCTTAGGTCTTGTAGATTATGCATAAGAAAAGGTGTACAATTAAGTTGTTTGACCCTTTTCCCTGACGTTATTAGTTCAAGTTAGTTAAGAAGCACACACTGCATCTCTTTTTCTCTCTATCTACATTACAAATGGTCTGTATAGCACCTGTGTGCAAGTTCAGCATTTGTATTTATCTGCTGATACACACCCACATAATAGGCACCTTGCACTACATAAATTACTAATAAATAGTAGGTCAAGTTGACAAATAAATTCCAGCTGCTTTGTACTGCCCCATCCGATATAAACCTGCTGTATGCAAGTGTTATCTGGCTGATTCAGATGGATTTACAGCTATTTTGGCTTGGTGACACCACACAAATCAGTCCACATATATTGATGAGACTTGGCCAATACCTCCTCTGAAATTGCACAATGCATAAGAAAATTTAACCTTCCAACAATTATTTTAAACATCCACCTTAGAAATCAGAATCTGAAGAGATAAGGTCATATTAGTGAAGATAGCCAGTAAAGGTTAACCATTTAAATCATACATCTGTAGGAAGTTAAAGTACACTACAGCAATTAAACTCATGAATAGAGGTCAATACTTTAATCCCATGTCTAGTTTAATCTGATCTACAAAAAGGACAACTTTTAAACTTTTTTTTTTTTCTGAGTGCAAATTCACTGTAAAGTTCAATGTGAAATCAAAATATGAAAAAGGGATGATCCATTTTCTTAGCAAAACAAACTTTATCAGAGACAATCTTGTAAAGGATCTGTAGCTTAAAACCTTATTTCTGCCTATTCTTAAAAAGGATATTAATAAGATCAGAGGCCCATTAAAAAGCAGAAATGTTCAACATCTGTTTCTGTGTTTCATGAAGGCAAGACAAAGATAAATGAATACCATATGTGGAGGAATATGATTTAAAACCCCAGATTTGTTGGAATCTCCAAAAATAGGTTGCTAGGTTTGTATAATATATAAAATCAAATATAAATGACTTTTTTTTTTAATTTTTATCCTGAAAAATTAAGAAATCCCTAAATTGAAAAATAAAAGAGTGAGTCCAAAAAGAATCATAAAATAAAAATATTTAGATTGAATGACATCTTGGAGAAATCAAGACAACATATAACATAATATAACATAAGAATGTTGCCATTTGCCTTTGGCATTTGTATTTTTGCTTAGTTTAGAGAGACCATAGCCTTTCAAAAACCTCTTCTGTCATGAAAGGTTATGTCCTAGGAAGGTTATGTCCTAGACTGTGGCTTGTAAAGTTTTCTTTTTCAAATGAGTCTCCTTGTGACTGTTCCCATGAAGAAACAGGCAATTTACACATCATGGGCTCCTGTCACTTTTCTTGAGCGATCGGGTTACAAGAAAGCAAGAAGATGATGTACAAAAGAGTTGTTCAAGTTCCATGCTGCAGTAGATACTGGATGTTTGGGATTGCTGATGTGCTGTTTTGTACATCACTATCTTTGTAGCTTCACAATCATGTTCTGATGCAGTGCTGCTCTCCAGATATTCTGCTTCAAAGATACCTCAACCATGTATTTTTTTTAGCTATGGGTTCTTCCTCGAATTGTGTAGTCATTTATTGCCCCTATATTCTCCCAGACAGAGGTTAGAATTTGCTCCAAGATATTTGTGGAGTAGGTTCTACTGTTTGTACAGAAGTGGTAGCCTCTTTCACCAATAAAAGTATTTCAGGCCTACTTTGCTGATGAAAGAACAACATGAATATCCACTGGCATTGATTGTAACCCTAAATGGAATGTGTTTAGGTGCAGAAAAGATGGTTTCCTTGACTTCTTGGAGACAGGGAGATTAAACAATTCAACTGAAAATGTTTGTAGAATAACACAGTAACTAACATATTGCCAAAGTAAGGAAAAAGCCTAGGATGTTTAGTTGATTTTGAAATTTTATGGTTAATGGATAAACATCCTCTTAGGAAAATGTTGTTCAAAAGCTGAAGTTCATAGAGAAAACACAACAAAACCAAAAACAACCAACCCCCCCAAACAAACAAAACAAAAAAGAATCTCACAAAACCAAACCAAACAAGCAAACACCAAAAAATCCAAAATAAAACAGAAAAATAAGCCCCAACCACCATACTCTGATGTTTCTAATAGTCCTGTGGGATCACTGCCACTGTGTTTCAGCTTGACAAGTAAAAGATAAGTGGTTTTCACAGCTTATTTGTTTTCAAGCAGTGATGCTTACAGGCCAGGGAAAAATGGAGATCACTGCTCTAGATTGTATCTTGAGACTTATACAGGACTAGTGTAGGAATAGATATGTTTCTGGAAGAATTTGTAATGGAAAGCTAGAACTTGGATTTCTCTCGGAAGGCTTTCTACCTCAATGGTAACTCTTTCTCAAAGGCAGTTTCAGTGCTTCCCCACACACACCTCTCCCAGCATAGCAGGAGAAGTTCTCATCCTTACTCTCTGGTATGCAGAGAGATAATGTTTGCAGACATACAAGGCCTCCTTGGGCCAGAGAGAGTGGGGGAGGAGAGAGAGAAGATACAAAAAGCCTTGGAGGAGGCAAGGCATTGCCTTTTATTCCTGGTAAAAAAGTGGTCCTTGCATCTGAAATAAACCTTTTGTTAATCCTTATTCTACCTTGGCATTCTTGGGAAGAATACCTGTATATGTTTACCTTACAGCTAGTCTAAGCCAATTTCAGAAATAGGGCAAATAAGTCTTGCGCAAAAAGGCTAGTAAGTTTCTAACCCTTCCCAAACCTTCCCAATCCTTCCTTTCACTTCTTCTCTTTCCTTTTAAACATGACACCATGAGAAACAACTAAAAAATTCATTAGAGGCAACTGAATTCAGTCATTTGTGCAGTGTAAGATGTGGCGAGAGGTGAGATGTAAGTTTAAATGTTTTTCCTTCCTGCCGCTATACAAGCGTTTGATCCACTTGTGTATTTGTCCCAAGGAGTCCACACATTAAACAAACTTCGGTTAGCTCAGTTGGTTGAAGCATGGTCCTAATGACTCCAAGGTTGTGGGTTCAATCCCCTTACAGGCTATTCACTTATGAGCTGGACTCAATGATTCTTGTGGGTCCCTTCCAACTCAAAATATTCTGTGATTCTAGAGACTTGTGTAACAATTGTGGACAAGGAGAGGTTAGGAGAGGGAGAGTAATTAGCAGAAGAGAAGAACTTGGTGCCTTTCTCCTTCATATCAATGTCTATTCACATAAGTATCTTCAGAGCTGTCAGTCTGGACTTAAATGGACGTATCTGAGAGGGTTACATGATCCTTCTTTTCAAGAGCTTGTCCTCAGAGGTTTAAAGAAACACTTGGGAATAGTGTGAACACAGTATTAAAATAATTCACCTGCCATAACACTTGATTTTACACTGAAAAGTTATTCTGAAATTGTTTTTTAAACAGACATCAGAATTATACATTGAATTTTCATTTACAGATGTTAGATGACTTTAATTTTGCATAGTGTAGAATGTAATTGCAAACTGTAGATTCAGAGCTTGAAGATCAGACTGGATCTTCAAAGAAAATTCATATGGTTTGCTTTACTGTTAAAATATAGGTTTTCAATGAATTTCTAAATTCTCATTATGACCCTTTACATCAGAAAAATGTTCATTTGAAGTGCAGTGAAACATGTGGTTTGCTGGCTTTTGGAAACAATATGAAAATTAGACTTTTTCCTGTCATATATCATCTTAATTTTTGAACTTTCTAGACATGGAAATCACACAGGCAATCCCCTTTGGAAATTATGATGCTACCTAGATTAGGGTTGTTTTCTGTAGCTGTAAAGTATTTTAAAAGACTCCCTTTATAAATCAGGAAAAAAAGTGGAGAAAATCAGGCTTTATATGCAAAGTATAATATTGTCTACTGATAGATCATGTTGGGAATTTTTATCTGCGTGTGGTACACTTCAGAAAAGAAAATCTTAAGAACCAGCAAAAGAAGATGATATCATGCAAAGCCAATACTTCGGAAGGCTGTGTTATTTTTGTTAACTTATATTTCATATGTAATTAATAGTATACTTATAATCTTTTCTTACTGAGATCTTTGTCCATATCTGATAAAACATTAAATTCGCATCAGCAGTTTGAGGAAGAAGTAAAATTTAAATCATTCAAACCAGAATAGCAAAATATTTAAAATGTTGACCATTTAAATGTGTATCTTAAGCACATTGTCTAAATATCTTCATGTCAAAACTGACATTAGCATTAAATCTTGCCCTCTATCATAAACACAAAAATAGGACTTATGGCAGTGTGACTGGAGTGAGCAGTTGGATGTCACTGTGAATCCTTTCACTGTTTTTCTATCTTTTCCACATCTGGAGGCTCCAGACTGTATCTATTGGCATGATCTCTGAGAGTAAAACATTTGCTTTTCCAATTTAGAAAAGATTATGAAGGGTAAAGTGAGTGATCCTATTTGCATCACAAGGTCAGTGTTTGGAAAGATGTATTATTTTATATAACACATTAGTTCTCCTTCACTGGTTTGTGCTTCATTGTACTCTTGCAACTTTGATTTAGACACCAAGTCCTTGCAAAAATAAAGACAGAAAAGAAAACCAAAATGTTGAACAATCACAGCTGGTTTTTATTGTTAAATTAACGGCAGGAAAAAAAGAAGAGTGACAAAACTGTGAATTCTAAAACAATCACAAAATGTTGTGATGAAAAGTAAGCCCAATTGCTTACTAACAAAGGAACCCATAATTATATAATAATGTACATGGTGTACATATATTGACCACCCTCTAGTAGTAACAGTTTAGTATCAATCAAGAGATTGATTTCAGTAACTTCCCTTTTCCCTGAGGACATACACCCTACCCTTCATTAGGGCAAAAGCAGCAGCGCTGGAACTCACGCTGCTGCTGCATACACGGGTGTCACAACATATGCTGGTAGCTCACCTTTAGCCACAATTAAATAGCTGCAAAGCACCTAATCTCACTCTACAGGGAGCAGCCATTAATGCCTAACCTTCATTACCCAGGATAACTATCACCTTTCCTGACAGCTTGTATGTGACAACTCAGTCATCTGAGTTCCATTCATTCTCACAGCAGGCACTCAAGTTACAGTATTTGAAACTAAGTTGACTCCTATGAATGATCCATAGCTGGTTTGAATTCCTGCCAAAGATAATATATATACTGAGGAAAGGAGGGATAGGAAAAAAAAAATCAGAAAAGCAATAAAAGAACAGGCTTTATGGGAAGAGCAGCCTCTTTTCCCATAAATGATGAATCAATCCATTATATTTGTAATAATCAATGCCATGGATCCTCTTTATGCCAAGCTAAAAAAAACCAACAAAGAAACGAAAAACTTGGTAAAGAGACAAATCATTATTAATTCATTCATTGCAATAACATTAATCATGATGAGCTAATGTGATATTAATGTGGCTGTAATATGTACTTCCATAGGAATTTCACTGTAATATAGGAATTAACTAATGTACCATGGTTTTAAAGAGTTATATAAATTGATAAATAACACTGAAAAGCTTTTCAAATAGAGGTAAGCATGAATCTATCAACATGCTACCTTCTAGTGGAGACAGGAGGGTACCCACATCCTGCTCCCATGCCCACACTTGGAGGTACACTAATGCTCTGCTTTTCATTTTCAGTGAGTTATCACCTAGCACAAAAGCCAATCAGCTTTTCAACATCGTGGTCCTGTTCCAGGAAATATTGATGTGGGAGATTAGTAGTTCTGGGAATGGAATCAAAGCTGTGATGGTGCTTGCTGATGCCTAGGAGGGAGAGGACTACTTCACAGATATGCCTCCCATGAGAATCTTCAAAACTGACTTCTGCCATATCCTTACGTTATAGGTAATAATTCAAAGCAGACACATCCTATATGACCAGCTCTTGAATGCAGTATGGTATGGCATGATACGGTATGGGGAACTTTAACAAATAGCAAAGGACCTTCTGCTCACAGAGTCCTTCTCACTCAACACAGCACTGAGTTGACAAGGTATTGCAGCCCTCTGCTGAGGTTGTCGTCAGTGCTGAGAACCAGATGGAAACCAGGGCATGGAAAACTAAAATATCAAAACACATAAGAAAAACAATGAAACAAAAATAGTAAATCATGCTTCTACTTAAAACTCTGTGTAGATCCACTGCATCCCTCATCTCACCTAACATTTATATTCTTTGGAAAGTTGTAAAACTCTAAGATGATGATGAAAATCCCACTTGGAAACAGGAAATTGGTCTAAACCTTCTATCTTTTGGTCCTTTCAGTTAATATTTCCATGAACATATGATTCAAATTACCTGTAGAAGAAATACAATTTTCTAGTATAATCTATCTAATTTTCTCCCTGAGGTATTACCTGCACATTACCAGAAATGTATTTGGACTATAATTAGTATTTTCCCCATGCAATAAATACTGCTACTATACTAAAAATGCTCTATGTTCCATTAGAAAATTTCTTTATTTTAATCTGTAGGTTTAATAAATTTAATCTTCCAGATATATCCATTATCAAAGCATTTCAGTGTTAGAAATTAAGTTATTTCTATAACTATACTTAGAAGCTGAAAACATGTAAGTTACTGTGTTTCTAAAGTTCCCATATTTATTCTTTCTTTGAATGAACAGGTTTCATTGCAGTAAGGAGCCTGTAGCAGCATACACTCTATCTCTGGTTCTGCAGTTCTGGATACTTGGTTCATATTTGTAGATGCCTTACATATACAGATCACCAAGGCTGAACTAGTTTTTCTATAGGATATTAGTCCTCTATGGGATATTTATTGTCTACAGCAAAGTCAGCTGTAGACTTTAGTCTGAAATATTTATATATATATTTATTATAGATTAATATGTGTATTATATACACAAATATCCAAATTGTTTTTTTCTCATATGGGAAGGCAAGGGGAAAAACAACAATTCCACAAGGTAAAAAGTCATGAATATAGTTTGTAGCCATCAATAATATTTGTGCCAAATACTATAGCCTATTACCACAAGAAACTCTTCCTACTATACTTTTAATCAACGGAACTGTTAATGACTTCAGTACCTTAGCTGCTTATCCCAAAACTGGGCAGTTTAAGCTTCCTGACTTCTATCTTTTGTCTGTCTTGCTAGGTGATTGATAGCCCTCAAGGAAAGAACACTTTTTATAAGTGCATAATACAATAGGACCTAAATCATTGTTGACATTTTTACTGGGATCCTATCTAATGGTCATAAGCAATTATTTAAAGGAGTTTTTTCAATGAATGAGAGTTGTGATAAACTGGAAAGGTTAATATTTCTGTTAAGAGCAGAGATATCCATTCATTGTATAAGCTGAATCACCACAGAAATACCACAATATTCTCAATTACAGTAAAAAATTTTTTTGAATGTATTTTTGTTAAAAATCTATGGTATATGATCACAAAAGATTTTTCTTGAAGAACACAACAAATGGGTATTTTCTCTAGGCTTCTGCATGGTTTTGCAGCAAGAGAGAAAATTATACAGCTGAAGGTAAAGGGCACAGGGGACATGGGGTAAAATTTGGCTAGTCTTAAGTATATTGTAACTTCAAGAAATATCACTTGGTAACATTGGTAACATTACCTGGTAACATTAATTTAAAATTATTTCAATTTATTTTATTAGAAATCAGGAGAAAGAAGCCCCAGTATCTTTCGAATTGTTGCATATTAAGCAGGGGTTATTTAAATTGACAGAGTTAGCTTGAAATCATTAATCAGTACTATTGCTTTGATTTTATTTCAGTTACCTGACTATTCCCCTTATTCTTTTAAAACCATGACAGGCATATCAAGAAAATAATAACAATGGACCCTTATTGTTCTCCCACCTCGATTGTTTAGTTTCAAATATTCTAACAACAGATATGGTTTTCAGTATGTTTCTGACACAATGCTGCAATTGCAAAAAAAAGAAACAGAGGATAAAGCGAACTTCAGTAACTGTTATTCTCATAGTAAATCACAGACCTCTTATATCTTAACCACATCTTGCATTTTCTTAGCAAATGGATTGGGAATTTACTTTTTTTTTTTGAGGAACAAGTCCAAAATGTAACATTCCTGAAAGCACTCAGTAAGCCTCCAAGTCTCTTGATGATACCCAGAAACGTGGTGTTTCCTGGTTTGTTTTCTTTTTAGAAATGGAAAAATAATTATAAAGCATATTGTACTAATAAATCAAAAAAAGCGCTTGAAATAATCTCATAAAATGTTATGACCTAAATAATGCCCTTCATCAGTATTCTTTGTTTAACATTTTATGTTTATTGATAAATGAAGATGCATTTAAATAATTCAAACAAAACATTAGCTGCAAGCAAGGAATTAATAATTGATAGGACTGGAAGGGCTTTTTTTCACTTGGGAAATAGATAATATTAGCTTAATGTGGGGCTGTAGGAACAGAGGAAACGTAATGGATCTGCCTGCTTTAAACTGATGATTGTTATTGTGGTCAGAAAGTTGCTACAAAGGCAAAAGCAGGACAGCTCTGTAACTGCAATAGATTTCACTCACAGGAGCTGACAATGCAAATTGTGGTTTGATATGCCAGATTTATACAGGGGAGGAAGTCTAATAAACTTAACATGCATTAAAGGGAAAAAAATACGTGCTGTTAAACTGAAGTCTGAGAATTTTCAAAGAACAAAACCACAATGGTTTTGGTGTCTAAAGATGTTTGGATTTTTTTCCTTCAGTCTCCTCTGTTATGAATATCTTCATCCAGAGTTTTCTCTAAGTCTGGGATCTACTACTAAGGATACTAAGCAAGCCAATGCATTCTGGAGGATTCTCAGAGGAAGACCATTTAGTCTACAAACACTCATCATAAGGTTTTATTTACATTTACCTGTAAAGGTGCCAAACTCTTCCATCTGCACACTTCAACGTGGAACTGTAGAAAAAAAAGCTCCTCAGGTCCTCTCTTCGGAGGGAATTTTCTGTTGGTGATCCTCAGGTTGTGGCTAGTGATATCAAAACCCACAGAATTAATCCCAAATCAGTTGTTCAACTCCTATTTCCATTTGTTTTTGGAGATATGAGATTTATGGTGATCTGAAAGTCTACCAAATGATATTTTCATTTCTATATGGCATTTTTAAATCTATAATCCAGATGTTCATACTACATTCTAGCAGCCAGAATTTGCATTTGCACATGTAACAAACATTTGACTTCGTTAGTTGATATGCAGGACAATATTTTAAATAAATAAAATAAAAATATTGTAGCACAACTCTATAATAATTTCATAGATGTTTCTGGTCTAACAACATAAGACTGTTCAGATATTTTACTACACAATTAGAAAATTAATGTTGCTCTAATCAAAAGCTTTTAGACAGTCATAAATAAGAATACAAAAACTGTAATCTGATCTGAAAACCAGTAACATTTTCCAGGTTTTAAAAGTAAGTTTAAAAGATTGCAGCTTTATTGTACTTGACCCTCACTACTAAAACCAACGCTGTTATGATATTAGGGGGTTTTACTTAAAGCTTGTGCTAGAACAGCCAAACACTTCTAATAAAAATATCAAATAGAACATTCCTCATTACTTAAACCGTTGTATCTTGTGTCATCACTTATGAAAGATGAGTGTGCCATATTACTGAAAATGAACAGTTGTGTTTTCTACCTATTTTCCTCAGGGGTAAATGGTTATAAAGGGATCAAGGCAGTGAAGAATCAAGTTCTGTATCTCTAGTTGTGTGTGCCAAGTTCATACCTGAGCATCTCCTAGAATAGGTTTTCTTAAGCAGACAGATTGTAAGCCTGCACAAAATTGGTTTCAGAAATGCAAATGGGAGAAAGCAGCTTTGTTTTCCAGCCATTGCAACACTCGACATGACATTTAGATAGACTTGCTTGCATTGACAGTAGGCACATATGTCTACTATTTTGTTTTAAAATATAAGTATTGCTTTTAATAACAACATTACAGCTGTTCACAAAATGACGCCTCTAGACAGAAGCACTACAATGAAAAGAGAGTATCAACAGAAGGACTGTATCTGCATGCAACTCTACAGTTGCCAAGAAATGAAGATATAACATATGGTCATTTTGTAAAGGTGAGCTGAACAAAAAACAAGCAGCAACCTAGCCAATTTTTGTCATTTGAATTCTCCTGTTCAAAACTCAATTTAGTTTCATATGACTCTTGCTAATTTGAATGATAAATTTATTAAAATATGATACAACCAGCCCTGCAACTGGGACAACAATTTAAAAATAAATTTGTGGAATGGTATGTTGCCAATTTTTCACTTGTCTCGAGCTATCCTTTAAAAATTAATGTATAATTTTGCAGCAGAAGAATCGAATGCTATTAACAGCTTGCTAGTGTGAAGAGAGGAAGTTGTAACTTATATTAAATATCCCACTGTTGATATGCCTATGAATGTCTTCCCTTGATTTATCTGTTTATTGAACTGCCTTGGAAGAGCCACTTCTCATAGGAATGCACTGGGGAATGTTAACATACCCCAAGACTGATAATCTTTCTGGACATCACCCAGAAAATGGCAAGATTTAGGAAAAAATTGATAAGCTTGGAAATGTTTAATTTCCCACCATAACAATTTATAGACTCTGTAGGGAAAGTGTGGGCTCCAGACAAGCTGCTGTTTTAGGCAACATTACTGTTTTTGTACTTGAATAGCCAACAAAAATTCATAGTTGTGTGGGTTTTTTCATCAACAAAAAAAAAATCAGATCCTTGGTCTAATTCTGTTTACTGTAATGAACATATATATCTCTGGCTCACTGAGTGCCTGAGGAAAATAACGGGAAGGAAGCTTTTTTTCACTTACAGCACTTATCCCAAGCTGCTCTTTCCTTTTTTTTTTTCCTATTTCAGATCTTTTTGCAGATGCACTCTACAGCCCCATTCATGGATGGTATTTTTTTCTCAGCATTTCCTCTCTTTCTCAATGTCCCACTTGTCCATAAAGGCAGAAACCTTTACAAACAGTAGCCTACACTTATATATGTGTTTTTTGGGATTATGAAATATGCCTGTGCTTAGAACAGAAGGCATCACTTATCTAACTGCCCTGAGATTTTTAATTGTTATTTAAACTATGTCACACAGAGAAGTTACAGTTACTTGCTTTGTTTCCAATGCATTTCAGCTCTAGTCTTATCCATACCATTTATAATGTGGTCAACAACATATTGTAAGATTTTTTTAATCCCAGAGAAGGGTTACAGTGTTTGTTAGCAAGACCCAGCTGCTATTTGGCCAGCACAGTTGGTTTAAAGAACTCCTCCTCTCTTTGTTGCACCTGATTTCTCACTTTTCAGTTCCTCTAATATGGAAGTTTGAATGATGATATAGGAATTTAAAAAAGAAAAGTTTGTAGATTTTTTCATCAAATTAATTATCTGATTTATCTGTTGTATCCATATTAACTCTCCACAGAGGATTTCTTCTGAAGTGTCCTGGGAGTACTGGGGAAGCATTTAGGTCCATGGTATGACAAAGAACTAGAACAGCTGTGCATTCCTGTTCCCTAGCAAAACTGCTGCAGCCAGTAAAATCTGTGCAAAAAACTTGAGCAGAAATGGTAACTTACCACATTAAAGTGGAAAGAAATCTATCAGGCAGGAAAAATAGCTGTCACTGTGTCTCTGACATAGTCCTGATGAAAGATGAAAACCTGTGAGAGAGAAATGCCAGTCTGCATCTCAGAGCATAAGCCTGGTTTCCAGGAACAAGTCAATGGTTGTGGCAGAGTTTCTGACCCAACTGCTGTCACTGTTTCAGACTCTAGAGTCTACACCCATCAAAAGCTCCAGATCATCACACTAGCTGGTGGTCAGAACAGGAGTAAGGTTTGTTAAGACTGCAAACACTTGAATAAGGGTCAATAGGACAAAGCAGTGGGACCACTGAGAAAAGATCAGCACTCACTGCTTAGGACAGTGCTCAGCTATCCCCATCTAAGAAGCATCTTTTGGTTTAGGATGGATGTTATGGGGAAAATCAGAAAATATATCCAGCAGTGCCGTTTTTTGGTTGATCAAGTTAGCTACCACATTTTAAGTCAGTTCTGCAGGGGAATCAAATACCACAGCATTTCCCCTACCATACTGCAGAGAGTACAATGAGATCCACCCTCACTTTTAAGATTTTTCCAGAAGAAAGTTTCAATTTAACTCACTGGTTTTTGTGGGTTAGAGTTGAAGGAATTTACATTGGCACTGCTAAGTTTCAGGTATTAAACTGAACCCCTGGCACTGTCAGCCTATTTTCTGCAAAGGATGTGACTTCTGGAGTCTACCATGTAACCACTTTAGGTGTAGTTCCCTTTAGCCCCCAGTAATGTCACTTTCCAACCTATTTACCACCCAAGTACAGTCACCAAAGTCAGTGTACATCTGGTAATTAAGGGGAAGGATGAGTCAGCCCTTTTTCTTCATGATAACACGGAAAATAGCTCATGTAACAAAACACTGTACATCGATCCTTTTTTGATCAAGTGAAAATGATTTTGCAGAGGCATCAGATCATCAGGAAGAGGTGAGTGTGTATGTCTATACAACTTTGATAAGACAGTCCCTTGTGCATTAGATACTGTTCTAATCCCTTCAATGCTCCAAAATATAGACAAATAAAAGTGAGTACAGTGTAAGCTGAAAAAATGAAAGTAGTATTGAGAAATTATTAAGAAAAGTCGAATGAAAAAATATATTACCTAGAGTGAGGATGAAGTGATAACATGAAAATTATCTTTTGATTTCTAAAGATTGTTTGGATTACAAAAAAAAAAATATTTGTGGGGTTAAAAGGCTATAACAGATAAAGATGACAAATTTTAGTAAGGGTAAATTTTTAGTGAATATCAGAAAAGACTTGTTTAGCTTTCGATAGGCTATGAAATAGAGTTTCTCCTGGGAAATGAAGGAAGTCTGAGAATTTTCAGAACAAACCTGAATAAAGCATAGAAATATTTACTGCAGTGCTGCAGATGTGACCATCTTTGAGTTCTAATGCTGTGTGAGTGTGTGTGTGTTACAAAACATCCTATTGGGCATCCAAGTTTTATTTTAGCGTAAAGGTAGATTTGTATGTAGTTTTCTTATGCTTATTTCCCTTTAAAAAACCAAACCAAACCAAAACAAAAATAACCAACAAACTTCTCCTGGAAGATAATAACTTTTTCTATTGGAATGTTGAAATCTGGAATAATGAAAGAACATAAGAAGTATTTACTATTCATTAAAAAATTCATAGGTATTTGTAAAAGGATGATCACTGATTGGAATGAACTATTTTTATGTAATTAAAAAAATTATTTTCCCTTTATGCTGTTTAAACTCAGTAGAGAAGACAGAACTCAATGAAATATTTAATTTTGAAAATTCAAACCCATTTTTTTCCTCAGAGTTTAGATTTAAAGATACTTTTAGGTTCTTTTCTTTAGATTTTGTCTAATATAGGCCCTACTTCTGAACTTGTTACACTTCCTGGAAAATAAAATAAACATTTCCTCCCCAGATTACTGTAAGCAGTGCTTAATTCTTCTACTTGACAAGGTGCCGGTTATTCTATTCTATTCTATTCTATTCTATTCTATTCTATTCTATTCTATTCTATTCTATTCTATTCTATTCTATTCTATGCTATTCTACTTCATTGTATTCAGAGATTTTTCAAGACACTCACTATGTCTTCCTGATTTTGAAAGAATATTCTGTTTCTCTGATCTGCCTCCTTTCCAGCACCGAATAATGATAAATAGATCTTGCAAAAATCTTTTCACTGATGTTTAAATTGAGGAACAAAATTCAGAGAGAGATAAGGTATCACTTTTCACCAAACATGTTACTCAAGCTGTATACCCTACATCTTGATTTGATGCAATGTTTATAAAAACGCATTTTTTGTATAATGCCACGAAGTGATGACAATCTGCTCTACTGTCATGGTGTGATGTTGAATTAATAGGAAACAAGGTGAGGGCAGAGCAGGCAATCATTGTATGTGTTAACTTCATGATTAATCATTGGGTTCTTAATAAAGCTTTACTTTACGGAACAGACTGCCAAATATTTTTGTCACTTCTACAATATTTTGTCAAAATATATGACCTCGAAAGTCACCTTTGAAGTTATCTTAATATTTCATGCAACTGCGACTAATGCAGCTTTTATGAACTTCAGTGAGAACACACCTGATGTGTAAAATAATCCCTAACAAAGATTGGAATTCCTAAAAATAGATCATATGCAGTGAAGCCCATTGCAAGAGAATGCACTGCATTTCTTTCACTTTAACTAAAATTAGTGCATGCTATTCATTAATTATGCTAGACTGTTTTTCCTTAAATAGAAAATAGAATAATTAGTGCATTGCATTTCCATCACAGTTTGTGAAATCTCTTTGGCAGACTACAGATAAATAGTCTTGATTAGTTTCAAGATCATCAACTGCCTACTTCAAAATTATTAGTTGCTTGTCTTGCTGCACTATTTCAAGAAGAACATCACAAATGCCCTCAATGCAGAGATGTGTCATGACATAAGCTAATCTTTCCTTCTTATGACTCAGTGCAACTACTTAGACCTTTTGCATCCATGGTATATAGGATCATCAACCATTCTTGCTTACAGAACAGACTTTATCTAACAAACTCAGGCTGATTTTCAGTACTTGTTGATATGACTATTTTCTCCATGATAAGGGAACTGTAGTCAAAATGCAGTATCACACTGTACTGGATGAGTTAAGGGAGCACAGCAAAAAGAAAAATTCCTACCCCATGAAGCTTATGCTCCAGGTATGAACAAGAGACAGAAAGTAGAGCACAAATACTAGTACTGGTTACTTAACAGTTAATCATCTCAAGAAAAATTTTTACTAAATTTTTTAGACCCCATAGTAAAATAAAGTTGTAAGAACAGATTGGTTGTAGACAGAATAGTTTCACAGATATTGTTTTCAAGGATGGAAATTAGGCAAAAAGAAAGAAATAAGGTGCTGATTTCAAATTTAACTAAATAAGAAATAAAGCTCTGAAGAGGAGCTTAACTAGATGCAGTTATTAATATATTCACAGTAATCCAAGGTGTTAAAGTGGGATTAGGCTATGAAGAATCTGAAGAACTCCACGGGCCATGTTCAATGGAAAAAAGTTTTGCACTGGGCTCTTTTATGGAGAAAATTTTGCCTGCTTAATTCTTCCTGAATTTGGTTAGAAGATTGATTAGGTAATACCATTAAACTGTACACCTTAATATTAGGAACCATTCCCTTTTGGACATAATTTATTTGCAAAATATCCTTAGATTTTCTACATCATGCTTACAATGCCTGTGTGATCTGATTGAATCAAGGCCTTGAAATTCTGACCTGTCAAATCTACCGTTCAGCCATTCTTTGTCCAAAGTCAGTATCATAGATTCACTAGCATTTATCTATTGCAAATATTTATAGTATTGCAATACTTTATTGATATTTGGCCCTGCAAAGCCACCATGGGTTTGCTGCACGTATTGCTTCTATTGGCTAACCTACTGCTGCTTTCAGGTGTGAGCAAGCAGGCAACCGGCAAAAGACAGAGGAGCAGCTAAGAAACTTTATGAAAACTATGGAGTGTGAGTCTGAAGGTTATTTGTAGTGCAGTATATTCTTGACAAGAGTTAGATGTCAAGTTCCCTTGTTTCTGTACAGGGAGGACAGTTTTCAGCTATCTGGTAAAGATAAATCATACAAATTTCTGCAAAGAATGTAACTTTTGCTGCTTGAGAAATTGTTTGAGACCTTGTGACATACAAGCTGAGCATTAGCAAGGCTAAGAGTTCCTGGAACAAGACAGTCCTCTGGCTGTAAAGGAAAAGGAGACTTGGAAAAAGATACTTGAACCTCTATCTGCTGGATGATAGCTCATTCAAATATTTTTGCTACAAGTGGAATTGAGATACAAAGTACATCTTTTGGAGTGTTGACCATAAACTGCAATACGGTTTTTGAGGAAGTGGATGGTCAAAATCTCTATTTAGATTCTCAGTGTTTTCAAAAGTTGGTTGGGAGTTGTAAGCTCAGGCTCTGGCTGAGGCTTCCATGCAAAAGAAACTTATCTACCTCCCTCTTTGTGACTTTCTCTCTCTTCATTTTCTATTTGTTCTTATAGTGATACTGGGGCTTGGGTTCTAAAATAATAGCCTAAATAGTACGTATACCTCTAATGCAATGAAATGTGCACTTAATAGATGATGTTGGCCAAAAACCTCATTGTTATTATATAGCAATTATACATGATTGTATTATGATGCTAAATTAGTATAAGGTTAATAGTTCTAACATAAACTAGTTGGTCTCTTTTGCAAGTAAGACACATGTTTTCATCCAAATTCATTTAAATTATCCATTTTTTAAAATTATTATACAGAAGTGTTAACTATTACTTAATTCCAAGCCTTAAAACAAAAAAGAGTGTTAAGAAAATCACAGTCTCTGTATATCTTTCACTCCCAGAACCCAACTCTTCCTTCTAGCTCTTTTTTTTAATGCTATAGAATATATTTATGTGTAAGAAAACACCACAAGAGTAAAAAAGTGCTGTCTGAGAAAACAAAGAACAATTAATGAAGAAAAAAATGTCTACAATGGAATGCCTGTTATTTACCCTTAAGTGATACATTATGTTCAGGAAATCATATTATAATTTGCTATATGTGTCACTTTAAGAGTGATTTTTGGATTGTGGTGGTAGCTTGTCTGTTGTATGATGTGAGTACTTTCACTGAGTAGGTAAGTATGTAATAGCTAAAAACCTCATAAATCAGTTGAATATGCTCCCAAGTTATAGAGAATATTTGATCTGAGAATATTACCACCTGGTGAGCCACCGAGAAAAAGAGAAGATATGAAAAGTGATAGAGATGGATATCTTGGATAATTTTTTGGGTATGTGGTATCTGGGCCTGGCTCTTCATTGCTTCCATCTTTTGTATTCATTAATACCTGTGCAAGTGTAATATACTACCAAATTAGAGTTTTATACCTACTTACTTTAACACTTTTATAGCTGTTTCCCAGAACAGTAGTGTAACACAGAATGAAACACAGGACAGGTTTTCAGTCCTAAAGTGTTTCTCTTTTAGACAACAACAGTTAACAAACCGTGTGTTTGAGGATTATCTGAAGTATGTAAACAAGCCCAAACTAAGTCCAACCCATTGTTTTCAGCATTACAGTTCACTCTATGTTATTAAACTAAAGAAGTACAACTTCTTCTGATTTCAAGTACAGGTGGCCACTGTTCAGTCTGTCTCTACATATTCATTTTTTATTGGAACAATGGGGGACTTTAAAACCTGTATTTATAAGTACATATATAAATATATATATATAAAAGCTATATATAAAAGAAACAATACCATATGGATTCACTTTGATTCTCCTTTACGTGATTCTTTATATAGTACTTAATAAGTGCATTAAAAGTATTTCATATTTAGCAGCATCTGTTGATAGTATTGTAATCTGTACACTATGATGAGTGCATGTATTGACTGAAGGTGAACTTTTGAACCTGTTGCAACATAAGACAGCAGTGTTATTTATTTGTTATGTTGAAGTTATAAAATTAAATAACTTCTATTTGCTGTGGTTACCCAAGAAAAGTTGTTGAACAAGCCTCTGATTGCTAAATGGATACTTCAACATATTTTCTGATTGCTAAATGGATACTTCAACGCATTTTTGAAACTGTGATTTGTGAGGGCTCTGATGCTCTGAGGAATTGCTTGTTGAATTGTTCACCTATTCATATTTTATACTTCCACTTTAAGTCTCATCAGAGGCCTTTAAAAACCTTGTTTCACTCAAACTCATTTTTCAACAAGAAAGTATGGAAACAGTGGTACTCTAAAGTTTCTTTTCCTTTTCATTTCTGGGCCACACAATGGGTATACAAGCCATCAATCCCTGGAAACACAAGGTACTGTAGGATTTATTGTGCAGGTGAAATGATTAAAATTTTTCCCTTTAAAAGCAATTGTCTTTGCATGTATAATCCTTTCTGGATATTTCACCCTGCAGTTTTGGACTGATTCATTGAATTTTTGGGGGTGTGAAGAGCAAAAGATTGTCTATCAAGATACTGGGCATGCTAATCCCCAATTAAAAAAAAACTTCCTCAAGTATCTTACATTAGAATGCCCAAAGTTAATATTACCACAAAAAAGGTTTTTTTTAAAATTTAAAAATGGGTGGTTTGATGTATTTGTCCATGCAGAACAGAAGACAATAAAAAGGTACTAATCCTAACAGAGGCACAAGAACAGAAGCAACTTTTCTTCCTACTCCAACTCTTTTATATTCATGAACCGCTGTTCATTTGAGCTATTTGGTGCAAAGACCACATGCACATAACTCAGCTGTGAGCTAGGTTTGCTTGAGCATCAGCACTCACAGCAGTAACACAGGGTCATAGAATACTTCTGTGTTTCTTTACAAACTCTGCCTCTAGGAATAAATATAGTCCAGTCTTATGAATTAGATCCAGGCTGCTAAATTGACACCATGCCTCTCACCACAAATTACATTTCTATACTCCATCTCACTTGAGTTCTACCTGACCACTGTGCTGGCTCTGAATGACACTTAAGTTCAATCTGCACTGGTATATGATCTGCTTAGTAATGTCTATAAAGCACTAACAAGGTTAGTTATTTCTGTTGAAGAATGATCCTGTTCAATTATCCTAATAATTCCTCTTTGACCGTAACCCTTTTAAAAGATAGAACTCATGCATTATGCCTTAATTCTAGCTTTCCCTTCTTCAGAGTATAACCAAACTCTCTAAATTTTATTTTTTCCTAAGTTTTCTCATGTTAAATACACCTTCCTAAGCACTCTTTTGCAGCCCTATTTAGTCAACCCAAAGTGCCATCTATTTTTTTCTCAAGAAATCTCCTTCACATACTGAAACGCATGCACAAGGAAAACTACAAAAAAATTAAAGCATGAGTTCTAAAAGAAAGTCAAGGCTTAGATGTCCAAAGTTTATAGAATTAGGAAATAAAAGAACAAACTTAAGACTGTCTCTAAAAACACTATGTCAATTTCAAGACTGTGATCAACATGAAATTTTCCTCAAAATCAAATATGTAACAATGGCAGGAAATTCTAATTAAAAAAAAAATCCTGCAGGTTATGTTGCTGGTTTTTTTTTTTTTTTCAATGTAGTCCTGATGGAAAGCATCAGGCATTCTTTATGAAAAAATGCAAAATGCTGAAATGCAGATTAATAACTGCATTTATCACAGTGATGCCAGTTGTAAAAAGTATTAATGTGATCCTTTTAATCTAGAAATGAGCTTAATCATAGTATAGATGTTTTGTCATCAGCCTGCTGTCAAGATTCTCTTCTTTATGTACATGACAAATGTCAGTCAAAGCAAGACAGAATCCTTTGAAGTAAAACTGTAATCTATAAAATACATATCTTTGAGAAAGGGTTGATTTAAAACATCAAATACAACCATTTGGCTTTGTAACAAAACACTGTTAATTTTTTCTAAGTGATACTCTCAGGCAGTTTTAAATACTAAGGAACTTGAAGTTCTAGAAGTAGCTATAGGACTGGCCAATGCAAGAGAAAAGATCGTGCTTAGGACAAAATCGTGGTTATTTGTCCTGATACTTGTACCTTAGTTGTGCTCAGGGGTCCTCATCCAACTTCTATTGAAATCTGTGAAAGCTGGAAAGAGCCATCACAGCATAAGCCTTGTGCCTGGAGGTTTTTTTCCTCCTGATGTAAAAAGAATAGTCATATGGCTTTGGATATGTGAGAGGGAAAGAACTGCTGCTTCAGGAAAGGACTACAGGGATATTTTTTAAGATATAAAGGGAGTTAGGCACCTAACTTTGACTTGAGCCTTTGAAAATGCTTGCCTTGCCATCTAATAAAAAAATACTACAAAAATGTAAGTACAGATTCTTTCTCAGTGAGAAGCAGTGATTTTTTCTCCCTGTATGCATCATTCTTCAGATAATAAATGGAAGCATATATGTTTTGAAATGTTTCACATCACTATTACTTTGGTCACACTAAGGTCATCTATCTACAAAAGGTTTGGTTATTTTCAAAGACACTAAAAAATACTAAACATATTTCATATTTCAATACTAGACATATTTCAATACTAAATATATTTCACAAGATTTCCACTTTCTTTGCCAATAAATGCATTAATGCAAATTAGGATAACTACTTGTGCAAAGGTTTACATGTTTCAAAAAGAAACAATTGATTTCCTTATCTTCTCATAAAGATATTGATTGTTAACAAATTCTGACATACTGCCTGCTTTTGCAGATAAAACCATGAAGCAATTCTGTTCAGTTTCAACAAAAAACCAAACATTATAAGACTTCTAGATATAAATGGATTGAAAAATCTTACTTCGGTTTCGGAGAAAGTGGGTGTGTTGAAAAAAAACAACTAGCATTTTAATTGGCACATGCAAGAATTAAAAACTGAAGATATAACTGAAACTTTATGAGGAAACTTAATTTTTTGATAATTACAACTTATTTGAACTCCAAGAAAGGCTGATCAGCTCCATACAGAAACGATTGCTTGGCATGAACAATTCTGAATTATACTGTCTGCTTTGATTTTTTTTCTGAAGGTCAAACTTACTGGTCACAAGTCATCCACTTGCTGAGGAACCTCTGAACTACTCATATGATTTCCTCCAGCTGTAAACACTGAAAGACTGATGTGCACACTCTTGTTTCTCTTGGTTGAATAAAATGCCTCTCTATATTTTGGTGACATTTCTACATTCGCTTTTCAGGAAGTAAACGATCGCAAAATATGGAAGGTAAACTCTGGCTGTGATTCCTTGTAGATCAGTTTTACACTGGTGGATTTCTATTGCATCAACAGAAATACTTCATGACTTTCAGCAACATTTATTCTTTTGTTTGTTCATTTTTGGGGGGGGGTGGTGTTTGTTATTGTGGATTGGTTGGTGGCACAATAACACAGCTAAAACACCTACTTGCATATAGGTAGACCATTACTTAATGTGCAAGTATTTTTCTTTGTCAATGAACCCTGAGATTTTAAGATGAATGCTAAATATCAGGCTCTGTTTTCTGACACATATGATGATATATTCCTACATAATGATAGGAATCTTTTCTCGTCATAGAGAATTCTTTCTACATCTGATAGCAGACCATAAAAGTAAAAAAAAAATTCTGGACTTTTGTGACTTAAGTTTTTTCTAGGATACTCTCAAGAAGCTACAAAACAGAAATAAAACACATCTACTGATAATTTACTCAAGGATTTATTTCTTATTTTTTCAATAAATAAAAGTGAGAATGAAAAGTTGCTTCTGAAGAATGTAAAGAACTTTCATGATTAGAACTGGCTTCTACAATTTCAATCACAATGTGCACAAGAATAAAAACTACAGTTGCATAGAAAAAGAAAAAGAGCTATGTTTTAGCATTTCATACATCCAATTAAAGATTTTGAATCTGTAAACCTAGCAGCTACAGTGATTAAGATGTCTATGAAAATATGACTCTATTAGACTGCAAGAAACTTTTAATCTGCTATTTCTAGCACCTTTCTCCTTTAGTGCTCAGCTGATTTTAACTATACATGTTATCAGTTCCTCTATTCTTTAAAATATGTGTATCTAGTAAAACCGTAGAATTACTAATTGCTCTTTCTTATTGCCTCATACTAATAATACATACCTATCATGTTATTATACTCTTTCAGCTCTGTCATCTACTTCATAGCTCACACTAATGAAAATAACAATTGACTCAAGTTCTCTTTTTTCTTTCCTTCAGCAGTCCTGGGAAAACAGTTCTTCAAAATAGAAGGGGAAAAAATAGAACAAGAGGAAAACATTCAGATTCCCTATGAAATGAGTAAGTTGGATTTAAAATCACTCATACATCTCATGTGCAAACAAAATACCTTTTGCCTTTTATTTTTTTCAATTTCTACCACAGGTAGACCGGACAATGTAGTTCTGAGACAATGGCAACTTTGTAGAAACAATTCAATATACAATCTTCCATAAATAAAATCAAGTGGTGAAAGCCAGCCTATGTCTGTCAATACAGAGAACCAAAGGCAATTCCCCACCAGAGGATTGAGCACTCCAGTGCTCTGACTCATAATCCCTGAAGTGCCACCCAGTTTACAATGCTTGCAAACTTCCTTTCTTGGCATGTTGTTTGATGGCATTTTTTAACAGGTCCTTTGTGTTTCTTCATCCTGTACTGATTATTTTGCTAATTCCAAAGATTCTCAGAAATTAGAGGAACATAACATCCAAACAGATTGCCTTCTACAATGAATGAATCCCTCTGACATAGTTGAGTGAGCTCTCTCTATTGTTTAAGTATATGCCACTTCAGTCAGTGACTCTCAGCAGAAAAAAGCCAACTTATTACATAATATTTATATTTCATGGCATAAATACTGTATTTCTAAAAGGTATTTCATTGCTTTTATATTGCTTGTCATTGGTTTACAAAAAATAGTTTTCTGTTTACTCTGTGCAGCAAATAATAAGATCTAATACTTCTATATTAGCATGCTCAGTAATGATTTGTGATGATTAAAATACAATTATGTAATACTTAATGATGTCATGGTAGAACTAACTTTTTCTGTTTACTTCATCTGACATTTCCAATTTAAAGCTTAGACTTATAAACAAAGGCAAAGTTCAACACCAAATGTGCATAAGTAGTTTTTTACAAGTACCTCATTTGTAACCTATGTCATCAATAGCATTCTCAGATTGCTGCTGTGACAATATCTGAAGTTGTTATTCTAAATGGTCACATGAAAAGATTTTTCTCACTTTATTTGTAGTTGAAGAAAAAGGCTATGAAGAAGAAATTTGTACAGTCACTCTTTCATATGAGTTATACAGACAAATTAGCAGCTACTTTACAGTTCTACTTCCTCTGTGTCAAGATCTAAGAACAGCCAACATGAAGTGTCAGAGGAAAAGGTCTGAATATCTCCCTTTTTTATGGCTTTCAATCCAAGTTGTTTAGAAGACTGACCACAGCCCAGGCTACTCCCGTGTTTTGTACAGGAGTCTCTTGGTATGAACTGCTTCCTGGGAGAGGACAATGGCAGCTTTTAATGGTGAAGTCTCTCCAGTCATTTGCTCTGTTCTTATGACTTGGGCAGCATGGCTCCCACTACATATGTGATGCAAATTATACTATTTTTAGTGCTGTGCCATCCAATGGCAAATTCCTTCTGATATCCAACCAACCCACAATGGTGGCATTACCTCAGCTCTGGATACCTTCCTGTGATACTGACATACTTGCAAAGGAAAATTTGAAAGCTGAAAAACGTAATGGCATAGGCTTTCTGCTAGTGGAAACAGGACAAAATTTGTGCATCCACCTTTATATATTCAGATTTCAAATACTGCAATGAACACTTTATCATGCAGACAGCTGGGAATTAAATGTGATGATAAACTCTTTCTTTCTTTCTTCTTCAGTGGCACAGATCCATGCAGTGGGTGTCTCTGAGGTTAGGAATGGGACTCTTGGGAAACTGATGCATCCCAGACCTCGTCCTGAAGATGTGTCCCCTCATTTTTCACAAAGTTCTTCTCTCTTCAGCAGGAAATGGTAATTCCTACCAACCCTAATTAGTGGCCCTTTGAAGCTCTCCACTGGGTTCCAAGCCATTGTGTCTCCTGAGCTTTTTGAGCTTTCTGCATGAGCAGTCTGAATGACATCTGGTAAGTATAATACTCTGCACTGATCAGATACCAGATAAATTTCCTACATCCTAATTGCTAGTGTGTAGAATTGAGATCAAATGCTGAAGAGATTTTAGCTCATGCCAATGTGATTGTTTCTTATACCTGTTGTATATTTTAATTTCAGCCAAATTTTCAGTCTCAGTGTTTCTTGCAGTGAGTTCTGGAGTTCAATTTTGTACTTAAGGAATAAAGGTATTTTGGAGCAACAGTGTCTTAATTCCTTCTTCACACTTCTGAAGAACCTTACTTTCCTTTTTCATGAAGCAGAGATCCTCAGTCTTTATCCTCCATTCTCTTCAATAAAAAGTGCAACTTGATTATAGAAATGGTTTTTCTTTCAAAAATAAAAATGCAAAGCTTTCTATTCTCTTTCATACAAGTCTTTGTAATTTCCAAATTCTGCTTCTTGACCAAATAATCTCTAAATTCTCTAACTTTATAGAAATCATATGTATGGACAATATTTTAGGTATGAGAAAAGCATGATGCATATAAATGTCTTACATAGTTTCACATTATTCTGTACCACTCTTTCATACATCCAATATTTCATTTGCTCTTCAAATGCAAATGCACATTGAACTTCAGTCTTCATTAAGCTGTTTTCAGTGATGCTGAGGTTCATTTCCTGAGCTGATATGATTAATTTAGAAGCACATGAGTGGTATGAGCACTTATGGTGTCTCCCTTCCTGTGTTAGCTGTTCTTCTTTATGGTATCACTGCTGATTTTTATCTATCACTGTGTTGTCTGTTCATTTTTATATATATATTCAACAAATCCCTTCTCTTGATTAAAATTCTCAGTTGTTTCTATTTTCTCTGGTCTCAGACCCGTTAACATAACATCTGCATATCTTCCTATGGCTATGGTTTTTTAGTAGCTTATAGTAACACACCTTGTCAAATACACCTTAAAACACTCAATACTTTATATGTACTGATTTTCTCTTTCCCTCTCTTATTAGTACATTCAAAGAAATTGAACATATTGAATCTCCATTGTCACAAATCATATTGATTTTATCACCCTTATTAGGTGATCTTCCAGGTGTTTTACTCTTCTGCTTTGAAGTTTCATTTCAACATTTTTGCCAGATACATTTTTAAGGTTTACTTCTCTGGATCACCCATAGAGTATTTAAAAAAGCATATGAGTATGCTACATTCTAACCCTTCATTATAAGAGCTAATTTATCACTCAGAATCAATTCACAATTAACTGAGTAAAGGACGAGATGCTTATATGAATAGCTTCTGATTTCAGTGGAAATTTCATGTGAATGTCTGCTCACCAGTATAACTGAGAGGCTCACAGTTCCTCCATGTGGATATTCCCATAACTGAACTACACTGACTTAATGTTTTGCTCTACATACCAACTTATCATTCTATACCATATCTATTGGTATCAAAGTATTATTTGACAGAAGGAAGTAAAAAACTAGTGCTTGTCTTAAGCAAGTGAGGTACCAGACAAGATGTGTACAGGGCACATTTTTGCCCTTAGGTGTCATCTGCTTTTTAATCTTATGCAGTCACAATTGCAAAATTTAAATTAAAAAATAGAAGACAATGTTCAAAGCTGGAATAGCAACACATGAAGGAAAAGTTTCTTAGCTGACACTAGTCTTTGATGTGTGCTCATCTGAGAGAAAACTTGGTCCAGAACTGTATTTACATTTGTTCTGCAAGTATTACTGCAAGAGGGCTTATGAGTGTAGGGAACATATGGAGAGGCTGGCAGGCATGGATTCCCTGGTGTGGTGGTTGGATTCTATGCTCTGAAAAGGCAAGCTTTTAAAATGCATTTGAATACTATAAAATACATAACTAGTATGCCAAGTAAGTCTGTATTTAGAGAAGGATTATAATTATGAAAAGGAATTAAATATGTTAAGATCTAATGCAACTTCAGACTTTAAGTAATTATTCTGTAAGTCTATATGATAGTCTAACATTGCAAGCTGAATTAATTCTCTACCCTGTCACACAATGAATATATAAAATCTAACGAGTTTCTTTGAGTTATTTTTTTAGCATCTGGGCTCCCCCACCTTCACTTATTTATCATTTATCCTATCACTTGTTCTTTAAAATCCTGAAAAGTTTTCTGGTTCTATAGTGACAGCAATTCACTTCCTCAAGGGGTCTTTCTGTTGCAAGATGTCCTTCAGTCAGACTAAGCTTGGTCCACAATCCATTAAAGTCACTTGGAGTCTTTTCAACAAATTTCGGTGGACACAGATCATGAGTTGGAAATGTGTGACTAACTTCTAGTTCCTTCATTCTGATCCTATTTAAACCACCAGTGCCATTTAAAATAGCATACTCACTGAAATGCTTGATGAATCACAGATTGTAGGTGTCTATATTTCTTCATCAATGTAAAATATACAATGACAGCTACATATTTTTTTATTGGACTTGTCCAATAAACAATTTGATATAAAAGTCAAGAAAATTCTCTCTGGATTTCTATCTATTTTATATATATATATATATATATATTTATATATAAATATGATGCTATACATGCATTACCATCAGAAGGATGTTTAAAGAGTATCTCCATCCTTAGAGTCATAGAATCATTAATGCTGGAGAAGAACTCCAAGATCATCAAATCCAACCTTTAGCCGAATACACCTTGCCCACTAAACCATATCATGAAGTGCCACATTTACTGGTTTTTTCAATGCTTCCAGGAATGAAGACTCCACCACTTCCCTGGGGAGCCTGTTCCATTCTGAAGTACTGCTTCAGTGAATAAATTTTACCCAAGTATCCAATCTGAACCTCCCTTGGTGCAACTTGAGGCAGTTTCCCCTTGTTCCATTGTTAATTGCCTGCATAGTGGCAGAGGAGTAGCAGAAGGCTGAGGTACTTAATGCCTTCTTTTGTCTCAGTCTTTTTAAGATTAAGACCAGTCATTCTTGGGATTCAAGATGGAAGACAGAGATGGGGAGCAGAATGAAACCCCCTTAATCCAAAGGGATATGATTAGCATGTCTAGAGAAGGGCAAACAAGCTAGTGAAGTGTCTTATGAGGAGCAGCTGAGGGAGCTGGTATTGTTTAACCTGGAGAAAAGGAGGCTCAGGGGACACCTTATCACTCTCTAAAACTCCCTGAAAGGAGGTTGTAGTGAGGTGGGAGCTTGTATCTTCTCTAGATGTAGGTAGAAGTTTTTGTATCTCTCAGTACCGTTAGAAAAAACTAAATGTAAACTGCAAGCAAAATGGATTATTTTTAAAAGATTGATCTTTAGTTATATTAACTTTGTATTCCAAAATAAAGGATGACCACATTTAGGAATATTAGACTTCCAGAAGAAAACTGAAGCAAATGAAGCCATTAGTCATTTGAGTATTTATTTCTACATGTGAGACCAGTTTATGACAGTGTAAGGAATATGTACATGACCTGAAGAAGTACAGTATCTGATGCTAGAGCTTCTACTCTAGGATCATGAAGAAACTGCTCTGTTTCATGGCAGTGGTAACTCACAATGGAAGCAACAGACTATACAGAAAGGACTATTACAAATTACTATTATAAATTATTAGATGGTATTACCCATAGGATTTCACTTTTTGTATGTGTTTTATTTGTTCTTTAGCACTCCAGTAAACCAACACCATCTATCACCCTCTTATTATCAGAAAGTTATTGTTCTTTGTTTTAGAACACTTGTTAAAAAATGTTTGAAATTGATTTTGGTCAGCTGACCTGTTTCTTTTTAACTCATTTGATATTCTATTCTGTTCTATTCTATTCTATTCACACAACATCCTTTAAATGACTTTAGTATCTGACTGCCTTCCAAAAATGCATTAACTGATGTTACTAACATCTGTCATGTGTAGTTCATTTTCCCTCTCATCTTCTCTGCAGGGACAGGATGAGAAAGAAAATGAACCACACATTGTGTGTGCAATGTAGTGTTATATGCATATGCATTATGATAGAGTCTTTAATTACATACTCTCATCTTGTTTTCCCACAGGACCCCTGCCTCATTCAGTGCACAGGACATACACATGTGAGAGATTTCAGAGTGCATAAGCAACCACCAATTTAGCAGTTCCTGATGTGGCTTTTTCATCTATGTAATGCTTTTAACAGTATGTTACTTCTCTTCGTGTCTTTTTCTTTTCTTCTTCACATTGTTGATCTTTTCTATAGAAAGAATAGCAAGATAAGATAGTAATCCCAAGAAAATGAGATACAGATAGGTTATTAAATACACCTGAAAACATCACATAGTTAATTCTCCAAGCCTCAGTGCACCTTTACATATAATCCCAAAGTGGGATTCAGAAGGAAAAAACGGAATATTTTTCCCACCTGCTCCGCCCTGTCTGAAAATTAGAGTGTGTAACTGTGGATCTGTGAAGTTGGAGGAAGAAGGAACAGCACTAGTAGCAAGGCCTTGAAAGAAATAGTCCTTTATTTCCACATGATTTGAACATCACATGCATCATCTCTGCAATCATACCTTTTGCAAACACCCAGTTAGAAAAATTTGGAATCCTCTCTCTTATAATCTGGTACAAGATATGTACTCCTCTTTGCACTACATTATATCTTAAGCATGAAAATAATCAAAGCACAAGTAATCTCTCAAAATGCTTATTAACTTGGAATCAAGACACTAAGGGGTATTATTTGTTATCTTGTTTTTTTTCCTGAAAGAAAATCTACTTTTTGTCATTTCAGTTATTCCGTATCAATGAGATACAATTTTTGTGGGTTGTTTTTTTCTTTTTCTTTTTTTTTTTCTCTTTTTTTCTTACAATGCATGGAAGTGTAAGGCAAAGAACACTGCAGATCAAACATATAGATCATATATTCTTTTTCTTATTCTGCGTACCAGTTTGGTTCCAGTTTTTTTTAAATAGATATGCTTCCATATTTTACAGCAGGTAACTATTTTATCATTTTGGAATACCTTCAAAACCACTTTTGACTGACTGTCATAAACATTTGTCTAAATGAAAGCAGACATGGCTTTCTTTTCATGAAATTATTATTAAGACTTTATTTCTATCTGTTGATAGAAACCTTTTAGTTTCATGAAGCTAATTTCTGAAGGTAAAAGTTTCCCCTTTCCTGCTGTGTGCAGTAGTTTAATCCAAAATGGGCATGATACTGACTTGTATGAGTGTTTCACAAGTCGTTGCTTACAGTAGTAGATTAACTCCATCTGTCAGTCCACAGGCAGGGACATTTGTATTTTGCCTGTGAAATCTGAACCCAGGTTAAAGAGGGAGCCTGAACTCACATCTTTTTTTAACTTCAAATCAACTGAACTTGTATAAATGCACGTAGTATGGAATTCATTTCAGACCAAACTTGGAAATGTTTGAACAGCTTTAAAGCTTTTAACCTTGAATCTCATTGTAGCTTGATGGGTTGATTTTGTTGGTTTGACTGTATTTTTTTTGTTGGTGGGAGAGGAAAGTATCCAGATATTTCTCTTCAACTATGGATCTTTGATCTCTGCTTCTTTGCAGAGTGATTCCATTGCTTTTCCAGCTGCAGTACTCCTATTTTATGAAGTAAAGTGCAAAATTGCATTGTTTTTACACTTGGCACTCTGCAGAAAAATTTAAAAAAACTTATATTCACGCATGCACTGTAAGATTTTCTGTCCATAAAGGTCAAGTGCAAATTTATGAAGTCCCAATATATCTATATCCAGGCCTTTGGGAGAAATACTTTTACTACCTGGATTGTAGATCTATCTTCCTACCAAGAAGTCTGAGTGTCCATCCCAGAATGTTTGGATGCAGTTCAAACAACTGTCAAAGCAAGTACTGCATGTATGCTAATGAACATTTTAAGCTCAGGTATGTGATGTTTGGTAGGATTTATCTCTTGTTGAGTTAATCCCCTCTGTTTGTAAGCATTAGCTCAGAAGTACATAGTGAGATAGATACCATAAACACAGCTGTTACCGGGAAAATGTATTTCACAGGTTCAACACTGAGGATTTCTGTTTGATATCCAAAAGTTTTAAAAAATGTTGATGATTCTATGAACACCTCATTCCTGCTTTACAGAGAGTAAAGCTTCATGCCTGCTTGATGGTCATTTTTCTAAGTGGAGGGGAATTGGCTAACTGTGAGAACAGAGGAGCTCTTTCTGCCTTTTGATGTGGTGGATATAGTGTCTAGAAAGGGAGGGGAGGGGTGGGAGATGGAGCAGAGGGAGCTTTGCTATCCAGTCCTTTTTTTTCATTCCCGAAGCAATTTGGGATTTTCTGTTTCTGTCACCACTCTTATCAGCATGAATGTACACATATCAACACTCTGACAAAAACTACAGACATGCATACTACCTGCCAATCCCTCAATCTCCCCGTCCAGTCTAATAATTACAAGGTATTCTAAAGAAATACTTGTACTACAAAGAAGCTGGTACATCATCCTGTATTATCTCTTGCTGCAGGGTGTGAGTTTATGATATAACATTGCCATAGTTTTTGATACTTTTTTACTTGCATTCATTTTAGCCTATTTCAAATGTGATATGTGTCAGTGGTATGCTTACTCTGCAGCTTTTATTGAAAATAGGAGTACACTGCTATTGAGAGGCATATCTGGTGGTACAATAGATTTTGTGCTTTCTTTGCTTCCTTATTTCCTTAAAAAAATTCTTGTGTCTCACTTTTGGTGCATTAAAGTTCATCTTCATATAGAGAGTTAGAAGTAATTTTGCTAAACAAACGTTGTCTTTTACATATATCTCACAGATACAGGGAAAAAACATACTGAATCATTTATTTTCAGAAAAATAGAATCTATTTCTACTGCACTACTATTCCAGGAGTCTAGAGATTTCCTTTATTTTAAGAGAGCAAGGACTTGTAAGTAACAAGTCAATAACATTTTAAAATTATTTGTCTTCTGGATAATTTGATAGGTTCACAATGTTTAAACATATAATATTTTGCTCAGCAGCAGGGTTATGTCACAGTGCAGCCTTTTCTTTTCGGCTCCTTTAGAGCAAGTTATAAAATGCCTCTCTACTACCCATCAGTCTCACCATTCTAGTCCGTTTTTTGAGTTTAACATTGGAAAAGACAGAAAAGAAGAAAGTAAATTAAATAGCATAGAAAGGTTTACCCGAGATGACTGAATTTGCTAGAACTTTTGGCAGTTTCAGCATGTTACACTGATGGGCAAAGGCCAATATCACATACATCTCATCATTTAAATCATTACTGAAATCACACACTAAAATTACAGCCTGATATTGCTTCACCTGCCCAAGTATGTATGTATGGAGCATTAAATTATAAACTCATCTCTTGCATAGCGCTTTTCATCCACAGAGCTGAAATCTCACTTCACAAAATATAGTTGAGTTTTTCTGTTCTTTTGGTTGAGGTTTGTTTGTTTGTTTGTTTTGAGGGTTTTTGTTTGTTTTTTAAATTTTACAGATGGGGATAATCTAGAGCAAGAAGATAACTGATTTGCTCCAATGACCCAGCAAAGCAGTGACATAAGGTAGAATCAGACTTTGATTCAGACCCATGATGACCACGTCAATTTATCTCACTGATTTGGTGGTAATACTGTTATGAGAGGTCAGTAATATTTGTAAACCTTTTATACACAATTATAAAATGCTGATTTTACTGCCTTTCTGAAGACTTATGGGACTGCATGAAATAATCATTTCAGTTGTCCTTTTTATTAGTTTGGCAGGATTTTTTCTAAAGTATTTTACTGCTTCATTCAATAATTTCTCAACCTAAATATTACGTATGCTACATCTTATCTGTTAATTTGAAAAATTTGCTTTCTGGATATATATCTTAGTTATTCACTTGCAAATACTATATTTGTGTCATTTTATGTAGATATTTGAATAATTAATATTGTGTATTTCTTGGGTTTACTCTAATTATGCCTTGATAATAAAATTTTGCAATTTCAGTATTCTTAGATCAATTTATTTTCAGTAAGTGTTGCATATGGAGAACTTGCTGGTGGGTTTTTTTTCTAAATCTTAAATATATCACCACAATTAATATTGGATTATGACGATTGAAATAATGAGCAAAGATACAGTTACAGATCTGGGTTATATTGTGATCATCATGTAGACAATCACAATATATATAATAAATAGATTCAGTTAAATTTCTAAATCACAGAGGTTATCTCTTGATTTTCTCTAGAGTAGCTGAAAGCAGATTAAGCCTCTTTATTAGTCTTAGATAAATACTATCTGTTAATATGCTCATTATGTCACCAGCTGTAAACATTTTTATCTTACTAGTTTGATTCCTAAAATATAGTTGACAACAAACCACACTCTTTTACAGGTCAGCAAATATCCTTTACAGTTAAATTTTATTACTTCATCAAAAAAGAATGCAGCATGATTAAAGAAGGATATGAAATTTCAGTCTCCAAAGTTCACAGCTTGACTGGTATATAACCCACTCAATAAAGTATGCAGTTGTACTGCAATTGAAACTACTGTACTTTCTATATAGATCATCATGGTATTCAGTTCAAGCTATTAAAGATGGAATTGGAACATCACTGCATGTAGTTTGACTCCTGTGTTAAACCAATTCAAATGTTCAATATCTGTGCCATAGCACTGGTTAAATGTTTCTGGACTTCAGGATCAGCAATATGCTCAATTTGGTGACCAACAAACATGATATGGACTAGTATGTTACAAGAGAACCTGATGTACATTGACATTTTTAATATTCTAAAAAGTGGTAAACTAAACTATTGCATCTATGACATGCTACATAATGTGAAAAGGCTGAGAATTGTGCTTGTTCAGTCTTAAGAAAAGAGGGTCAAGAGGGAATTTTACTACTGCTTTTAAGTTGCCTAATGGAAGGTTACAAAGAAGACAGACAGACTCTTGGAAGTTCAAAGGACAATAGGAGAGACACAAGGAATTCTGAATAAATATTAATGAAAAAACTTGCAATTATAGTGGTTAAAGAGGAGGAAAGGTAGTCAGATTGGTGCCTGTTGTTTTTTTGTGGGGTTTTTGTTTGTTTTGTTGGTTTTTTCTGTTTTATTTTGTTTTCTTTTTGTTTTTGTAATTGATTTATATTTTTGACATAATAGTATGGATCATCACAGTTGTATCATTAAGCATCTATTGACAGAAGTTTGCCAATTTATGGCAATCAGTGAACAATCTATCCTGAATGTGAATATTCTTCCCACACACATTCTGCTTTTGAAGACTAGGTCCTCAGCCTGTGATTTCATCTTTGAATGTGTTTATCCAGATGTAATAAAGATTACTTTCTGTTATTTTAACATCATAATTACCTAAAGCAGCAGTCCTTTAGGCTGTGCCAATTTCTATCCAGAACAGATAATGTCTCTCTTTTTGAAGTACTTACTAAGACTTTGCATAATTTTATGTAGAAAATTATCTCTGTATTGGTAGTTGTCAAGCTATATAAATAAAAAAATTGTCCAACATTAGTGACCAAATTTAAAAGATGTTACTCAGTTATATTAGTATTTATAAGACTCGAATTATGCATTTAAGGCATTTTTCAGAGCCCAAAACAGTAAAGAGAAGTTTTAATACTGATTTTACTGAAAGACGAATCAGACCTTGAAGGGATGAGTTTGAACTAGATAAATGACGAAAGAGAAGCTTTTCTTTGCTCCCTCAAACAACGCTGTAATAAAACACTACTTATTCCAGATCAGATGGTATAATAAGAAAGCAGATGAGTGAGAAAATACTTTAGATTTCTTTGATCTTGTTGTAGTTCATCATAAAACTATCTTTTTAAAATACTCCTGTTTCCACAGAATACTGTAAACATTTCTATTCTCTCCTTTCCCTTTGCAATGTACTTTCCCTTTGCAATGATATACTTGTAGCACTCCATGCTTATTGACCCAGAAAGGATGAAATACTTTGAAATTTTCTAGTTTTCCATTTTCAAATGCTTTCTCTGACATATTAAATGATTAATTGAATTACATTAACTGCACAAACATGTGGTAGTTGAACATGTACCAACAGAAACTCTGTAACTAAAGAAAGATATTTTAAAAAATACGTTAGAGTGCAAAATCACTGCTATTGGTACCTTTAGCACATGTTAAATCTGTTCCCTCCCCCACTAGATCCCTCCTGGCTCACAGCTTTCTAAAAATTAAAATTTTATTGTTACTTGCTTTTTCATATGCCTGCACAACACAACAAGGTTGTTTGTTAGGGTTTTTCGTTCTTTTGGGTTTTTTTCATACAACTTGGGTTTTTTTATGAAAGCATGTATAATACAACTCTAGGAAAGGCAATATTAACAAAATATTCCCCTTTCCAAGACCTGAGATTCAATGACACTTGGATTTAGGTTACAAATATTAAAAAGAAGACAACATTAAAGCAGTGTCAGATGACAATGTGCTCAGGTGAATAATCCTGTTTGCTGGAGAAGGAGAGAAGTTTCCCACATAGATGTTTGCAGGACAAGGGCTTCTAGAAGCATAGAAGGAACAGAGTATAGTTTGTTCATTTAAAATAAAGAAAGGACATATTTTTCTTTCCCTAATTATCTCTCTCATGACTGCATCTTATCTGACATTTTTTCACTGCATGCCGATGAAAACACATGCACGCTGTGCAGGAGTTTACTTCCTTATCTTAGAGTCTTTTGTCATCAAAGCCCATGCTGTACCAGGACTATTGCAATCCACTTCATAGTATACATCGTAAGATAAATTGTCAGCAACTGATGAACTATGTACACTGTTTTTTTAAGCATAAATTCTAATTACTTGCCAACAGTATCTATCTCCTCTGCATTGCAAGGACTTCCAGGACAAGACAGGGAGCAGAACCCCTAATTCTAGGGATCCCCATGGAGCAGAACATCTCTATATATTAAAATAAGGATTTATATTTTAAGATACGTAGTATCTTAAGTGGGGATACCTTGTAGTGCCTTGGTTTTTTGAGACAACATGGTGATGGAACTTGTCATTGTACTCAGCAACTATGAAAGATTTCAGCAGTATAGTAAAAGCAAGGCCTCTTATAAAACCCTTGATTTAACAAATTACACAAGGGATTTACTACTTGTAATCTGTCTATTGAATCAAAGCATGCTGTGATCAGGATGTGGAAACACATTAAGCAGATAAGAGTGCATAGTTACCTTGAATTTTATATTCTGAGCTAAACTCTCCATTCTACAAGGAAAAATATCTTAAATTTCCTAACACAGTCAGAGGGTTTAATAAGGTATTGAGGCATTATATGTTATTCTTTAAATGACACACCTCTAAGGAGTAAAAAAGTGCAATATTAAGCATGAGGTGCTATCTGTTCTTAGGGTATACTTATCATTAATTTTAATGGAAATTGGACATACTCATTAGGGGAAATATAGGCCCCATTCCATTCAGTTTCTCATTTTGTACCAAAGTGCATACAGTATTTTTTTAATGGAGTATGCATTTGATTGTCTCTGTTCATTTTTAAAGATTTCCCAAGATGTTGTTTAAAAGTGAACACATCAGAATACATTTGTTAAATACTTATTTTATACAGTGAATCAGTTTGTGGCTAGATTCTTAATATTAGAAAGATCACATTTGCATTTTAGTAGAAATCCAAAAAATACTTTTTTATGTTTCAAGTTTAGTCTAAACTACTATTTTGGACTGCCATCCTTCATAAAAGGCATGAACTAATAAAGTCTTAGAAATATAGATATAATCTTTCTTTGAGAAATCACTTTTAAACAGATAGGATATTTCATCAGGATGAAGAACCACATGTGGTTAATTATACAAGGTTCAAGTTCTAAAATTTAATCAGATACAGATTCAAACTCATGTCTTGGTCTGTTATCACAAGGGAATATTTTTTAGGTGCACATGCACATTTCTTCTGCTTTTGAAAATATGTTTCACATAGTTGACTTTACTGTGGGAGCTTTTGTGACTACTCAATGTCAGTAATTTCAGCTTCATAGTAGAGTGAAAAAATGTAGGCAAAATTTAAGAGATACTTCAAGAAGCATTTGGACAATACTCTCAGACACATGGTGTGACTCTTGGGGTTGGTCCTGTGCAGGATCAGGAGGTGGACTTGATGAAATAGTTAATTTATGAAACTATCTAATTCAGTAAGGTAGGTGACAGTCAGTGCGCACTGCAGTGTATTTCTTTGTTGAATTTAACAGGCAACTTCTCTGATTAACAGCAGATGTGGTGATTTGATGTGGTGATTTCCATAGTGTGACAATATTTTCAGTAAGAACAACAGATTTATGTTGAAAAAAAATACTATTCAAAGCAAGCAATCATATATGAAATTGTAAATCCATCCCTTCTTTTGAGTTAACATTTAAATTGCCATTCTCACAATTTCATGTGTTTTAAGACACTATTGTGATGAATCAGACACATGAACATATGCTATTTAACATTACTTTAACTACTTCATACTTACAATCAGTATTTTTGGAGTAAATAGACTGTAATCAAACTAGCAAAAACTAGCGATGTTTTGCTTCTTGATTTACAGGTTTTGGTACAGGACTGTGAATGCTAATCATCTGTACTATATTCATTTCCCAAGCAGTAACTAAAATTGTTGATAAAGTTGAACTTCACATTCACTTTACATTTTCCAAAGCAGTGAAACTCTGCCAGTTTCTGAATTTTAGCCAGATGTGATATGTGGCTTGCCCCCAGGATCTGTTGGATTTCTCACTGTCTTGTTTAATAAAGCCAAGAACATTTTTCTGTTATGTGTTTGAAGAATCCAACATGTTCCAACCCAGAATTGCAACTGCAACTGAACAGTTCATTTCTTGCATTTATCTTACTCCTCAATCAGATAGAGGTTGAGTGGGACAAGAATGCTCTCTCTCCTTATTTAAGGTACAAAAGAAAGGTGAAAAAGTGGGAGCAGTTCTTAAACCTTTTTTCTAAAATGACAAGAGAAGGTTAGATCAGAACACAATTGGTACCCTACATCATTCATGGCTAAAATATTCTCAAGTAGTTTACTATCATGCCACATTTCAACAGCAAAATGTCTGGTTTTCTACTTGGAAATACTTTGCAGTGCTGACAGACAGAGGAATCAAAACATTCAGTGCTTCCTGAGGGCTTAAGGACCTGGGAGGAACTGAGAGTGTCACAGCCGGAAACAGAAGAAAATTTATTGTCTCCTTTTTAAGTGTTGCATGTGGTAAAGCTACTGCCCTGATACTAAAGAAGTGCAAAACTTTTCTGGCAGTATTATCACTCATACTAAGAGCTGACCTGAAACATTTCTATTTTATTTGTGTGCCATAACATCTAAGGGCAGTAATCACACAAAAGGATTTTGTTGTGCTAGACATCATTCTGTCATGGAACAAATATGTGAAAAAGTTATTTTCCAGATTATGATTCTTTTTGTTACAAATCCTTATATAGTGACCAGTGATAACAAATCAACACAAACATATCACAGTATTCATTAGTATACAAGATTTCATTTTTAGGATGTTCCAAACCCCTAAAACTGAATAAGTAGGAACAGAGTATATGGGAAAATGAAGTCTTTTTATCTGTAGAAATCCTACATGACCTCAAAAATGCAGACCCAAACCATATACATACCAGTTCAAATCATGTTACTATCAACATTCTCTCTAGGGTCAGATCTAATGCAGCCCATTAAAATGTTTTCATGCGTGTCATGATGTTAGAGCCCAAAGATATTATACTGTGAGCCAGAAGACAGAGGTTCTGTGACTAGGTGTTATCCTTCTGAAGCCTTTTGTCTGAGGCAGTAGAAATTGGTTAGAATGATCCTATGACAGATGATGTCATTCCAAACTGGGAGACAGCTTTGCTTGGGAAAGCAGGCTTTTTTTTTTTAAACTGTTGTTAGAGAAGCACAAAGAGGCTGAAAAGGAAAGCAAAAGTAACTAAGCAATAATGAGTACTGTCTGCTTAATAAAGAGAGGCTTAGTCAGATGTTGTCGTGTTTGTTGAAGGTGAACTTCATGGTCCTTCCCTGTGTCATTCTTCCCAGCTGGTGACAAAAACTTTTCACAGAAAATGAAAGACTGAGAGAGTTAGGCAATATGCCAATAACAAAACAGGGCAGGTGAGGAGGCAGACTCTGTTCTAGCTCATTAACAGAGTTCTCTGTTTTCTCCTTTTCTTCCCCATGCAATTCCAAAAGTAGACCATAGACATGGTAGTTTGCATGGTTTAACTCTGTATAAGAAATTGTAGGCCTTTAGATTCTGTTATGTAAAACCCCCCATGTCCTAGAGAAAGTAGTAAAAAAGAGAGGGAAAGCACCACAAGAAAGCAGGCAATGCTCACTCAGCAATGTGCACTCCACAAAAGACTTCCATTGGAAATGACAGAAAAGCATACATTAATCTGTAAACCTCTCCCACTATTAGGTCTAAAGAGCAACTTATTCTGCCTCAAAATAACATAATACAAGGTCTAAAATAAATATATTTGGTAGCTTATCAACTACAAATATTTCTATATACATGAGTCTGGTCTGTCAAAATATCATGGAAATTGTATATGATGAAAAACATTCTATAGACAGACAAAATTAATTTTGTTGTGCAGGGTTGCCATAATGCCAGTGGAAGTGCTGTTTAGATAACTAGCACTAAAGGAAAAATATGTAATAGTTGTAAGCTAAAAACCAGTTGTTCCTACAGAAGTATCTCTACTGATACTGCCTACGCCAGTAACATTTACTAAAATATTAAAATAATCTCTGCCAAAGTGAAACTCCTGGATCATCTAGTGAAAAGCCTGTTCTGACTTGATACAAGAGCTGCAATTCGTATCTTGAATGAGAACCAAGTATTCACAAACATTGTAATTTATAGAGGAGAGTGTTTGCAAGGTTTAATCATAGAAAATGTTTCCAGAGTTAGTCCCCAGGTAATTTTAATCAGAAATAAATTTTCATCCTGAAGCACTTTGCATACTAGGTTCTAGTTATTCAGCTAGAAAACACTGAATGTTCTGTTCCACAATATAAATAGCTTTACATTATTTAAATATATTTATATAGACTGTTACCTTAATAACCAGTAACAAAAATAGTTAAGTACTTAAAACTAAGAAGGGAATAATTCAGTTTATATACTGATGGGTAAGTAAGAAGCAGAATATAAAAACCACACTGGCCTTTGCAAGTGGAAGATATTTAGATCATAGAATCATAGAACAATACAGGTTGGATGGGATCTTGAAAGAACTTCTGGTCTAACCTTTCACAGGAAACAGAGCCTAGAAAACCTCTGATGTTAGGAACTCTACCATGTCCCCAGGGATGCTGTTGCAGGGAAAGATTATTGTCACTGTAAAAAATGTTCTTCTTGTACTGAGATGAAAACTTGTCCCAGTGGAACTTAAAGCTGGTAATTTTAGAAGTTTGCACTATCATTACAGAGGACAGAACAGGGACACAAAATGCATAGAGTTCAGTATAGAGGGGAAAACATCCACAGCTCTCAGCTTCATCCCTCTCTTTTCAAAATTAGAAAGTCCATGAACAGAATGGTAATCAAAATATATTCTTCATATATATAGGACAACTCCTGCTCAAAGTAGTTTGAAGAACCTGTTCACCAAGATGCACCTTCACTGTGCAGGGAAGCAAAGACACATCTCACAGATGCCTTCATGACAGACATAAACATGAACTACCTATGTTGCCTAATGCACAATGTATACTTGTTTGATTTACTTATAAATTTTAAAACATTTTAAAATATTTTGTGCTTTGACACTAACCATATATCTAATTACTCATTGCATAAATCTTTTCCTGCAAGGTAAATTTCTAATTTGAAGTTTGATATATTTGAAGGATTTTATTATTATTTCTTGCTTTTACTAGCTCTAGAATACTGCCATTCACTAAACTTGGAAATTATCACAATAATCTAAATTTTCACATAGTAAAAATATTTATTGCCCTCAGGCACAAAATATTTTGTCATTTGCTCAAAATCTCATTTAAATGAGAAATATGATCAACATTTAATCATTTCTTTAGAAAAAAACCATTAAGACATGCCAAATTTTCAATGAACTTATTCATACTGATTCTAATAAGCTGAACAACTTGATTTGGCTCCAGCTATCTTTTTTCCATATGGAAGTGCTTCTACTAGCTTTCTTTCAGATTATGTGGTTAAGAAGAGGATGTGGAGAAAAGTCTTATGTTGGCTTTTGTGGCATAAATTCATTTTGAGGACTGAAACATGAAATATAAATTGCTCTCAGTAAGCCTGCACCCTGAGGGCATGTTTTGGCACTATCACAACCAAATCTGTACCTTAACAATCTGTTTCTAAATTCACAAAGTATATAACAGGTTTAAAGATGCATTCAGTTTACACTGAGCATAGATCTACATTTCATGCATAGCATGCATTTTCACTTAGGTATTTTGCACTACAGCTACTTTAGTGTTGTGCACAAAGGCAATTTTAGCAAGTTAAGGATGGAGGACACAGCTAATAGTACAGCAAAGAAAGCACACAGATCAGTGCAGTGAAAAGAAAAATAGATGTAGTAAAGAGAGAAAAAAATTATGATCAAAGAATGAAAAAACTCCTTTTCTAATTACCTAAATGAAGAGAAAAAGACATCTTTTGTACCAAATAAAAATTATTAGGGTGCAATCTGACAGAGTTCAAGTCCTTCTAAGGCTCAGCTACCATCAAAAAGAATATCCTTTACTTCTCCGTAGCTTCAAATACAAATTTCTGTAAACCATTTTGTAAAAAATCATTGATCTTATTCGCTGAAAATAGGTGACTTATTTTATTACATTAATTTTCAGTTGTTGAGTAATGGCATACAAAGCAACAGCACTAGCAAAAGGAGACAGTGGAAATCTACACTGGACAAGGACTGGACAAGACAAGATTCCTCTTAGCAAAAACACCATCTAAAACTGATTCAGTATTCTTGTAAAACCTCAGCCACAGAAAAGAATGGTCAAAGGATGTGAATGAATGCAACATCAGAAATTAAAATATTGTGCTTTCCCAGAATTTTACATTGTGACAGTTGGTCATAAATTTTTTCATGGATCCAGGTTTGATATATTGTAAAGGAAGTTTACATCCTCAATTTTAAGAAGGACTGGGGACCTGTTTATTTGATCTGCCCTTAGCAACCAATGCACAAAACCTAAAGTCTCTGGAAGTGCTTGTTGTACACTCAGCTGTTAGCCTGAAAGAAGACCATGGAAAGACAATAATCTCTGCTCTCATCATCCATCCAGGATATTTGTCCTCCCTTCACACAGACTCAGTGAATGGTGGAGAAGTTAGGACAGAAAATATACACTAAGAAAAATTTGTTGCTGAACAAAGACTTTTCTATGTTCCATATGATGACATTTGCACAGACATTAGAAGAAGAAATTGATACTTGAGTTGATAAGGCAAAAGGTAAATAATTTGCTGCCATCCTGGAATATGGCATTTCTGTGTCACCTCCTTGTTTTCTTCTTTAGAATTATCAACTGTCACACACTATCAGTAAATGAAGGAGATCACCTTGAAACGGCCAAGTCCTATGAGGAGAGGCTGAGAGAGCTGTGGTTGTTTAACCTGGAGAAGAGAAGGCTCAGGGGTGACCTCATCACTCTCTACAATGACCTGAAAGGAGGTTGTAGCCAGGTGGGGGGTTGGTCTCTTTTCCCAGCCTGCTCTCAGTAAGACAAGAGGGCATGGTCTCTAGCTGAATATGAGTCAGTAGTGCCCTGGCAGCCAGGAAGTACAACTGGGTCCTGGGGGGCATCAGGTAAAGCATCACCAACTGGTTGAGAGAGGTGATTTTCTAACTCAGCTCTATGCTGGTGTGGCTTCATGTTGAATATTGTGTGCAGTTTTGGGCACCACAACATAAAAGAGATATAAAGCTATTAGAGATCATCTGAAAGAGGACAATGAAGATGGTGAAGGGCCTTGAGAGGAGACCGTATGAGGAGTGGCTGAGGTCACTTGGTCTGTTCAGCCTGGAGAAGAGGAGACTGAGGAGAGACCTCATGGCAGTCTACAACTTCCTTATGAGGGGAATAGGAGAGGTAGACACTGATCTCTTCTCTCTGGCGTCCAGTGACAGGAAGGCTTAGGTTGGATATTAGAGGAGTATTCTTAACCTGGAGGGCAGCTGGGCACTGGAACAGGGTCCTCAGGGAAGTGGTCACAGCACCAAGCCTGACAGAGTTCAAGAAGCTTTTGGACAACACTTCCAGGCATATGGTGTGATTCTTGGGGCTCTCCTGTGCAGCCAGGGGTTACCTTCCAACTCAGAATATTCTATGATTCTGTAAAAGATTCTCCATTCTCCACGTGCTTAAATTAGCTTTGTGAAGTTTATATACTGAAATTTCTCAAATTACATAACACTAATACATACTTCAGGTCATTATATAAACCTTCATTTTTTTTAGGTTGGAGGATGAAATCAAAGTTTTAAGTTTAAACACTCTTTCTCTTTAAGGTCAGAAAAATAGCACAGACAAATGTGTTGTGTACATGCAAAAAGTACAGCCACTAAAACACACAAGTAAACAGGTTATTTAAGAAAAAAAAAAATCTAAATATCATGATCAAATATACTGAATTCCTGAAGCCATTTCTCTGTGAACATTGCTCTGTTTCCTTTTATAACCTTTCATTCAGTAAAACATAGGATGGATACCATGTAGGGCAAATACATAAGTATCACATATCATTTTATGGCATAGGTCTTACTTTCTTTAAGGAGGATGTCAGATACAGCTTAGGCTGTATGAGCTGAGCTGTCTGCAGCTGTGATACAGAAGCAGATTCAGGCAGAATATGCGCAGCTGAACCAGTATGTATTTTAAATCCAGCGGAGTTGTGGCTGAATGCCAAAGAGGCAAATAATATCAAAGCATTTTACAAGCATAGTGAGGTGAATGATAATGATCTAGAGTAGTGTTTTTCACATTGTATTCCAGGAGACAACCCAGTCCTACAAGCAGCTGGCACTAGAAAGACCCAAGAAACACCTCGGGTGGTGATGCCTCCTGTTGGCTATTTTGGAATGGGTTGTGCTAATGACAGATTATATCAGAGGTGTCCTGCTGTAGGTTAACCCCAGTAGGCAGCTAAGGATCAACCAACCTCTTACTCACTCTCCCCAGGAGTGATGAGGGAGAGAGCCGGAATGGTAGAAGTGAGAAAACTCAGGGGTTGAGATAAAGACAGTTTGATAGGGAAAGCAAAAGCTGCACATGCAAGCAAGGCAAAACAAGGAATTAATTCACTACTTCCCATGGTCAGACAGGTGTTCAGTCATTCCAAGGAAAGCAGGGTTTCAGGATGCATAACCACCACTTGAAAAGGCAAACACCATTGCTTCAAACATTCTTCCTTGTTTATGCCAAATTTTATTGCTGTACATCATGTCATTAAATATGGAACATCCCTTGAGGTCAGCTGTCCTGCTTTGTCCCCTCCCACGTTCTTGTGCACCCCCAGTCTACTCACTGGCAGGGAGATATAAGTAACACAAAAGACCTTGGAGCTGTGCAAGTACTGCTCAACAACAGCTAAAATATACCCATCTTATCAGCACTGTTTTCTTCACAAATCCAAAGTATAGCGCCATATGATCTATTATAAAGAAACACTGCAGCTGAAGATGTTGAAGAGCACAGGACCTAAGATTCATAAATGACACAGACGCAGGACTCAAAGGAACACTGAACAAGTCTGTAGATGACACAAAAATGGGAGAAGCTGTTGACTCCCTCAAAGACAGGGAGACCTTGACAAATTAGAGGACTGGGCAATCACCAGCCATATGAAATTCAACAAGGAAAAGTGCCGAATTCTTCAAGTGGAATGGGGCAACCCTGGATATACAAACAAATTGGGGAATGAGATGCTGGAAAGCAGTGCCATGGAAAGGGACCTGGGGTCCTGTTTGCTGGCAAGTTAAATATGAGTCAGCAATGCCTTGGCAGCCAGGAGGGCCAGCTGTGTCCGGGGGCATCAAGCAAAGCATCGCCAGTTGGTCGAGGGAGGAGATTGTTCTGCTCTGCTCTGCACTGGGGCAGCCTCACCTTGAATATTGTGTGCAGTTTTGGCACCAAAATATAAGAAAGATGTTAAGCTCTCAGACAGTGTTCTAAAGAGGGTAAAGATGGTGAAGGGTCTTGAGGGGAAGCTGTATGAGGAGTAGCTGAGATCACTTGGTCTGTTCAGCCTGAAGGAGAGGAGACTGAGGGGAAATCTCATTGCAGTCTACAACGTCTTTGTGAGGTGAAGAGGAGGGCCAGACACTGATCTCTTCCCTGTGGTGACCAGTGACAGGAGTCGAAGGACTGGCCTGAAGTTGTGTAAGGCAAGGTTTAGGTAGATATTAGAAAGAAGTTCTTCACCCCGAGGGTGGTTGGGCACTGGAACAGGTTCCCCAGGGCAGTGGTCACAGTACCAAGCCTGATAAAGTTCAAGAAGTGTTTGTACAACACTCTCAGGCACATAGTGTGTCTCTGTGGTCCTGTTCAGGGCTAAGGGTTGCACTCACTGATACTTGTAGGTCCCTTCCAAGTCAGCATATTCTGTGATTCTGTGAATACAGTTCTGTATCACTATGCTATGCGGTTTGTCCTTTCTTGTATGCTGGCTTTCCGTAGCCAAAACATAAAGGAAAGAGAAATGTCCTTCAACCCTTCTGAACCCTATCTGGAACTGAATATTCCAGAACAATAAGCAATCAATTTCATAACTTCCAGATGTTATACCTATGTACACGTAGAAATTTAATTTAGAAATTATAGTGTATCTGTAGAGAAAGTTCCAACCTATCTGAAATATATGAGTGTATTTTCTCATATCTTTAACCTGTCATAACTGCAATAAAAACCAATTTTCTCTGAAGATTTTGAGGCTTCCCTGCACCATTAGTATAATGCTGTAAAACTCTACCTAGTTTTACTATTGGCATTATCATAAACAATGTCAAGTCTCAGAGCATTCAAAATTTGAATTAGGGATTTATTTGTGTTGAAAAGAATGTTCTTGTAATGTGAAGTGAAGGAAAACGTCTTCTGAGCAACCCTGATTTTAATAAATTGAATCAGAATTTTCCAAACCTCTGGACTTTTGAGATTCTGCCATCCCTGATAGCCTATTTCTGTATTTTTTTATTAAATCTTATTTTTTAGAGGAATATGCTTCTATTATAATATAGGTAAATGCTAATCAAATCTTTAAGGACAGTGAATACTAGTTCCACCCAAAGACAAAATATAGTTTCTTGATTCAAAGTGTTAGAAATGTCCCAGTCTGCATTTTCATTCATGTCTGAATTTTCTAGGAAATCAGAGTATGTTTCATAATCTTCCAACTGAACACTGTGATCCAGCAATTTTTGTGTTATTGCCAAAACCAGGTTCCTCTGAGAATATTGTTTGTAGTCTGTAGACAGTCCTGTCTGATAAGGTCATAAATAGAAAAGTTCTACTTTATAAAACTAAGGAATTCAACAATTTCATTGTTGACTGTAATATATAAAATAAAGGGAAGAATTATTATTTAAAAATCCTATTTTCTATGATGATCAAAATCTCAAACATATGTAATTTAAGCCACAATTACATTTAATTATGTAGACACAAAGTTAGATATAAGTACACAGTTCAGCAAGGCAAAAGAGAATGCACCATTTTTCAGTAATTGCTGTTTACTGTTGAAAGAGCGATACAAATGACTGTTTTATGACATTATACAGGTACATAAATGCATCAACTTGCAAATTAGGACAAATGCAACTGACAAAATGGGCAAAACCCAATGTTGACTTCTCAGCTAGACATCCCAGTTTTAGGGGGAAGACATGATACAGGAATAGGCTCGTGGTCATTTTAGGAATAGAAATGACAGGGCATAGTTCTGCTCTTGACTCACAGTTCTTTTTGGATTACAGAGTAGTTGCAAAAGGCAAAATTTTCAAAACTAACTAGTGAGTTTTGACTGTTCAGCTAGAGCTTTCCGATATTATCAGTCTTCATATTACAGTGATGTCAGAAATCCAAGTCACTGAGAAGCATCTCAGCTACTGAAATACTCCATATCAATCACTTCAGAGTGCATACTTCAGATCATTATCATGTGAATAGTATTGCTTCCTTTTTTCCCTGCTTGTCAGCATCATCTTCTTAGTCTATAAACTCCTTGGAGAGGACTTATTTCTTGCTGTATATTTTGCAGAGTTCTTGACACAGTGGGACCTTGACCTTGCTCAGGTTTTCTGCTTTTTTTCAGTAAGATTAATTATAATTAGTAATTGGAACAATAACAGAAAAACTTTGATTTTGCATTCAAGATAGATAGGCATTTTCATGTGGATTTGTAATGTAAGGTTTAATCAGTTAAAAAGTAAACTCCAAAAATCCGTCTGGAGGGTAAAATAAATTGGTTCCACATTTCTCCTGTCACATAAAACTGCTCTAGACATTGTCATATGAAAAACAGTTCCACATTTGTGTTAATTTCTGATTTGGCATAAGGCACCATTGCTTGGTCTTGGTGATGGCAGCTGAGAATTTTTCAGTAGGAGATCAGCAATTTAAGATGCTTGTGAGCTCTGAAACACACAAAAGTACACAGAGTGAATGTCATTTTATGCAGTTAAAATTCTGGATTCCTTTACAATAACCAAAAATATTTTGTTTTATTCAATAAAAAATTAATACATTGTAAGGTGTATATTTTATCACCTGTTAAAATGTCAGTAAAATCTGCATTAGTCTGAGGAAATATATATGCTACCAAGAACTTCCTATAAATCACGGTATCTACTCTGACTCCCCCCAAAAATGCTTTTTAGGAAAAAAATCTTAAACATTTCAACGTTTAAACAGAACAGGACAAAATATACAAATTTTACAGTCTGATGACCAATATATACAGTGTATCTGACAGACATGGAATTTAATTTTGCATCAAGAGATTTTGTACTGACTTCAAGGAGAAGGACTTTGTATTATCATGAAGATACATCATTGTATAAGCTATCTTGATTAACTAATTAGCTTAGTAACAACTTTGACAGAAACACTGTGGAAAAGGAAAAAGTCAGAAGCATATTACCATGCGAAACATTTACACAGAGAAATTCCTTCCATGTTACTTTCTGTACTGTGTCAGTAAAGTGAGTTAATTTATAAACAGGAACATTTCAATTTCCAATGTTGTTCCTTTTAAATTAGTGAGTAAACAAGTAAACAAGATGAACCAGTGTTTACTTTCCAGGCACATGTATTGCAAATAATAGGACTTTTTGAAAAATAATCAAATGTCCTTAGGAAGTTTACAAATTTATTCAGCAAAGTAAACATGTTAAAGTAAAATTGTATTTTTTCCTATGTAAGACATAAGTTCAAAGTGTTGCTTACAGTAGCCTGTAAAAATGATTCCTAACACATCTTTTCTGTGAGCTACCTCTAATAAAATATTACCATTGCACTTCATTGCAGCATCTTGTCATCATCCATTACAATATTCATCTCAACATTTTAAATCCATGTTTCCCAAGCAATCTTCTACAGAGGGTTTTGCTGTGATATCTCATCAAAACCAAAAAAGAAAGAGCTAAATACATGTTATGGTTTGTCTGTATGACTCCAGCTCAAATAAAATGTCATTGTAGATTGTACAAATCACTATGAACAAATGCAGTCTTCAAGCCTGGTGTAAAACATCCCCAGATAAGACTCTAAGACTATCAAATGCAGCTTTGGGACACGCTTTTGTCCCCTTCATCTTTAAGCTCATAGCTCAATCCAATTATCCACAATTTAGCCTCTGCCAGTGATTTGTGTACACTTGTGTTGCAGAGGAGGATTTTTTTGTATCACTCAAGTGTAAAACTTAAGCTTACAAGCCAAAAACATCTTCAAAAGAAACCCATGAAATGACACAGTAAAAGCATGAGACAGGAGCCTAAGATACAAAGAAAAAAAAAAAGAAAAAAACCACCCTAGTTTCTAATCACATGTATTAACTTTCACCTCAATAACTTCTTTTCAATGAAATCTCCAAAACACAATTTGCTTATTTAGTTCATCAGTTAAGAAAAGCATTGCACATAAAAAATTTTCTTCCAACAAATACAGAAGTGAGGGAAATTTGGGATAGAGCTATATAAAGTTCTGAATTCCAAGATAGAAACCATTAGAAGTTAAAATAAGACAGCAGTTTTCCAGAAGTTAAATGCTTGTTTGTGTATTAGTTTTTTGCCATTATTTCCACATCCCATGGAGTTAAAAATACAGAATTAGATCTTTGGTTCTATCCAACTAAAACCATCCAGAACAAACTTCTAGAATATTTGTCTGGTCCTTTAAATATAAATATTTTTAGGTTCTCATTACTCATATTATTATGAGAAACCATTCTGGCAGCTGAGGACTAAGTGACCAAGACGCTTTCTTTAGCCCTCTTTATATGTCTCACACCAAGCGAGAAGACCAACTGATTTTCTGTCTACTACATTCTGCTTGAGTATTCCTCAGAATGCAGCTACTGGTCTTAGATAGCTTCTGACCACTACTAGAACAAGACTGTTTTGTTTAGCAGTTGACATCATTTTGGAATGAACTGCAAGTTCTGACTTGCATTATTTTGTCACATGCTTTTAGTCACATGATACTCTAACCATTCTGAAGTCACATTTAGTCTAATAATTTATTCCATGGAAAAATATCCTAAGAAATATCAGAGAATTTTCTACGTTCTGGTGTAATCGTTCTGAGCAGATTCAAACTTACACTTCAACAGTAATTTCTTAGCATTCTATTTCTACTTCAGGGAAAAATGCAACTCTGTCCAGGAAAAGGGACCTGACAAGGCTTATAGTGGCACACGAATCTCTGGTTGATGTTGGAGTACATCAAAGCTGCTAAAAACATTGCATATTACAGTTGATAGATCAAGTGGCCCTAACATAGCACTGGATACCACAAGAACGACACCATAGGAACAAAATATGGAAAAATAAGGTTTCATTCACAATTCACAATGATAAAATCACATGCCACCTGAATGTCTTCTGTTCCATTAATTTGTTTATACAGGGTAACAAGTCTGTTTCTAATCAGTTTATGAGTTAAACTTTGACAATCCACAACAAAACCACATTGTTTTAGATTAAAAAATTAGAAGTCATACTTATTTATGTTAAGTAAAAGTAACTGTGCTTAGTATGATGTCCAGAGAAATGATAGGCTATACCCATCGCTGATATTGCATATGCCATTCCAGAATTAAACGGTTCATAATCTTAAATCTTAAAACCTAACAAGCAAACATAATACATGCAGCAGCCTTCAGGGTCAGGGTAAAGTGTAGTACCTGAACACTCAACCCAAATATTTCTATTGTTCTCCTAGCTGAGAGCCTCCTATCAACTTGTTATACTTTTACCACCTCCACAAGTTGTTTTTTTACTACCACCACAAGTTACCATTGCGAAATGATTTCATAACTTATCAAATCATGGTCATACATGCTTGCCATCTTTCAGATATGCAGTACAAATGGTAATTATAGTCACTGTAAATGATACATCTTCTCAGTGATTCAGATTCAGTGAATTAACCTTAAATGCAAGGCAGATTTAAAGATGAACCATTTACTTAGATAAAAGAAAACAGAAAATATAATTAATCATTTGCCTATCCTTCAACCCAAGTTTACAAAACCACGGTACAACTTTATTGAGCTCAAAATTGAAGGGTGACAAGGTTAATACATAGCTTTAGACCTCATGGTTTCATTAGCAAACACATTACAGACTGCAAAGCTGAACTGACAGTAAACCGAGGCCCAAACAAAGTAAATAATTATTGGCTTGGCAAATGACGAAGCACTTGCAGAGTTTGTTTACATTTAGGTTTTGGAAAATTCATGTTGGCAACAAGTCAAATACAGTTTGACGAGTCATTGTGACAATTGCTCACAGATGCAGCTGGAAGAACAACAAAAGAATGGATTTATGGTTCTTTTCTCCACTGCATTTTTCCCCTTTGTTGCTTTCTTTTCTTGTGCTGTTTCTTCTTTCTCTTTTTTCTGACCTTTTTTTTTCTTTTTTTTTTTTTTACCATTTTGGATCAATAACAAACTTGTAGCCACAAAGATAAGTGGGTTTTCATGGCAGATGGGCCTTGGAATGTATAAAAATCTCATGTTGCTTTTTGTCTTTTGGCCATATATTGGAAAAGACACAGCTGTGTTCAAGCTGTACTCATAAAAGCCTTGCTCCCTGACAAAATGTATGAGTGCCTTCAATTCTTGTAGGTCTGCACTGGATTTTCAACAGAAATACATCACTTCAATGCTGCTGCACTGTTAAAAAACTTTATCAGATGCCAAGGGTATGGAATTATGCCTAGCCTCAATTCCTTTTCTGCAATTCATTGTTTGGCTACAGAGAAGAACTTGAATATATTGCTGGAATTCAACTAATAAGTCAACCTATGAAAATGGAAAATAATTCAATATCTTGTAGCTGATGTTGAAAATTGTGAAACTGCAGTTATTTTTCCAATATTTTGTACAATATACAACTATTCTAAACAATTAATATATTCCACATTCTAATATGCAGTAGTATCACTAGACAAAGAGTCAGTAACAATTGAGTATTCAAAAAGAATGTTCACATAGAATCAACAAATTATACACAGAAGGGGACTATTTATTCAAACTCAAGAAAATTCTGCAAGTGGAAGACAATAATTGCTTTAGCTCACTTTCAGTCAGAGTAAGCTGAAAAAGCTGATCAATTTTTGTCAGATCAGCTCATTTAATTAAGTGTATTTCACATAAGAAAATTAAGATTCCCAGTCTGGTCAACAGAAACCTACTTTATCTTCCCCAACTTAGTGAACTACCAAACTGAAGTCTCATTAACCCGTGCTTTTGAACACTAGTAACACAACCAAATATTTCAAAATTAAGCATACAGACTAGAAACAGAAACTTTAGTGATCATTTGTGCACCTTAGCTATTTTGCAGTTGTTTGCAATGTATTGTCTATAGTATGCTAATGTAACTACATTTTTATTAGTCTGAAAAGAATTAGAATACAAACTGTGATAAACTACATTTTTGCATTTCACAGAGCAACTATAAAATAACATAATAATTTTAAAGGCTCATTGCATTTGTCCCAGAGAAACAGAATGAGAAGGAACAGTCCTCTCTGAAGAACGATCAGGCCAGAATATATTAGGCATAAATGCTCCTTCAAGATCTTGGGTAGATGACAAGATTTTCTCAGCTTGCTGACATTCACTGATTAAGGACCAAAAAGGGCCATATGTGCTGTCTTTCCAAGCTATAGATGCATTGACATAGGAATTTTGCATAAGAGATTGTTCTGTGCTGAAGATATAGCTTTGTTTTCATTTAGCTGGTTTTATTTGCTGTGTAGGAGAAACTATAGGAGCAGAGACAAAATATCTGTGGAAAGCCACAATGCAAGAGTATTCACAGTTGAAATAAATGATGTCATTCAGTAAAATTAAGTATTATTAACTGATATCATCATCACTATGTTTTCCAGTAAAATGCTTGAAGAAAGTGAGATTAAAAAGGTTTAGAGAGAATAAAGTTCTCAATAGATGCAGAAAAAATCACATTTGTAAATACAAATGTAACCAGGGAAAAATCCATAATAAGAAAAAACAATGAGAAAATGGCATGGTGGAAAGTACCTCCAGTGGGTGTATAAACAGAAAGCAATATTGATTAAGGCATATTCTAATCAATATGCAGATACTTCAGCACTTTAAATGCAGTGGCTTTGATGGCCTAAAGGGAACATTTTTCTTCTGAGTGCAAAGGTTAGCTACCTGCGCTCTAACAACTGGGGAGATGTGATACAGTATAATTATTATGGGAAATCAAATTCTTACAAAGAATGCCAAAAGTGCTAAACATCAAGGAGATAGACAGCACTGGCAGAAATGTATTGTTTGTTTGATTTTAACATAAATGTTTGAGTAAACCTTATAATAACACTTCAACTATATGGCATTTATCACCTTGATATTAGTAAATGTCCTCTAAATTTATCCTTGCTAATATTAGTGAACAGTGGTGAACATGGAAGTCTGAATTTCTTTGCAGAGAAGCACCATCATCAGTGTATTTTATGAAAAATACTTGGTTTTCCTTATCTTTTGTCCAAAACCCATCAATATTGTTTGGACATCAGAAAACTTGCCTTACTATGAGCCCTTTATTGAGAAAATTTTTAGGAAATTACTCTAAAGCTCCTCAAGAACTCACAGTGTCCTGCTGATGCCCAACTGCTGGTTTGTGCATAGAATAAGTGCCTGCGACTCAGTGACTTACTCCTACATTGGCTTCACCTTTTCCCTTCCTCAGCACAGGAAATTAGTTTGAAATAGCACCTTCTAAATCTGCACATTTCTTAAAAACTGTCTGCCATGAGCTAACTTGTCTTTGCTAGCCTGCAATTGCCTCTCAAAGTTTGATCGAAGTCTCAGCAATTTGGTAGAAAAGTGATGTCAGTTTTCCCAAGCAGTGTCAATGTTCACGAATTTGCAGATGCCCTATTCTCTACAGACCAAAACCTGTTTGATCTCTGTCTTTGCCATCTGCTACTGTTACCTCATGACTAAACCAGAGGAATCATTTTCCAAACTACGTAATCATTATCTACAATAATACAGGTCTGGGTTGGTATGTCCCAAGAGCATTTTAATCTTTCCAAAGATCTGAAGTTTTCCTCTACTGTTTGATATTTGATATATAAAAAGGTTTTGTAGCTTATTCTTTTACACTGACTTTATTGTCAGGCAGATGAAAATTGAAATGTCTTGGTAGAAACAAAAGTCATAGAGCTCTATCTACATTATGTATAACCTGCACAGAGTTTAAAATGGTCATCAACATCACTACTGTATCACTTTGTGCTGTGCAAGTTTCATTGGTTGGATTCAGTGATAACTACAGATGCTCAACATCTCTTACTATCAAGCACATAAAAAAATAAATCTTCTGAACAAGCTATGCATACAAATACATATATCTGATAGAAATACAAGATTGCCTCAATAATATGCAATGTGATACACTAATCCCTTCCAGTGATAAATCCCAGGTAACATTAATATACAGCTCTGGGTATGCATCATAAAGTGCTTAAAAGTCAACATAATTTTTCATTTTTAGAACAGTTGTTAGCTTTTTTCCCAAATTGAAAAGTATTCACAAAAAATGCTTTAGAGCAAATCTGAGCAGTTTATATGTTCATCAGCAACTGATAGTTGTGTCAGTATAAGAAGCAGCTTTTCAGGACTGGTATCTGATTTTGTAGACTTACCTTGAGATGTCAGTTAAATATATTGTATTAGAAGATCCAAATTCAAGTTGTAAGCTCAAACAGGCAATACATAATTAAAAACTACTAAAAGCTATGTCTCTTTATTAATATAAAGCATCACTCCAGCGTAACATAATACCAATAAAAATGTTGTCTGGGCACTGATAGACAGATTTCAAATTTATTCTAGGATCATGTTAACAATTATCAACAAGATCTAGGTTGAACATGCCCTGAATAATCTGGAATTCCTGACAGTTAAAAGTTTTTACATACCAGAGCACTTCCCTAACTTGAGCAAAGAAAATAATTTAGTACGGTAAGAGACTGTTAATTGTTTTATTACACCAGGGTGGTTCTAGAGGTATTCTGCCTAACACTCTGGAGTTGAATATATGTAAAATATCGAGGCTTGGAGTACAGCCCTCTGATCTAAGGAAAGGATGGTAGAAATAGGTGTTTTGCTCAGGGGAAAAAAGAATGGCATTTGATGCTACTTCTCTGTTTTGTGGACTTCATAAAGAGCGTTTCCAAAAGAGGGCAAATACCAAGAGTATTTATCACGCCTTGGTGGGATTTTAGCAGAGTTTGTCTGAGATTAATTCATTTTAAGATGAGTGGAAATGAAAATAATCTTCAATGGAAACTCAAATATACAAAATATCCATATATGTAGTACTGCTTGGAGACAGAATAAAAAGTGGTGTTGCCTGTAGGTGTCTGGTAGATTTGTTGGTTACTTTAAAGATTTTTTAGATGGGCTTCAGAAAATAGTCTGAGCTTAATCAGATTTAGCAGACTACATTTTAAGAAACAGAATGCATGATTTAAAAATAAGATTTGAGAATTTTATACAGTTGCAACTAACTACCAAACCCATAAAAGGTCGAGGAAGTTAATCAGGATTCAAGAATCATCAGGATTCAGACTGCTAAATTTTAAAGCACTGAAATTTAAGTCTGCAGCCTAGGACACCACCAGTCAGAACAGGAAACAAACTGACAAAGAAGAACAAACTCTTCAATTTGTCCATCCTTTTAATTTAAAATGTTAATACATCTCTATAATGGGATCACAACTTTGCACATTCATAATACTAACCAGGATTTTGAAGTCTAATCTGAATATTCAGATATTCAGATGTATATTTAAATAATATAAAAACTCATGCAATGTGAACTTAAAGTACTCATTTCTCTTTTAAATGTATCACCAAAGTCTAAAATATAAGAACAACAGGGGTTTTTTCTCTTGTTAAGGAAAAATACCAAACGGAATAAGTCCAAATAGATATGTTATAGCAACATATGGATAAAAAATGGCCTGACACATAAAAAATTAAACCAATCCACTGGTCTCGAGATTTATTTTTGCTGTGACTCTTGCAAGTCTTCACTAAGTCAATAATGTTCTTTTAATATCATTGCCACTCTCTCTTCTATGGTCTTTTGCTTGTCATTGTTCTGTTGCTTCTGCATTTTCCTATGAAGAATTACACCAAAATATCTTTGAGACAGGGACCTCACAAAGTTTCTGAATACAATAAGCTGCCTAGCCCGAACAGGGGAAGTGTAAAATAATAAACAAGCCAGCCAACCAGACCTCACACTTCATCATCTCACAGTGGCTTGCAGTAATATTTGAATGCATTGTTCCATCTCATAAAATCTGGCCATAATACAGTACTTTAGGGAATCAAGAAATAATGAAATTTGCCACTGTTGGCTCTCTCTACATCACACCAGTGTTGACTCTGATGTGGCTAATGGACGCAGATACAATGACTGCTTATGTTTCCTCAAACAAAGCAGAAAAAGCAGATCAAAGCAGATATTCCCCACTCTATCTCCATGACCTTACCTCTTACTCTTCAGCAGAATAAAGGTCTACCTGGCTAGACAACCGGATTTTTACCTTCTCTTGGTTTTGTTGTCAGAGTAGAAAAGAACAAGTAAGCAGAAATTCAGATTTCTAGGACATTTTAGTTAATAGCTACCAGGTAGTAAGGAATAATACTGAGCATGTGTTTAGAGCACCTGTAGCGTGGTTCCATGCTGCTGGTCACTGAATGGGTGCAAACTCATGAAGAAATCATGAGTTACAAATTGGTGGACAGACTTTATTAATTAACAAGCTGTTAACTTGTTTTGTTCATGTGTGCCTGGGCAGAGAGATGGGAGATGCTCCATCCGTGGAACTGTTCAAGGTCAGATTGGACAGGGCTTTGAGCAACCTAGTCTAGTGGAAGATGTCCCTGCTTATCCACCTTTCAAGGTTCCTTCCAACCCAAACTATTATATGATTCTATGATTCTACAAAAGTAGGGTAAAAAAGCATATCTGTGGCAAAAGGTAGAGCCTTATAGAAAATATACATACAGGAAAGGCTATGGGTGGAATAGTAATAACCCATGAATAATGTCTTTAGAGAAGACTTATATGTCATGTCTTTCTAAGCTTTGAAAGTTGTAGACTTTCCCTCATATTACCAAAAGTTGCTCAAGGACTCTGATAAATCTATAATGGGAAAAAAGATTTCACCCTTTCAATTGAAAAAAAAAAATAGAAGTAGAAAATAACAGTAAAATCTCCACTCAGCTTGTCTTTCTAGCCCTCTCTCAAGATATGCCTCAATACTTTTTCTTTATTTCTTCCTTAGTAAGCACCTCTTTTTTTCTTAAAGAATAATAAATCACACTATTTATTGATTTATTTTATTCCTCACATAGAGGAGTTTCTGAGCATACTTTATTTTTAAAGAAACATATCTTCATAACCTTGTAGTTTGCCACAACAAGCCCATGCAGCACTATAGGCTGGGGACAGAGTGGTTGGAGAGCAGCCAGGCAGAAAGGGACCTGGGGGTCCTGATTGACAGCAGACCGAACCAGCAGTGTGCCCGGGTGGCCAAGAAGGCCAATGGTATCCTGGCCTGTATCAGGAATAGTGTGGCCAGCAGGAACAGGGAAGTGATGAGGCTGCACCTCAAGTACTGTGTCCCCTCATTTAGGAAGGATATTGAGCTACTGGAGCATGTCCAAAGAAGAGCAAGAAGGCTGGTGATGGGTCTGGAGCACAAGTCCTGTGAGGAATGGCTGAGAGAGCTGGAGTTATTCAGTCTGGAGAGAAGGAGGCTCAGGGGAGACCTCATCACTCTCTACAACTACCTGAAAGGAGGCTGTAGCCAGGTGGGGGGTCAATCTTTTCTCCCAGGCAATCAGCAGTAGGACAAGAGGGCAGTAGGACAGTCTTAAGCTACAAGAGGGGAGGTTTAGGTTAGACATCAGGAAGAAGTTCTTTACAGAGAGAGTGATCAGACATTGGAATGGGCTGCCCAGAGAGACATATGGCTGTCCCTGGAGGTATTTAAGAAAAGACTGGATGTGGCACTTAGTGCCATGGCCTAATTGACAAAGGGATGTTAGGTCCAAGGTTGGACTCGATGATCTCAGAGGTCTTTTCAACCTAGCTGATCCTGTGATTCTGTCTGTGATTCTGTGAAATGTCAGCATTATAGCATTAATGAATGAAGAACACCTAATATATAAATAAACAATAGGTTTCATCTTATATAACAGTGTAATTATGCATAGAAGAATCAAAATACAAATGCAGCAAAGCTAGCAAAATGTGAAAAAAATATGTGACCAAAATCTTTCCATTCCTCCCACACACATAGTTTTTTAAATACAGGCAAAACTAATTTATGACCAAAAGCTGTTCCATAGTATTTTAGTGCTTCTTATATCAAACACCAGACCTTAGTTTGCATTTCAGCATTTCTGGCCCATATTTCAGTTTTAACATGACAACACATACAATTTTCCATAGTATGGATAGCTTCAACTTGTTTACACAGATTACAGTATTTTGCACATTTTCCATAGGACTGTGTAAGTCTGATCTTCCTATTCTTGTAATTTATAGTTTTAACTGTTGGAAGCATGTAATTTAAATGTTTACATGTAGTTTTACATTATATACAGATTCTGCATACCTCTGGATTCCATCTGTGGACATACTGAGACTAGCCATTTATTATGAAAACTTTCACCCAGCATAACTTAGGAGGCCTAAATCATAAATCAAGAACTAGATTGTACTTGCTTGTTATCAATTTCTTTATATAAAGAGAAAAATTGTAACCACTTTTTGCAGACATTCACTTAGATGAATTTTGCCAAATTCAGTAAATTTTTCTCAGTTCCATAAAAAGAGTAAGTAAAAAATTGCAAATAATCTTAGTGCAAATTTTAAGCACACTGCTATGAACTGTTTTGAAGACGAGAAACCAAAATTTCAGCCTTAATTTATCTCTCTTATCCACTGTGATCGGTCACCTCTACAGAAAAATCAATACTTTTCCCAATAAATGTACCCAAAGCCATGTCACAACATGATAGACCACTAGTCATGCTTGGACTGAAGATTAGGCATAGCTAGCAAAATAATACCACTTAATAATACCACACCTGAGTTGTGTTTATGGTCAGCTAAAGTCTGTTCCTAAACAAGAAAACCAGTTGTAGATTCTTGTTTGTTAATATGTTGAGTTATGATCATTATGACAGATATAAGTAGAGTTTTGCTCTGCAGATACAAAGCCTTTTATAGAACATTTCACATTGGTATTATTCACTTCTTTCTTAAAATACAACACAAACAGTCTAGCAGGCTCTTAATCTGTTTACTGGCCTCCAAATGCAGAGGATTTATTTAACACTTATCTTTAAGCTGACCTGCCTTGTAATGACATATCATATTGCAGGAAATTAAAAAAATCATATTCCCCTGCCTTTTCCTCTGAAAATAGAAATTTGTGTTCAAAGATGATACTTTTCTCTACTTGTTAGATGTAAATATGTCAAAGATACATTAAAATGGTATTCAATACATACTACTATTTTAAAAACAAACTTGTCATTCTACTGCTGAATTACTCATAAATTGAAGTGTGAATAAAGATATTGGATAACATTAAATGCATTTTGGTATCTGTAACTTTCTGCAATGAATTAAAACTGGTTGATCATGTCTCAAGTGCATTTCATTTTCCATTGATTCATGTATTGCAATATAACCTTCAAAATTCCCTTATGCCAACAAACTCATTCTGATATGCTGAGTGCAGGAGCAGATTAAAGTGGCTATAAGATTGAAAACTCCATCAAGAAATCAGATAATGCAGTAGAGGTATAATGAAAGTGTAAACAAAACCTTTAAATGTACACATTACTGGTCATATAATCCAGTGCTGAATTCAGTGGAGAGTTTTGGTGTAAGAAGAAGATATATTAAAATAGAATGAATCGGTACCATCACTATATTGAGACTGTTTCATTCGGTTCCATTTAAGAATTTTCTGTTCAGGATTTAGCACTGAAAAATATTTACTCTCCTGTTCTCTGAAAATAAACTTTATCCCAAAGTAAAACCTAAAGCTAAGGTATTTTAAAGGCAGAACTAAGAGTGTACTGCACCTTTGTCACCTACTTGTTTTAGATTACTTAAAAAAAATAACCATTCTTACTTCCACATGAGCTTTTTGCTGCTGAGTTGTGAAATCCAATCCATCCCTTAAAAGCTTTTTAAACTGGAAATAGTGCATTATTACTGACCTAGTAACTCCTGTTGTCTCAGTGGTAGCTATGGTTATGGATTAATGCTTTCAAAAGAAGTTAAAAGAGAAAATTAGTTGTTCATGGTGGAAAATGGAAGCCTTGTGTACTTAGTGAAGCCTGACAGAAATTTCAGGTTTCAGTTTTCAAGGAGAGCTTACACAATATCTTAGTTTTATACGATGCAAATATCTACAAAAAATGTTTCCTTGCACAACTTTGTATCTCCCAGGAGTCTATCAGAAGAATTTACCTATGTCATTAAACAATTAAATGACATGAATCAAGGGAAAAAAAAAAAAGGGGGAGAAAAGGGGAAAAAAAAGGCACATTTGGTAGTGATGAGAATAAAACTCGGGTTTGGTAATTCAGTGTCTCTGTTTATGGACCTTTTGTCGTCATCCTCATCTCTGCTGATGGGCCATAAGGGGCCATAATGGCCTCAACTGTGCTGAGGTAACAGGCAGCTGTAATGTCTTGGAAGGTGTCAAAGACTAATGAAATGTCCTGTAATCCAGTATTACTTCATACAGTGTAAAATTCCCCTTCACAGGGGAGGTACCAGGGCATTCCCACCTAACCTAAGCATAATAATAATGGCCAGTCTTCGCGAGCGAAGATCCGGGGAAGGTCTTTCCACCTTCCAGCCTGTGCATTGGATTTTTTAGGTGAGACACAGTGTGCGCGGAACTGAGCCCACCCTTTAATCCTAAGGTTCATCTGCCGGGGCCAAGCGAGCTTGGACGGTGGCAGCGAGGTCCTCAGGACGTAGGTGGGTTGCCTTTAAGGGCTAACGAGCCCCACCTGCCCGGGAGTGGCCCTGACCGGGAATCGAACCCGGGTCTCCGCGGTGATAGCGCCGCGCCTTTACCACTAGACCACCAGGGGTTCCTAACCTAAGCATAATAAAACTTCTAAGGACTTTGTTTCACGGGCCTTCCCTCACCACCCTGTGCTTCCCTTGATGGATCCAGACTGCAACTATCACTTTGACAAGACTGGTACTCTCATCACCAAGGCCACAAGAAGAGGATCAATGTGGCACCATTGGAATTCACAGAGTGGTGATTCTTTTTCTATCCAATCTGTCTCTCAGTCACTCTCTTTCTCTCCCTCCACCCTCTCTTTTCCTATTTATTTCTCTCAACTTCACATTTATTTCTAAATAAAATTCCATGCTCTTGACTTCAGTATATGTATGTACCTTAATTCAGGCAGAGGCATCTCTCTAGTAATTTTAATAACTGGATCATAACACAGCCAAACCTTATTTCCATGCATTTGACCCACTATTTCTGCATTGGCATAGTAATGTGTTGAATCAAAATCACCATGAAAAGTAGGGGATCAAAAGAAAAAATACTTGTACCCCTCACTCGAGTGTCTACCCTTTCTACAGCTTACCTCTTACACCAAGTTGAAGATTAGCAATGATAAACAGCCGGAGTGCAGTTTCAGTCACAGTGACATGCTATGAAAACATCTTGCATTCAGTGGCTAATCCAGACTTCTCCCTTCTCTGCCAGACCACAAACCTTTCATCATAAACTTCTCTGTTCATCTTACACTGGCATGAAGGGGTGACCCATATTGAATACATCTACAGATGTTTTATTAGTAGCACATGTTTTGAATACTGGAGTTATATTTGAGCATACTGTAATCCAGCTGCAGGTGTTTACTAAATAGGAAATAATTAGAAATATCATGGAGACACTCTAGGAATGAAGTAGTTCAATATTAATTTAATTTACTCAGTGTTTATGTTAGCTGATTTAAATCTAAATCTGATGTTCTTCTGAGTTTATTCCAATTCCCCATGGCACACATTTCCCTAGACATGCCTACTTCAGTCCCCTGACTGCCATTTCTGCATTGCCATTGTTAATAAAGAAACATCAACTCTGCACTGAAGGATATTTAGATTTATGTAAATAAGTAATATCTGGTTCCTGATTTTTTTCTTATAAATTGTCTCTACATGTTACACAGAAAGCTAAAATTGGGTGGGTGGTGTGGTGGGAAGACAGAGTGGAGAGAGATGTTTTAATGCCATTAACAGCTTATTGAGTTATGGTTGTTTCTGTCTCAAAAGCCAAAGTGATAGAAATAGTTTTCCAAGTGAATTGTCATGTGCAGAGAAGTATTAATTTCTTCTTATCACTCGTAGTTTAATAGGTTTATCCTTCTTCGGGTAACTTTGTCTTATATAGCACAGTTATATTCTGAAGGAAAAATAAAACATAACCTTTGTAAATTCATTAACAAAAAGCTGTGAATAAATATCACCTCTCTTCTGGAATGAATGCTTTAATTTAAGAAAGACAACTATAAGCTCCTTAGTAGCTAGTATCTGAGGTAACCCCATGGGATATAGTGAAGAACCAAATACCATGTTCAGACTCAGAGTCATGTTCAGATACAGCACATGAAAACCCACAGATAAGAAATCAAAGAATGAAAAACAGCAATTCCTTTCACTTAATACTGAAACGAGAGCAGGGCCTAAAAACAGTTAACCAAGGTATATTGCTCTGAGAGAACTCTCCCCCCATACCTGCTGTGCCTGTGTTGCTAAAGAAAATTTTGTTCTGTTGAGTTCATTGGACCCAAACTAGAGAAGAATGTTAGAAACATTTTACAATGGGCTTAGGGGTAATAAATTAGGGCAAAGTAAGCTAAGGTAGACATTTGAATAGGTGAAATAGGCTTAAAGTCAAGGCTCTCTCCAAGCTTCAGTGACTGGGGCAAAGACAATGGAAAGTTAGAGAGGTCAAACTGAGGAAGACTACGGAGACCCCAACCTCAATGATGAAGAAAGGTGGAGATACCCACAGAATTGAGGGCCAAGAAAAGCATCACCGCAAGCCTGAGCTCTGCCTGTACTCCACCTATTACTAATATGTATAGATAGATGATGCAACCATATGCATTTGTAAAGAATTATGTAGGAAAATTGTACAAAAACTCTGATTTTTGCATGCTACAAAGTTGAACAAGTACTTTGTGGTGAAAACCACGCTTTTTCCCAACGTTGACATGTTTGCTGCTCAAAAGACCAAAAGCTTCTGGGCAGTTATTTTACTAGATTTCTAGGATTCAATACTTTTGAACTTGAAGATCAGGTTATTTGCAGCAGCTAAAGGTTTATTGCCCTTAATGGTTAGCAAAAAGGAAAACATTTCCATTTGTTTAATATTCTCATAATGGAGGATTATAGTTATTTTTTTCTCAGTTATATGCAAAAACACATACAGCAGAGCTCGGGAAACCTCTTTTCATTTTGAACTGATAATGAATTCCTAGTCACTTTTTACTAACTTTAGTATGTAGTCAATCTGGAAGATGACCTTCCTTCTGAAGAAAACCTTTTTTTTTAAATGTAAAAATTTGTAGTGAGAGATTTTATCAAAAGAGGGTTTTTTTAAGACAAAGGAGAATTTTTCCTATTATTCTTAACTATTTTCTTATTGTTTCTGCAAATATTTGATGGAAACCTAAGGTGTGACACCTCCTTGCAAGAATAATGTTGACTTTTTACTGGCATATATATTTTAATCCTTTCGTAATTATATCTCACATAGTTTGCCTATGACCAAAGATTTGTTAGTCAATAGTTCACCACATCATCTTGTAATGTTGTTTAAGATCACTTACCATCTTACATGGTACATTATTCCTCTGAGACAAGAAATTAAATCACATTGTAACTTTAGCCTAACAACACCTAATGACTTTGGGATTCATAGGAAATATTTGGTTCCCCTTGTGCTAAAGGCAGAAAAATACTTATCTATTCAGCAAAGTAGTTACCCATTGCTCTTTTGAGGACATCACCTACACATGTTGTCAGAAATACATAACATTATCTAGCATAACTATTCTGTAAATGTCAGTACTCATGCAGTTTAAGACTGAACAAGGTTTGTTTAGTATCAGTGTAAGGACACTCTTTTTCAGGAAGAATTCTGTTGTCTATACTTTCAGCTGACAGATTAAAAACTATTTCCAAAGTATCAATATTTTTGATCGATGAACACCATGTAATATATTATTCATAAAAACAGTTGGCCAATTTCAGTAGTGATATTTCTCACACTAATTGAGAGCTATAGTGCATCACACAGGCAAATTTGAAGTATCTACTGTGTACTAAAGGTACACAGTAGATTAGTGCATACTAGTAGCGTCATGTTAGATAAACAGTCTCAAGTAAGATGCAGAAGCTAACAGTTTCTGCTTTTTAAATTTCAAATATATGTCAAACAGGGCTTTGTTCAATGACCACAAAAACTCTTGACTTTACTCTTCTGTATGAAGATCTTTTCATTCTATGGTCTTCATTTTGCTATTTCTAATAAATCAAAGAAGAGACTGACTCACCATGGAAAATTGTGTAAAAATAGGACAAAGAAAGAAAGATAAATCCCGGGGATGGAGGAAAGAAAATTGATTTATTTGTGGAAAGTTTTCTGTGGAGTAAGCCTGGAAATGAGAATGTGTTATGAAATACAGAGAGCATTAAATCATGGCTAAAACATACAGTACACTGAACTGTTTGGAGGGAATCACAAAAACTATAGATAAAATTATAGTGCTAAAAATAAAGGCAGAATAAACATGTGAAAATCAAATGTATGGTAACTACAGTAAAGCAGGTATGGTAGAATTTTTTGAAACTTAAGACTTGTCAAACTCTTTTGTCTTTAATTATTTCCAAAGTTTTACAGCTGACTTTCATAGCTTGAAAAAATGCTGACATCCTGCAAATGTCTACGATAGTCTGCAGTTTGAATCCAAGGAAAATGTTTATTGTGCCATAGGTCACTTAACAAAACTTGATAAAGTCCATATTTGGGGGGAAAATATGCTCTAAAATCTTCCTGTCCAAAATAGATGGGTGGGTAGGTAGGTAGGTAGATAGATAGATGATAGATAGATAGACAGATAGATAGATTAGATAGATAGATAGATAGATAGATAGATAGATAGATAGATAGATAGATAGATAGATAGATAGATTAGATAGATAGATAATTTGAACAGATTCTGATGTTTTGCTTCCCTTTGGATATGCCTTTTTTATTGAAATTATAAAAGTATTCTTACCTTTTCTTTCTTTTTCTGGTCAATGGAAACTTATTTGCAAAGGCACAAAATAGTGACAAGACTGTGACATAGCCATGTAAAACACTATATGTAGTGGTCAGTGTCATCAAATTACATTTTCTTTTATACACATCACCCTCATTTTTCTATTTTGTCCTTTGGCATACAGTCATGTCCTATGTAAATTTACAAACTCTGAGGGGAAAATTTTATTGTGTTTAACAATATTCTACTCAAAGTTTTCACTACAGTAAGATATTTGAGGTTAAATCCAGTAAAATTTTGTTTTAGTTGTATGTACAGTCAATTGGCCATGTACTGGTAAATTCATAATGATTACATATAAACAGCATTTTCTTCATATATAACTGCTTGATTTCTCCATACAAGTGCTTTTTTTCTTCACATGAAAGATGTTTTCTGTATAAACAGAAAGAATTTCTGTTGAATGAAGCAATGTGATCAGAATGCTTATTTACTGGGAAAACAAAATCTCTGGTTTTTTTTTTTCTACACCATTAATTTAAAAATTCAGAAATGAGAGGATTATAATATGAGCATCAATGAAATTATATGGGTTAAATAAAGTTGTTGAGAAATACAGTAAGAGATAATGCTTTACAGGGAGAAATTCACACCATGTGAAAGAATATTTTCTTTTCTTGCAACTGCTTTTGCACATGGACTGACTATACACTCTTTAAGATGCGAACATGTCAGTACTACTGTGAATATTTTTTTTGTGAAAATAGGCTTGAAGTATGTTTAATTTAAAAATAAAAATTTCTTAAGAATATGATGAAAATTAACACTGACCATTTATCCATCAATACTAAGCTTTCATTTTATGCTGGATTTTTTACATTTGCTTTTTTTACATTCCAAAATATTCCATTTGTACTCTCAGACAGAAACACTAAAATTAATTACACTTGTATATTTTACATAATATTGAAGCAAACAGTAGCAACAATAGAAATAAAAAAAGTTTCTTTTTCAGTTCAGAGTGCCTTTAAACTGGCTACTAAAGCTCTGAACATGTTCTTAACAAAAAATAATTTATTTATGTACCTCACATATGCCAAATAATATAGTGTTTTGTTTTACAGTTTACTACAAACATATTTCCAAATTGCACTTGGATTCTGTCTTGAGCTCTCCAGTCACATGGAACTCAGTAGAGTCTATTGAAAACTTTCCTCTGAAATAAGTCATCTGAATTTGGACTTAGAACATTTATTATAGAACGTCGCTCTTCAGACTGCTTCTGGGAATGGTATACGGGATGCAGATTATAAACACAAGCAGGTAGGAGATGGGAAAGTTGAGAAATGTTCATTTTATAGTGTTTAGAAAAGATAACTAGAACAAGAAAATTATGATTCCTTAAGTTTCAGTAATGCAATAGGCATAAAAATAAAATTAAAGTATAGAAATTATTTAGCTAACAACTCAGCAGTAAAAGTTCACATCATATAAAAAGAAAAAGAAAAATTAAATAATTTGCATAGATTATATATTTGATGCAATGTATAGTTATATGAATACATATTGTAAACAGCTCATCTTTACTTTCAGTTAAAATCAATGGACATTTGAAATGACAGATTGCTTTTTGTGCATATAATCTTCTATGTTTAAATTAGGTGGTTATTGAAATTGCGGACAGTGAGGGCAATTAGGACAGCTGTTGCACCTAAAACAACTACATATGCTGAAGGCATCTATGTATACTGTGTTCTGTTTACTGGTCAAACACCCAGCCCTGTGGTGTCCCAGTCCCTTGGGAAATCAATATAAGAAAGATATTAAGCTATTAAAGACTGTCCAAAGGAGGGCAAGAGCATGGAGAAGGGCCTTGAGGGGAAGCCATATGAGGAGTGGCTGAGGTCACTTGGTCTTCAGCATAAAGGAGACCGAGGGAAGACCTCATTACAGTCTACAATTTCTTTGTGAGGGGAAGAGGAGGGACAGTCACTGATCTCTTCCCTGTGGTGACCAGGGACAGGAGCCAAAGGACTGGTCTGAAGCTGTGTCAGGCAAGGTTCAGGTTGGATATTAGATAAAGATTCTTCACTCAGAGGGTGGTTGGGTGCTGGAACAGGCTCCCCAGGGAAGTGGTCACAGCACCAAACCTGACAGAGTTCAAGAAGCATTTGGAAGATACTTTCAGGCACATGGTGTGACTCTTGAGGATGGTCCTGTGCAGGGCTAAGGGTTGGACTTGATGATGTTTGTTCATCTGTAAAAATGTACAACACCTTTATCTCCTTGCTTTCCATCCTTTCCTGTCTTATGGAAAGGCATCTCAGCTTTGCAACAATGGAGTAATAGATTAATCCCATAGGTGGTTTTTAGCTTTGTTTTTGTATTCCATTGTCCTATGATGTCTTATTTCAAGCCAGCTCCAGTGGTATGATACAGTTGATACAGAGCCAGGATGACTAACACACAGCTCCTAGTTTAGCACTTAACCTGAGAGGAGATAGAAAAAATAGGAGGCTGAAATGAAATACCAAGGGTGAAGGAAAAAGTGCAACTTCAAAATAATTCACTCCTTCCTCTGGAATCAGACCTTTCTTCTAGAGATGCACAGAAAATCTGTGGATCTAACTATGTCTCTATGTGGTTTGAAAGCTTCAGGATTTTTCTGTTGTTAAAAATATTACTTTAAAGAAAGACAAACTCTTCTTCTGAAAAATGATCCTCGCCTATTATGAGAAGATCCCAAAAGCTTTGGACTTTGGGTTTTTTTTATAAGATTGACCTAAATATTGCCTGTGTTGCATTAAGACATATTCTAGTGCATAGTTTTTGTTCAGCAAGAATTATTCTGGAAACTTTACTTGATATTAACCATAAAAACTTTTTCTTTGTAGAATTTGATGTGCTAATACTTACATGATAAAAGAAAACTTGAAATAACCTTCTTAAAGCAGGTTATTTTTACAAAACTGGCATTAAGACATTTCCAAATTATACCATAAATTAATATTTGTCAAGGATTTACCAAAGATTTGGAGCAAACATCAATAGCAGTATTTATTAACCATTTATGAGGCTTAAAATATTCATCATACTGAGACATTGTAGAAATCATTGCAGATCTTCAGATTTGTTTTATAAAACTGAAAACACACTTTAAGAGTATATATGTAGCATGCATTAGAAGGTCTTAAATTAATCTACACAACCTTCACAAGGGACAGACTCAGGATATGCACAGGGACAGTCAGTCACTTTATCTGATCTTCATTTAGATTCGTGAGCTGCAACAAGTTAGTCATACACCTGTACCATTTAACAAGTGACAGGGAAATACTGAACATGTAGAATCAGTCAACATTTGCCACGTGTGTCAATGCAAACAGTAATAATGTGTGCAAAGTGTAAACCCAGGTGTATGCAAAATTTTCTAGTTGTCTGGATTTTTGTGACTTCAAATCAGGTCAGGAAAGAGGACCAACTCTGTGACCAAACAGCAGCACAGTCTGACATAAGAGGTTGTCTAGAACTATGCTAGTTCCATATCCACATCCCACTGATTTTCTACAGGCTCAATCTGGTTGATTTCTACTGGAGAAGTAAAGAGAGTAAAGTACAGAGGTCTTAGGGTGGCAATTTTCTCTTTGTCAGTTCTGATTCTATGAACAGTGAAGAAGTCATTGATGAAAATTCTGCACTAGTGACTACCCATAAAATTCTGTTTGTCTAAAAGAATACCTATATACATGTTTGTATAACACTCTGATTTGTGCCAGCAGGTATGTTCACTACTTTAGAATTTTAGGCATTTTAATCTATTTGAACTACTGAGCCCTGGAGCAGTATATGACATCTAAATTTAACATGAAGTCTTAAGTTTCCTTTATGAGTGACAGCAAAGTGTTCCAAAATAACCATGGCATCCAAAACAACATTAAGAATCCTTGTGCTTGACCTCTCCTTTGACAAAAACAGGTAGCATTGTACAACAGCATTTTACACCGCTAGGTCTGCAGATCTCTCAAATTGATTATAGAAACATAATTTCACAGACTTTACAAATAATATGTAGGACATATAGGCACTGCTTTGGATTACCATTAATCCCAAAATTAAGATTTTTGTCCATTTCTTTGCATCACAGCTCCATCTTGTAGTGATTGCTTGTGAAAGATTCACAAACTTCTGTATTACCTGAAACTCTGGAAATATCATGTTTGGACTTGTCTGAAGTATAATCTATAATGTTAATACCTGGAAAAGATTTTCTGAAGACAAAGGGTTGAACATGACTATAAAAGGTTTCAAGGAAAGATTTCAAGAAAAACTCAAAATAACTAAAATTTAAGATGAGTTCTGTGTCAGAATTCAGAATCATAAGAGGAATTTAAAAAAATCATAAATTAAAAAGAGAACTAAATATCCTTAATATTAAACATTCTTATTCAATCATATCTATTTATTTAGTCCACCACATGTATCTAAATCTTATATTTCATTATGCTATTAAGTACAAGCTATAATACTAAGTCAAAACCTTCTTTAAATAAAAGCACCACTTAACATAACAAATTTTATCAAGCTAGTATAAAACTTCATTTTAGTCCCTATTCCTTTTTTTTGCCTTGCCTCTTTTTTTTTTTTTTTCTGGCTTAGCATCAAATATCATCTCTATAACAACCGATAGTTCTGTCTTAATCTCCTTGTGTTCCATCCAAATTTTTTCCTTTATCCCTATTGTTTTTTCGCTTTTTCCTACTTTGCAATCTTGTTAGCATGGCTAAATCAGAGATCTTTTCTCTTCCTTTAAATTTTTGATACTTATTATTGTGTTTATCATAGATCCTTCTGTGACCATCACAACAATTTTGCCTGTCAGTCAGGCACATCCATAACCTGGGTTGGTTCTGATCTCACTCTTTCCTCACCTATGCATAATACTGGAGATTCTTCCTTGAAATTCAACATTCCTTTCCACCTATACAATCAGTCTGTGCAACACCTGAGGTGCCAAAATATGCAGCTGTACTTGTGTTTTACCTTCATACACAACACCTTGTATCATTCTTTATTAGCCAGTGTTACCTCTCAAGGCTTTTAGTAGAAATGCTTAGAGTGGCAATACATCTCAAGAACTACAATATAACATGAGCTATTTCTGGCACTAAGTGACTAACACATGCTGCCTGCAAGATTGTTTTACTTACTGTCACTAAAAAGCAATGCCTAAACCTTTCCTGTTCTCCATTTACCTTTATTATGCTATTAGAATCTGAAAATATAAAGAAAGCAATTCAAAAATAGGCACAAATCTGCAATAATGTTCTGTAATATATTACCCAAACTGATGACTTTTTCTAATATATGAGCTGCTACAGGAACAATACACATTTAATAAAGCATTCTTGCGGAATGTGAAGAGATTAAAAATTTTAAGACAAATAGGTAAAAAGACAGCTTGCAAAATCTAGCAGATTTCAAATTTCAGACAAAATTAGGGTAAGATAGGTTGAAGTTTTTCTTCCAGAGGAAAAATAACTAGAAAATTTAACTAAAAATCATAGATAACTATAGGAAAAGACCACTGAGAGACATTATTTGGAGTTGCTTTATTTTTGTAGAAGTTACAGAAAAATGAAGCAATGGGGAGCAGGTAGATACATACTTTTAGCATTTACTATTCTATTGCTCTTTCTGTCTCTCACTGTAACTAAACGTGTGCATACACATTTTAAAATCATATAGATATGGAGGCATCATATATTGGTTTGGCACATAATGGAAGCTTTATATGCAGAAAATTACTAAAAACAATTTCCATATGTGATTTCTTTATAATGTTTGTTGACCATAATTATGATTTTTAGTAGTATCCCTTTAGTAGATAACTCTTCCATGAGTTTTCTCACCTTCATTAAGACAGTTACTAAGGAAAAAAAAACAATAAGTAGGTTTGGAGTTATTTATTTGAAGATATATACACAGAAAGAGACAGAGATTTTAGTAACAACAAACACTGAAATCTCTGACGCTTGAAGTACCACTCTAGCTGTGCAATTCTGTTCCAACTTAAATGAAATCAGGTATGCATCTGGTCCACTGATCTGTGGTTGAAGTTCTACAAAGACACATTAACATTTAAGGCAAATCTATAACCTTTATGTTTGAAGCTTTGTACCTACATGTTGACTTTATGTATCTGGGTAAAACATATATCTTTTGATCTCAATGAAATAGCTACTTCTGAGGTTGTAACAGTACAATGTACAGGAAAAGAATTAGTCATTTCCATCTGAAATATTCCACCTTAGCTTAGCTTAGGTTAGGCAACATTTCAGTTAAAATAACATCCCTATTCAGGTAAAACTGTTTTCCTGAGAAACAAGTGAGCTTTCTTGTGATGGAGAAACCCAAAATTTTATACAATGGTACAAAAAGGCTTTGCTCTCCATACGTCCTCTTGCTCCCACAGAATACAGGCAATGCATTTCAAAGTATTCTTGTATATTCTGGATTTTTCTTGCATTATTTCAAGCATTCTGAAGTGTGTGAAAAATCACTCATATTTTGCATTATTTCTTCTGCAAATAATTTACAAACAAGTCAGATATAGAATCAGAAATAGTGTATCAGTGATGTGCTTTTTTCTGTTTATGGGGTTAATTTTTTGTCTATTGTTTGTTTTGGAAACAAAATAAATCATATCAGCACTGCATATATTCAGTCAAATCTTTTTGTGTACTCTCCAGTCCATACTGTTCCCAGCCCCTAGCATTTCAAGTTTTTTGTGGTTTCTTCAATGGGAGGATTTATAACAAACTGAATGAAGTTTTTAATTCAAGGAATGGCATTTTTATTGCTTTTATCTAAGGTTTATAGTAAGAGCTCACAGTGTCTTTTAAGAGATTGAAATGTGAAGTGAAAATGTTTGATTTTTCACGTTACATATTTATTCAACCTGCTTGTCTAGAACTCTTACTGTAATTATTAACATAACTGAAAGTCTTTCCTTTTAGGTTCATGTTTCTCCATGTGTAGCAGCTGTAAACCACAAGTGAAGTTTCTTATGTTCGACAAGGTGTAGCCATTAGTTCCGCTAAAAAGCTCTAGCTACCAGTGCTCATTGATTTCTAGTTTCATATATCTTTAATGAGGAGATTAAATACTTGTTTAGGAAGCAGAGCCTGGCTTAAGTGGTGTTTGCTCATACAGCATGTACAGTCAAAGGCCTCCCTAATATTTCCCTTTGGTAATAGAAGTGAAAAACCTTTATTGCCCCAAATATAAACCATTTAGCTGGTTCTGCAACAGCATGGGATGTTTTATTATGGAAAAATTCATGAGAGATTAAATGCTGAAAAAAAAACCCAACCCTTTCTAATCGAGAATAGACCTTTTTTCCCTGTTCCTTTAATTCTTTATAAACACCAAGGAGTATGCTAAATTCCCATTTAAAAAAAATAAATTAAAATAAAAATAATAAAGACATATCAGGTAAGTTTCATTTTCTGGTAACTCATTAAAAAGAAGAAAGGCTCTGTCTCAGGTGAATGAAGTTTAATGCATTTCCAGAAAGGTGAGGATACATATATTACTTCTCACTGATAACTTAGCATGAGAAGAATAGGGAAAAGTGGGACAGATACCGCAATAGCAAATACTTCCAAAATGAGTGTCAAATGACAAGATGTGAGAAAGGCACAGAATCTCACTCTATGGAAAAAAGCAATGAAAACATTCAGAATCTGATAAGAATGCATGGAGAAAATAAGTAGGCCTGTCTCCCTGATTAGTTTTTGTCACTGTTCACGTAAAGTTCCTTTTCTTAGAGCATCAAAAACCTTTGGTAGACACACAAAAAAACCTGCCAAAAAAACCCAAAATAAAAATATTTGTATTCCTTTTGTCAGTATCAGTTGCCCCATATCACAGCAATTTTCAAGTAGGATCAAGAGGTAGAAATCAAGAGGTAGAGGGGATGAATCTTGGAAATCAGCATGCCACTAAATTGATACCATGTAAACACCATATAGTATTGGAAAACCACTGCTGGGGGTAAATGAAATGAATTCACTGGGGCATCTAATCCTATTTCTGGAACACTTAGCGTTTAAATGCATTGGAAAGCAAACAAACTTCAAAGTGATCATTATACCCCTGGCACTTGTACTTGTGTGGCTGAAATCTTTGTGAGATTAAACCCCTACAGAGAAAGGAGTTGAACATGGTCAAAATTGCTTTGAAACTGTCAGGAGGATATCAGTCTGAAAGTTCAGTGTTAGTCAGAAATGCAGCTAAATGTGGAATATTAAAGACAGTTCAATATGCCTCGTGGAACTCACTAATACACCTACAACAATAGCCATGGACACAAAGTGAGTCACCTCCATGTCCACATTTTGTTCCTTACTGATTATGTAAATTATGATCTAACATCAAGAATTTCTTACTAAAAGAGAAAGCCTGGATGACTAATTCACAGTTCAGACTAAGCACATACATGAGATATCCCAGTGCAGTTCAACACTCTTTCTGTGATGAAAAAGCTCAAAAAGGTACAGTCACCCCAGCTGAAAAGAAATTACTGAAATATTTTAAAATCTTTCCACAACATTAGAGTTGCAATGCTAAAAACATTTCCATTAAAGGCATAATCAAATTTAAATTTAATTTAAATACTGAGTGTGTGGATTATATGTTTGTAGCATGTGTGGGTGTGTGTATATGTGCTAAAAAAATTTTCCAAGGTTGTGAATAAGATTTGTTTGCACCTTGCGAAACAACCAGAAACTAGTTTATTTTATACTAGAAATCATGCCTCACACATTTTCCAGCTTTTTAATGAACTGCACTTAATGTCCTTTCTGTTTTAAAGAGAGTGCTCTTCCTACTTTTCAGTCTTAAATCTTACTGATATTTGCCACTCCAGCAAAAAGTTTTACACAAATGAAATGGTGAAATGGAATGTTAGCATGTAATAAAAGTCTGTCACACAACAGTCACACTGGAGATCTACCATTGATTTTTCAATAAATACAGTGAACAGTGAAAAATACAGCTCACATTCCTCAGTAGTAAATATCTTGGTGACTATTTTTCTTTTCTGCTGTTTTTGGTTCTTTTGTCTTCTGGCAATACTTAATAAAAAATTGTTTCTTTAAATATAACTTCTGCAATGTGACAACCAGTTGGGAGCTTTATGGCAAGAGGATAATTACCAAGCTACTCCTATTGCAGGAGTGTTTGGTACTTTCATTCATTGGCAAGGCAAAAAATAACAGATTATCAGTAATGTGAACTGAATGTTAAAACCAGAAAAAACATATTATCTATTTTAAAAAGGTAATTTAGTTGTGAATAAGGACTGAAAATAATTCTAACTCTGATATATAACAGATTTGCATTTCTGAAAACTGCATGTACTTGTTTTTAAATATTTGGGTCTACCTTCACTGATATGCTGCGGAAATAGTTACATGTGGTTTTTTCATTTCCTGTTGTACTGACTGTTGAGAGTTTAGGGTCCAGATCCAAACCTCATTGAATCAATGAAAGATGGACGAAGATGCTCAGACACCTCACTGAGCTGCAGGCAGTCCCTGTCCAGCCCCCACTGCTTGACCCCATAGTGTGTCTGACTGCCCCTTGCCTCTTAGTGTGTCCGGCAGCCTTGAAGAGTCCAGGAGCCCCAGAGGGCTTCTCCCCTCCCTGAAACTCATCCTGTCAGTGGAAATTCTACATTTTCCAGGATGCCTCTGGCCCTTATTATTTTCAGAATGTAAATATTTGTGTGTGGGGTGGATATAGCAAAACTATTTTATAGTGAGAACTTCATCCCTCTATATATGTCCATAACCATCTGCATACACACTACTCTTGTACACACTACTCCATAGATTCTTAGTAATCATACAGTTGAAGATTATTTGAAGGCTTTCTAAAGTGGACAAAAAAGCAATTCTTTTAAACTATATATAATCCTGTAGTTAGCATGTATTATTAAAGGTCCCAGTGTATGCTATGGTGTAATTTTTGTACTGCTTGGAGTACAAAAATTTTGTTAAGTAATTTCCCTTGACAAGCAACACTTCTTTAAACTAAACTTTAAGTGCATAAAGTTTCAGTACCAGCATTCATTGCTTAGGATTTGGGTTTTTATATGAAGAGGAAATATATTCTTTTAACAGGTTTGCTCTTCTGTAGCCTATTTGTTTAAGCGATGTCCCATGGCATTCATTTAGCTACAATGTTTCATCATAAAAACACATGAAAACTAAGCCTCTTATTTACAACGAGGCCCTGGAGAGAGAGAAAAAAACACAAGGGAACCACCATTAAGAACACTTTTTACCACCATGGCACAAATAAACCTTTTAAGGGTTGGCATCTTGGCAGACTTTGAAAATTGGAAGATGATTGATCAGAAATAATGTGTGCTGTCTGCAATTTATTTTCCTCAATATTCCCTGTATCTTCCAGTTCAGTTGTGCTTCACTTGTTTGTAATGATTTATTAAGATGACTAGTGGGAGTAAATGACAAGTCACAAAAACCTAATTAATGAAATGGAGACAATATAGTTCTTTCAAAATTTATGTCGTTACTTTTTCTTGGAAGAATACTGAAAAGCACAGGATCTTTCTTCTAATACAGTGGCCTCAGTTAGTATTTCATCTTTTGAATTAATTTGATCTACATAGTAAACACTGTGGCAGTCTACATCAAGCACTCGTTGGTTTACTTTAAATACAAGCACTCTTCCATTGCTTTAAAGTTGGATCATTCTGTAGTATATCTTGTAGTATAACATGCTTAGGTAAAATCAAAATTGACATAGCTAGTTTGGAAGTTACCCTTGCTGATGTGACTATTCCCAAGGGTTAACCTCTAGCCTAGAAAGGACGATATCTCCAGAGCTCCTCTAGTATAAATAGGAAGAGATCATTTACCTTAGAAGAAGGAGTGCAGGAGCCTAAATTTTAAATCATCTTCTAGAATAACCTGTCTGTCACCACTGACTGGAGACTGAGGCTAAGGAGACTAGCGGTAGCATGCTGACTTGCGTCAATGTGCTCATTTTAGCACTTGCGAATATTGTTTCCTTTCTCCTGCCTCTGAATATTTTCATATTAAAAGAATATGAAACCCTATCTTTAAGTAAACTGGAAAATCTACACACACTCATAGGTTTCAGAAGATAAGAACTTGGTGCTGACAGAATGTTTCACAGTTCAAAATTTAGACTGTACTACCATAATTGTGTGAAGGAGGCTGGTATGATAAAAGACACTCTCAAAGGTCTCATATTTAAACTGAAAAATATTCCTTTAAATAACTTCAACATTTCAACGGACTTCTCCCAAAACTCAATTAATTAATTTTTTAATAATCTTGTTCAATCAACAAATCATTAGTGAGGCAGTATTGTACAGCAAATAGTACAAAGAAAGACAACTCTAAATATTGCTACTAAAATTTGCATAAACTCATTTCTGAGATCAGTAACAGCATATACATTTCCATTTCAGAAAACTGGAAAGTTTTCTGCATGACAACAGGCTGCAAAAAATAATGCAGTGGTGAAAAGGAAAATGAAACCTTTTTTACATCTTCATCTTCCCTCCCTTAAAATAAAAAAGTATCTAAGAAAAAAAAAAAACAAACAAAAATTTAAAAAAAACAACCCCACACCAAAAACCAACACAAACCAACAATAACAACAAAACCAAACAAACAAAACCAAAACCCCACAAAAACAACAACAAAACCCCCCAAAAAACACCCACCCAGCCACCCAACCAAACAAACAAAAGCCAAAAATCACAAAACCCTCAAACAAACAAATAAAAACAAAAAAAATACCCAAAAAACCCACCAGAACAAATACTGAACATTTTTTTGTAAGAAACAAAAAATCATGTAAAAGATTTCCTTGCCTTGGGGCATCCACCACTCTAAGAATGGTAAGCATGGGCAAGCCACCTGCCATTTTTAAACAAAAATACCATCTTCTCCCAACACACTGTTCTATACCTGAATGTAGAAGGAACAAAAGACTGTCTTTAAACACCATGGTAAGAAGTGAAAAATCAGGTCTTCTGAAAATTTGCACCTCAGTAGGTGTTATGCTGCTTCTAGCCTCTAGTTTATCTGGATAGAGGAGAATTGGAAACGCTTCAGTGCTGAATAACCACTGTTCTTCAGTGTAACATTCTGTTTATAGCTAACTGTCTGAGCTCAAAAGCTGTTAATTGGAAGAATTGTGTTATTTTTAACACTGGTTACAAATGGTGGGTGGCCAGTGAAAGCAAATGCTCTCTATTCCTTCTCTGGGTATCCAGCATGTTGTTCAAGTGTCCTGCTCAAGCATACTACTGGATAACCTGGTAGCTGGCTGTCACTATTGTCATCCTTCACACAATGCACAAGTCATCTCTGCTATTCTGCCAAGCTACCTGCAGGTTTATTGCATATCTTCTAATGCTGCAGAGTTATTCCCAGAAGGTAGGGCTCAAGCCCAGGAGACCATGGTAGGAAGACAGCATGTTAATAAGAAAAAGAGTAAGTCTGCTCTGGGGTTCTGCTTCTGTAGCAGTCACAATCTTCTATTAATTCTGTAAAATTATTTTTATAGAATAACCTCTCTATGGACAATCTCTTTCTAAAAATCTACCATTACGTAGAATTAGTTCTGTGAACTCATTCTGAATCTCTTCCACTTCTACATTACCTATGTATATATAAAGAATCCCATTAAGTTATAGACTGCTCCCTGTGAAAATGAGTTTCACAGAGCTTAGAATTTCACTATGTTTAGAAAATACTGTTCACAAAAATTACTGAACGTACAAGTTTAGGAAACAGAAGCAATACTTTTAAGTTTTTTTCCAGTCCTTTTCTTAGTGGTATTAAGTAATATGTAGCATATCTTCTCCATTCTGATAATTTCTGTACACTTTTGCTTTTACATATTTTTGTTGTAATTAACAATGCATTCTAAAATGTTTCCTACCTTTTTAGTTTTTAGGAGGGGCAATATCCAGACAGGTATTTAGCATGAATCTGCACCACTGATTTATTTAATGGAGTATTTCTGTTACAATCTCTTTTAAAAAGTAGTTCTTCATACATTGCTTGCTTTAAAAAATTTCATTGCATAAAGAATGTTTTTAACTATTACAATGATTGCACTTTGTGATATTTATCATTATGTTTTACATTTACATTACAACATTACATTCCCATTTGAAAATTTAAAACTCTTTTAAATGTTAATGATATTACTAACATACTCTATCAAGCAAGATAACTTAGGATTTTCAACACTTTGATTGCCCTTGAAGTCATTGTTCTTCATTTGGCAGATCACTGACTCATAGTTTTAGCTTTTGTTGGGTTTAATGTTGGTTCTTTACTAAAAACAGAATCCACAGAGAATATACAAATGACTCTCTAGTTTACGTCTATATTCAAATGTTTATTTTGATACAATTGTGTTACTGGTATTCTTAGGAAGTTTCTGCTTCTAGGGAAAGCATTATTTACTTTTAGGTGTTTTATGTTATGAAAGTGAAAGAAACAATTAACCTAGATATCAGTCTGGACTTCCAAAAGAAGTCTGTGTTTTGCAATTCATAAGGTTCAGTATCCTTTTAATTTTCCAGCTGCAGTGACTTATATATTCACCTAACAAAATAAAAATCTCATCCCGTCAGGCTGATCTATTTTAGATATGTGATCTTTGGACAAAAATGGACCATTAGGTTTGTGTAGACACATCTATGGTTTTCTTTTGCCCAAAGGAATTGCAAAAGTTCAGTTTGCACTTATGTTTTGGAGCAACAGGGAGAAAAGCCATAGTGAAAACAGTATGAGTTATATTCAAAACCATTGCTCACAGGAGGGGGAAAAAAAAAAAAGCTGACTTTCTGGTTTCTGGTGACTGACCATACATGCAGATCATAGTACCATGGTATAAACCCTAAATTATGCATTCAACATGATTCCCTTTTGTTGTTGATGGTTTCCGAAAACTAAGTCAAATTAAATAAATTACCAGATACCAGAGTCCACTAAACTATATAATGACATTGAAATGCTGCCTTTAATAAATGACACACTAAACCTTCCACCCAGTTGATATTCTCTAGGCACAGGTCTAGTGACAGTTTGCAGCATCAAGAAGGTGCAGTAGTTCAGAAGTATCAGTAAGCAGTGCTTAAAGAGACATCATACAGAAAAATGCCATACAATGCTTTTACTCCACATTTTGTTACTGTGGTCTTAAATACAAAGTGGCAATTTTACATGCTTTGCTTTTCATCTATTGTTTACCACCTAGAGTAAACTAGACAAGTCGCTCATCATTTCCAGGACAGGTGACAAGAGAGACCAAAGACTGAGAGAAGTTTATTAATATTTGTTTGCAGTGAGATGTTATTTGGATTAACTTTTATCTTCCCATTTAAATAGGATTAAAAGGATTACCTTGAATAATAGAAGCACACAGCACATTATAAATACTTACGCTTCACTTAATTAATAAGTTTGGATATGAACATAAGATACATCAAATTATTCCAGAATAGCCTATAATTAGATTATTTTTAAATAATAGAAAAGAAACTCATGAGTCATTAATAAGGATATAACTTTGGAAAAAGTGAACTCGTTCAGCAAATATAATGTTTTACAAGACACATTTTCTATTTATATGTATAGTTAATGACATCTATTATGCAGGCTTCAACTTAGAAGGCAGTGTTTGCTGAGAAAAGTACTTTAAAACAGGTTTAATTACATAGTGTGAGAGTTTTTTTGGCAACATCAAGAGGAAGAAAGTCATTTGTGTTTTAATGAAATGTTTTGAAGGAGAAGACCAACTTTAGCTAAGTACTCCACAAGTTTCAAGTTGTAGGAAAAGTAATCTGATTTCAGTTTATTCTTCCTGGTGTGTGCCAGCATAAAAATGACTAAAAAATATGCTATATTTACCATATTATGTAAGATGACTGCACAATTTTAATCTTCTTTATTATTGCTTCTCTCTTTTTTTTGCATAACAGAAAGTGATGACATCCTGAAAGTGAGCTGGAGAGAAGAAAAGGTTCATTTTAAACAATCTCTACAATGCTCTTACAGAGATTTTGTGAAACGAAGCAAATACAAGAGGAATACAGGAACCTGGGACAAGGATGTAAGATGCACATACCCATCCATGTTTTATTTTTTGTTAAAAAATTGACATATCCCCCTATAAAGTGTGTTGAGAACAACAGTGTCCATGTTCCTATCTCACAATTAATTATATAGCTGTTCTACAGATATGAGACTGATGCAGTCAGTATGTCGTTATCTTGGCTAGGGCATCCTTATCTGGGTTCCTCAGCTAGAAATGCTGTAGTTTGATGCTGGAAAACAGCATGTTTGCTGCAATATGAAAGACTACAGCGAATTTCCTATGGTAGTGTCCATGCAGGATTCAATTCTCTCTTCTGTTGCTCTTGGAAGAAATAACAGAAACTCTTTACAAATCATATTGCAGAGTGATTCTCATTTCTAGCAATGTCCTTCGCCAGAATACCACTTTGAGATGTTAAACACCTGTATTAATGAACTTATGCAAGTAAAGCTTGTGTAAAAAGGTGTATTTGGTTTAGCATAGCAGTACTTTACTCTCTTGACTCTTCTCACCATCTTTTTTTTACTTTATATCAGCTTTAGTTATCATAAGAGATGTTGGAATAAGAGATCTTCTGTGAGTTAAGTGGGAGCAGTAATCTTATAAATTTTTTTACACCATCCAAATCATCTGTTTCAATTCTGCTCTGGCAACACCAGACAATCAAGGTAAGGATGAGTCCATTTTTCATGTCCTGTCTTCTATCTTCCAGAAATTTCAAAGTTTTCACTTAGTGTTAGCTCCAGAGGAAGCTCATGGCACGATGAGCTGTGCAGTAGTAAATGCATCAACATCATCAGAAGATTTCATGAAACAGCCAGAATCAGTAGTAATTTTCAATCACTACTGATCTACTCTGGCCTTGAACCACTGAGTTAAAACTAGAAGAGTCCTACTTTCTGTTACTATTTGGCCCCCTATAAACCTCCTTTTTCACTCATTTTTGCAGATATTTTTATTGCAAAGAATAACAGTTTAACAATTTGATGACAACTGCTGTCAATAAAGGTAGTTGTAAAAAGATGGCTCACCTATTTTTTCTTCTTCCACCATTTCCTCTTTTTCCACTTGAGTGCTCTGCAGCCCTTCAGAAGGACCTTGACAGGTTGGAGAGATGGTCAGACAATCATAGAATGGTTTGGGTTGGAAGAGACCTTAAAAAACATCTAGTTACAACCTCTCCTCCCATTGGCAGGGACATTTTTTACCAGACCAGGTTGCTCAGAGCCCCATCCAACCTGGAACACTTCCAAGCATGGTGCAACAACTTCTCTGGGTGACTTGTTCCGGTGCCTCAACACCCTCACAGCTAAGAACTTCCTCCCAATATCTAGTCTAAACCTCCTCTTGTTTAGTTTGAATACATTCCCCCTTGTCCTGTCCCTACATGCTCTTGTGAAAAGTCCCTCTCTATCTTTCTTGTAGGCTCCCTTCAGATACTGGAAGGATGTAATTAGGTCACCCTGAAGCCTTCTCTTTCCAGACTGAGCAAACCAAATTCTCCAAAGCCTTTCCTCACAGAAGAAGTGCTCCGTCCCTCTAATCATCTTGATGACCCTTCTCTGGACTCACTCCAACAAGTCCATGTATTTCTTGTGCTGAGGATCCCAGACCTGAATGCAGCACTCCAGGAGAGGTCTCACCAGAGCAGAGTAGAGGGGCAGAATCCCCTGCCTCAACCTGCTATCCACACTGCTTTGGATGTAGCCCAGAAAACAATTGGCCTTCTGGGTTGCTGCTCTGGATCTGTTCATCCCCCAGCCTGTATTGGTACTGGGGGTTGCCCTGACCCAGGTGCAGGACCTGTCACTTGGCCTTATTAAACCCCATGGGCCCACTTCTGAAGCTTTTCCAGGTCCCTCTGGATGGCATCCCATCCTTCAGGAGTGCCAACCGCACCACTCAGCTTAGTGTCAGCTGCAAACTTGTTGAGGATGCACTCAATTTCTTCATCTATGTCATTAATAAAGATAACACTGGTAGAAGAATCGCCTGAAATTCAACAAAGGCAAATGCAGGGTCCTGAAACCAGGGGAATAATAACCCCATGGACCAGTACAGGCTGGGGACTGACCTGCTGAAAAGCAGCTCTGCAGAGAAGGACTTGGGGGTCCTGGTGGACAGCAAGATGTCCATGTGTCTACAGTAGTTTGCCCTTGTGGGCAATGGTATCCAAGGATGCATCAGGAAGAGGATTGCCAGCAGGCTGAGGAATGTGATACTGCCACTCTGTGCTGCCCTGGTGAGACCTCACCTGGAGTGCCGTGTACATTTCTGGACTCCTCAGTACAAAAAAGATATACATCTCCTGGAGTGGGTCCTGTGCAGGGTGACGAAGATGATTAAAGGACGGGAGCACTTATCCTATAAGGAAAGGCTGAGGGAGCTGGGCCTGTTTAGCTTAGAGAAGAGATGACTAATAGGGGACCTATCCGTAGTTCTTAGAACCTCCAAGGCCTGTGTAAGGTCAAGCATCACACAAGGAAGTGGGGCAGGTGTTAGGAAGTGGATTGGTAACAACTCCAACTGTAGTATTTTCATCCGACTATCAGTGAATTCTCTTCTAGCTGACAGCCATGTCCTGCTGCATTAGAATGTCTCAGCCCACTGAAGGCTCCTGGGGTAAGGGATCTCCATTGGTTACCACCATGACCGCCCAGGAATAGTTACAGACTAATGGTTCTCCTCATTCTCAAAACTCAAGAGTGTCCAGCTGCACAAGTACTGGCTGGGAAACATGGTGAAACTCCTGCTAAGAGCACCCTACCGTCTTCGTTTTCTAGCATGTCACACAAAAAGGGAGACATTTTCCTACTGACTCATATACAGGCCCTCTCTGGGGGGAGAAGGGAGAAGATGCTGGGTTTACTTTTAGGATCCCTGGCTGGTGAGGCACATGACGATTTGTGTCTCAGTATCTAGCAGTAATACGAGGGAGAAAACATCAGGCCTCTACAGGCTGGAAATTGAGACAATCATGAAAGAGAAAAAATGAAATGCATTTTTGGAAATCATGGCTTTCTGGCCTGCACAATTCTCTCTTGAGAGCAGAAGTGACCTTGTCTGCAGATGTACACAATTCCCTCATCCAACAGCTGATAGCAGCCAGGTCATCAAGCCAGGTGACAGAGAAACGTAACCATGTAAGGACTGACCAGGAGCCCTATAGATGCTTATTTCAGCTTTAACATCTAAAATAGTCAGATCTCAGCAGCATTTCAATATTCCCCTCCAACTGATAAACAGTAGATAGTGTATATCCCAGGTACAACAGCAACCATCTCTTTTCTCTGACAGAGGTAGCGGTAACTCACAAGGATGAGCAAGAAAGGGGAGCCTGGATAGCAGGATGGTGGTTCCAGCTATGGTCCCAGCCAGAGGCCAGAAGCAAGTTCTTCACCAGAGCAATGCCTTGGCAGCAACACAACCAGGAGAGGAGAGACTCACCAAGGCTCGCTACATTCTCTTCTGTAGCCACAAAAGAAAATTTTGAGGAAAGAAACTGCACCTAGCCCGGGGCAGTTGTTACTCTGGTTAGCCTGAGGGAAGGACAAGGCAGTCTCTTATGAAAGCATGCAAGCATGCCTGACTGCTGTGCTCATAATGTTGTAAAAGTTTCCCAGATGTAGGACATGTAGTGCATCCACTCAGCATCACTATCTTTTGCACAGACACCCCCATTTGGGAGACCCATATGCTCACATACAGCAGTGACAGCTGCCGAGGGGACCTACAGGCATCCCTAGGGCTGGGTAGAGAGCACCAGCATCCAGCTCTTACAGGCTTCCTGTACAGCCCCAAACCTGGCCCTACAGGCAATCCTCACCTCCCATCCCAGAGTCCAACCTCGAGGCATGTTGCATCAGTTTACTCTCTCTGTAGAGGGGCAGCAGCTCACAGTAACAAACCCTGGCCTGCCCACAGACCAGCAGCTGTGCAGATCAGAGCTTATATAAATAGCTTTATATCAAATAAGGGTGTCTTGGTTGCCCCAACACATAACACATTCAGCAGCTGACCTTTCATTGAATGTTTTAACACATAACCCCAGTCTTAGCATAAATAGAGAGGCAAACCAATTAAACTATATACACCAATTTCATCCTTTTCCTTAATTCTGCTTCATTTTGGACTCATTGCTTTGGGTTGGATCTTGAGAGGAATTTCTTCCAAAGTAATTTATGTAGTCACCTCAGTTTCATTTTTTTTAATGCAAGATTTTAAATGGTTTTCAATTAAGAATCTCCATTTTAAATTCCTAGGAGCGGATTGCTGAATGTAGTCGAACATACCTCTGTATGCAATAGCTATTGAATGTCATGTGTGTATGCAATTGTGTGCTATTAATTTGACTAAAAGTTCATTAGCTTCATTTCAAACACAACTCTTGATAAAATGGTGTGGAAGAAATGCAAGACTGAGTGGGCATGCACAGATGCTCACCCGGGCACACACATACACATGTGTACTTGCAGAGTACCCATTTTGCATTTCTAGTGTTTCATTGATTCTCAGATCTCACTGCCATGCATTCTTGTATTAAGAACTAAATAACTTTTTTAATTTCTTGGATTCAGGTAGAAGAAATACGTTTTAAAATTATAAGTAGATGATTGTGGCATTCCCATCTACTTTAAATATAGGCTGAAAAGTGGAGAGTGTATGGGGGGAAAATTCTCTGCTGGAAAAAAGACCTAGTATGATGTTGCCAAGTTTTAACCCAGAGGGAATTTCTAGCCCTAAGTTATAAATTCCTGAAAATAGGGGACTATAATAGAAACAGTGACAGAACCTTAACTATAGCATAGCTAAAGGCAACACTGCAATAAAACGGAATGACCTGTGAGATAAAATGTTTAATCTTTTGAGTGAGATGTGGCCTAATAACTCAGAAGCAGAGATGGGGGATGATTCAGGCTTTTCCTTGCAGCCTCTTATATGCCCTTTATGAAATTCACTGTCACTCTCAGCTGCTTTCCCTTTCAGGCTGAATCTTGTTTCACTCTGTAGCCAAATGGACTAGAAGGGTCATAAAGAACCAATTTATGGCCCCTAACTGTTAAGCAAAAACTATTTTTCAAAATGTAAATTAATGGCAACAGAAGCAGAAGGATCAGGAAAAACACCTTTGCACATGACATGAATAATAGAGACAGAGAATTGGGAGGTATGGATGTGTGTTTGAGTTTCTCTGCTATTTCTCACTAGTGTCTTTCCAAGAGAGTAAATCAGCATTTGAACCTTTATTTTACTGCAAACATTTCTGTTAATTTCTTTCTTCTCAAAAATCAAAACTTAACTCTTATTCTTATGTTGTTTTTTATATCACAGGAGGGGCAAATAAAACCTCTGCATATTAAAAGATTTTTGAATTACATGATTGATATTAATTTTATATGACAGATTTGTCTCTGCTAGCAAGTGAAACTGGGCATAATGACTTAGGAGGTCTTCTCAAATGCTATGTCCAATCAAATAAAAAAGATGTAATCACCAGGCCTGTAATGATCTCTCTCTGGTCAAAAATCTTAGGTGAGTTGGAATTTCACTTATTCAAACAAGGCCCTAAACCAGGACAAGGGAATGCCACCATCATTAGACTGGCAGAGCCAGGTTTATATCTGCAGATTTCTTTATTTTAAATTTTTTGCTCTCCTAGAAGCAGGTGAAAAAGGCCTTCTCTGTCTTGATTGCTTCTTATTCATTAAATGTTTCTACCTGAAGAATCAAGGTATATGAAAGTGAATTCTTTGAAAGTTTGCAGGTAATTTTTCAACCATGTACATAAGGAATCATTATGATAATAATGATTCCATCCCATTAAAAACAGTTGGAATTATATATGTAATTCCTTACATATCACCCAGAAAATTTACCCAGAGCCTCTAGTCACTTCTGTTCCCCAAACTTCCCTAAGGCCAAAATCACTATGAAGAACATCTGTGCTCTGTTCTTTGGGGATTTCTATTTTATTCTATCAATATTTTCCCTCGTTTTAACACATGAAAATTGTAATCAGATATTCCCATACTTGGTATATGGGAACATCTATTGCGGATGATGCTCCCAGGAAAATCTGGTTTGTAAGTATCCTGTGCTGCCCATTGTTATACCTGTCATTTCTGATTCAGTAGTATTTTGCACCTGTCATTCATAGCTAAATGAGGCACTACATATTAAGGATGCATTTGCTTGCTGTCACAGTGCTTACATTTTGTTGGATTGCACTGGACTCCACAAGGGTGACTTAAGAACCTGCTCCCAAATATTAAAGGAAAAATGAAACAACAAAACCCCAAACCAAACAAACCCAAACAAAACAAAACCACAAAACAAACCAAAAACATGAAACAAACAACAAAAACCAACAATGAAAAAAAACGTCCAATGGCATCTGTAAAATGTAAAATAGAGTGAGGCTAAAGAGGTTAAAAAATAAAGAGCATTTTCATGCTTTTATATTAAGAACAAGAGTAAATTTTTAAAAGAATAATAAGATAATTAAAAAATGGAGGATCCATCAGTAGTCAATAAGAGTTCCTACACATATATACAAGTTTATTTTAATATATATTTTACATAAACACCTAGATGCAAATATATATACATATATGTTAATTTTTTTTTTTTAACCTGAACCCCTTTACTATAACTGACCCTTAACTAACACCTATTAGAGATCTTTTTACTCCTATTCTACTGACCTCTTCTCCTACTTGCCTAGAAGACCCTACTGGACAGAACATAAGTGGAAGGAACACAGTTTTTACTGTAAGTTCATGCAGAAAAATGGAACTGCTTCTTATTATTATACATAAGCAAAAGTAAAACTTTAGCTGTCTGGATGGGAATTCTCTTTATTTCTAAAGAGAGACAGGCAGTATTGAAGCCAAATGTATGCTAAAGTTTGCCATTCCCTCAAATTTGATAGTTTCCAGTGTTGAAATTATGATTTAAAGGGAGTAGACGGACCTAGTTTGGTCAGTATTCTGTGTTTTCTTGCTTTGTGTACTTAAAAATAAAGTAATGCCAAAAACCAGTTCTAATTAACGCCAATGTTTTTATTGCTCAGTTATGCAGACCAGTGTGCTATTCATTTGTGAAGATCTGATTGGAAGTGATTTCTTACTTTACCTGATGCAAAGACAGAAATGCCAATCAACTTTAAGTCATCATACCTGAACCTAAAAGTTCGCCTCTAAGCTGATATGCTACCCAAATTCTCTCAAAGTGTAATATACAGGTAAATATAACATGCATACATATTGTTGTTATGTGGAAACAGATTATTAATATTGACTTCTATGTCCAGTGATACTTTATTGGACATGCTTGACTCTGAAATTAATACAGAAAAATATTGAACTATGGAAATAGATCATAATCATGACAGTCACAGCAGAAAACCTTGTAACTATATTTTGTAAAATTCACCTTTTCAGCAAAGAGCTTGTGCAAGCGTAGCTCAATAAATTTTCTACTTCAGAAAGCAGTTTTTATTAAGGTTATGTGGAATCTTCTGAAATGAACTGCGTATGTGTGTTTGTGTGCACACATTTGTGTGTTACATGGACAGGTTTTTGTATGAGCTTGGCATATTGCTTGTGGCAGGCTGCAGAGACATGAATAAAGACAGTAGGAAAAAGGCAGTGCACATCCTGCTGATAATCTAGGGAAGGGATTGCTGCACACTTCCCTTGTGGAAAATATCAAGGTTTGCCCAGAAGCTCCCAAGATCTTTTCTTAGCCCCTAGATTTTCATGTTGAATTATTTGTCTTGTTTGCTAAATGAACTTACTTCTTATTTTATTTAAACCACATGAGGTAGGTGTATTTGACTTCCTAGCAGGGAATGCAATATTTAAGTGATTTCAGTATGCACAGCTGTGAAAAGGTGAAGCATATTTTGTGAACATAATTTGGGGTAATTTTAAATGGCATACCCTTCCTCCTACGCCTTTCCACAGCCTGAAGCTGGAAACATAAAGTGTAGCTCATATGCTCTTTACAATTTACTCCTGAGAAACACTGACCACAAAAGTCAGTAAACATTCATCATGAGCTTTAGGCTACTTTCCTTGGATTTGGCCTCAGGCTAAGCTGAGGGCTAAAAACATTTCATGAGGGGGTTAGGGTTTTAAGGAAAATAAATATGTTGCTAGTACAGTATGGTTACTCAGCTTGGTCTCATGCTGGAAAAATTCCTTCTCCCAACAAAGATGCAGAATTTTATGTTATTCGTCTGCCACTCTATAACTGATATTGTGGTTTTAAATCACTAATATGCTAATCAACATAGCTGTTGTGACCTACTTACTACATATTTCTGCCAGAGCTTCCCATAACATGTCACATTGAATCCTCTCTGAGAAGTACAAACCAAATCTACTTCAATCCATTTAGCACAAAGATTCTGGGGAAAAAAAAAAAAAAAAAAAAAAGAAGAGGAGCACAGCAAAGCAAAAAAAGCTAGGTCAAGTTCTCTTGTTTATCCTGGCCTTCTCTGACACAAAACCATGTTTGCCACTATCTAATGCCATAAGCAATGACATGATTTCTCATGAAGAGGACTACAAATAGGGAGGACAAAGCCCCGTCGAATACCATTTTCTGTATCATAGAGAAAACTTGGAAGATTCCTCACTAAATGGTTGGTTGTCTTAGTGCAGTTACAAACCTCTTTCACCAAAACAAAGCTTACAATAAAAATATTGATGCTTTAAAAATATCACCTTACTTTCTTTTTTCTGTTTAGTATTCAACTCCTATCTAAGGAAGTTCTTTTTACTTGAATGAAAAATCAACACATCAGAAGGATGTGGTCTCTTTTCTAGAGATTTCAGTAATGTGTCCATAAGATATCTTAATGGTTCTGGGAGAGTTAAGTCTTGCTTGTTTATTTTTAAGTCTAATATATTTTGGTTTCATAATGTATTATGAATATAGAAAAATAATGTGTCATGGAATATACTGGTCAATATTAATTTTACTGTTATGTTCAGTTTAGACAGTAACATCAGTAAAATGACCTTACATCATAAGGAAAATGAGCTAACATAGATTATAACACCAAGTGACACATCAGATCATTCAATTGATGTTACTGGGGATGCTCATATTGTTCTGTTTTGAATCACTGTCTACGATATTACAGGTGTCTAGGATTACAGATCTTTAGGATAGAATAATATTATCCTAGAGGAGATACAATGCAAGAGCTTGAAAATGTCTATCTTCAGTGAAGACTTGCTGGCACATTTTTACAGGACATATCTTTAAACCTGCTTCCCCAGACAAACTCTAGCATAGAGAGTTACATCATCCTTTCCTGAGTTCTGAGTTTCCACTGCACTCGAGTGAGAAGTGCAGGTTAGAATGCACTTAAACAAAAAATTGTAGAATTAGAAATGCTGTTATTGGGTAAAGACTGCAAAAGAACACCTGAAAATAATAATTACACCTTAAAGCTCACTACATCTTGAAAAAAAGAACTAACTGATACATGGTTCCTCTCCAAGTAATTTCTTGTTCTGGCCCTGATGGTCAGCCTCAGTGTTGTGGTGTCGAATACTGTTTTCCACTGCAGACATGTGACTTCTAGTGAAAAGAAAGAGAGGTTTACTTAGGCAGCCAAAAGCAGAACTTGTGTCTCTGTCTCAGATTGAGTGCTTTAAACTGCACTGTAATAATCACAGATGCTCTGCTCTTGGCAGAATGAGAAAAGCTTTATACAGATTCACAAAATAGCTCCATTAAGTAAAGACACCATCAGTCTTTATTACCACTATTATCATAAAGCAAATTTCACCTAACATAATATCAAATTAAACTTACAAAAGGACTGAGGAAGAAGCTATGAATTAATATAAAATTACTAAGAGCTGAGGCCCAGGAAGCTTAAACCCTAATCAACACCAAAGTAAAGAATAGGAATCAAAGATGTAGAGCACCATGGTAATTTGTTCCTGTGTTGACTAGAGCAGCAAAAATAACAGTCTACCATGTCAGCATCTGCTAGTGAGTTTAAATGCCTGTAAGCATAGTTTATAGTTGACATTTGCTCAAAGTAGCTTTTTTTAAGGAGACAGTTTAATACTTCAAGTTTGCCCTCCTAGCTTCTTTTAATTTCACAGGTTATGACTAACCTCCTTTTTAAAGACAAACTGTATGGTATATTATTTTCAAAAATACCTAGCTAATTTTACAGTTAAAGAAAATTGTTATTTTTTAGAAAGACTAGTTCTTTCACTCTAATAGTCATTATCACAAGATAAATTCCCATATGGCCTAAAATAATGTTCTAGGATTTTTTGAGTTATGGGGCACTTGCCTGTTGTTCTGTTTTCTGAAAAGCAAGTAGCACACCTTGCATCTGGTTTGACTGGGAATGGAAGATCCTTTAAAAGTGGAGGCAACACAAAATCATTTGTGAAACACTGCCTTAGGATTGCATCACTTTCAGTTGCCATTACAGAACTTCAAATAATTAAATTAAGTCATTCTAAGAACATAACCCCTCCTTCAGGACTTTGAATAATAACTAACATTTGTAATTTTAAAAAAATTCATTTATTTAAAACAGGAAAAAATAATTAACAAATTTTTCCAAAATTGACAAACATGCATTTGCAAACTCAAATACCTTACCTAGGAGAAAACATCAAAAGGATCCATATTCTATTCAAGATCTTCTCAGGAATCCTACCTTTTGTTTCTCTGTATCTCTGAAAGCTGCTATAATGGTAGCATGACCAAAAGAAGCAAACTTGGATACTTTAAATTCTGTTTTCTACTTATAGCCAAAACGATGTGCCAACATCTTGGAAGCATTAGTCCTCCATCACAGGAAACTTTCACAAAGAGGAATAAATATAGTTTGGCCTGAACATCTCAGAACACCTTCCACTGTTCAACATTGACTATTGTTTCCAGTTACAAACTGACTGTGTGCTAACCAAGTCACAACTATTTAAACAGGTTTTGTTGCTCAATTTCCACTCATGAAAAATAAGGTTAAGCAGAGTTCAGTAGTTGACTAAAAATTTTCTGACACAAAGAAAAAGTCTTTGGATAAATTCAAATAGGGGGCAGTGAAGAGCACACTTGTGGGATCTATCACTGATTTTACATTTTGAACATTGTACAGTTAATGGACCTAATCATATCAAAGTTCATATGCGGGGTTCTTGAGTCTGTGAATGTGTTAGAGTACCATTACTTTCATGGGAAAACAGATCTCATGCTACCTAGATTTCTCAATCTTACTAGAGATACTGTACAAAATAATGCCCTGGGATATGATTTTACACATTCCTAGTGTGTTACCTAACTCCATTGCTAAGAAAGCACTCTGGCAATTGTCCACTGAAGATGAAAAATATTACAGAGAACATGGTACATGCCAGACAAATGGCCTTAGCCTAAAGTTCTGCCAGATGAATATGTTGTCTATTATAGATCTGAAATGCATTTTAAGACCACAGCAAATATTGCATTCTCATGATGTGCCTATGATCCTATTTACACAGCCTGGGGAAAAAGGTAACCATGAATTGGAACCACACAGTAGTATTACCACTGTGTCTTGTCAACACTAAGGTTACCAGGACTGACTGAGATACACAAGTTAGGAATTTCTGAGTCTAAAATACTACATCAAAAAACTTCATTGTTCTGTCCAAAATTCAGGCCTTCAGTAGAAAGAATGATGAGATTAATGAAAAAGATATACAGATATTTTCCTCAGGTAATATATTATAAACATGAATGTGTATTTGCATTAGAAAAATGCTATAGAGATACAAACCTCGAGTTTCTTTTACTTAACTGAATTTGAATCTTCCAGTAGTTTATTTTTGTTTGCTTTATCTTTTGAAAATGAAAAAGGTAGGTAGAAGGGCAACCAAACCTCTGTCCAAACCTTTCTAATTTATACAGTTTCATTCACATCCCTAAGATAAACATCCTTACGTGACAGGTGTGAAAGTCTTCATAGGTATTGATGTAGCATCCTGAGGTTTATGCAAATAAGACACTTCATGTACATCCCTTAAAAAAATGAGCCCTTACACATGAACACAAAACTCTGAATTTCATGCTTTGCAATAAAAAATAAACTGAACAAAATCCAATACAAATAAAAGAAAATTGACACAATACCATTTCACAGAACATCAGCTGTGTCATACTTGGTATGGAAAACAAGAACATATTTGAAATGTTAGCATGGCCCTAGGACAACCCTGTTACATGGAATGCTTTCAGTACAAGCAACCTAGCCCAAGATAGTGAAATCTTCTGTCCTTCTTGCCCTTTGGCAAACCCAACCCAAAGCTGCAAATCCTGGAAAGCTGACATTCTGGTTTCAGCTAAACCACAACACCTGCAAAACTTGACAGGCAAACTGTAAAATCTAGATGTGATGGGATACCTTGAGGCTATGACATATTATTAAGCCAAACCCTTAAACCACCATTCTCTGGCTCTTAAATCAAACAGTGTGGTGTATGTTTACAAAACCAAACTCTTTTCCTCTCTTCTACCACAATGATTTTTAATCCACCACAATGCCCAGCACACTCTCTGTTCCCTGCCTATTGTCATTCCAGAACCTTACGCAGATGCTGACTAGGAAACTGCAGTTGTCTTGGACTAAAACCATGCCAGGGATCTTGCTTACGATCTAGAAATGCTGCCTTGAGTCAAAGCTGTACAGGCTTCTATGCATCTCGATTTGTATCAGGGAATTTGCTAAGAGGAAAGTCCAAAGTGTCTGAGCAATCTGAGTGGTATGTGTGGCATAAGAGCTCAGGTTTTTGACCGAGAACATCATGGGATAAAAAGTGACTAAGAACCATGGTCTACGAAATTCACTCTGCTCCTCATTCCAAAGAGTTCTAAAAGCCCTAGCTTGGTGCTCTTCTCACCATTTGTTGGCCCCCCCATCAATAAGAATAGGAACTCAGTTCACCAGTTGTCAAACCTATTGGATTCTACTTCTTTTCTTCTCTTCTTTTTCACAAAAAAAATCTAAACAACTCACAAACAAAACAATAAAGCATCATTTCATTGCACATGTTGCTGCTAGTTCACTTCTTAGGATGAAATACATTTGTTTCTCCTGGTTGAAAATGAATGTCTGAATCTTTAATCATGAGAGACAAAACCTTTTCAAAAGGCTGATGCAAGCCTTGGAAGCTAGTTAGAACACAGTTTTAGTGCAAGGGTGTTAATATTAGCCAGATGGCCACAATAAGATCTTTGGATCTGTGTCTGGATGTGAATGGCTTTATTTAAACGCAGAGCTCTTACAAAGAAAGGATGCACCTCTGTTCAGTGATGGATCCAATCTACCTGAAGATTTTCTTCACATAATCCTCATCATTTTTGATTGGCAAACTACCTCACCACCACAAAATGACCGTTTCTAATGAGGGATAGAACATTAATTATGTAACTGCAGGGTTTGTTGAACTGCTCCTTTGTTAGCATATTCCTCCTTTTAACCACTTACACCCTCTCCTCAAATTCTGCATTCTGTAATTAAGAAAAACTTCTATTAGCACCAATACATTTTTGTGAGCAGTGGATTGGGCCTTGTATTCATCTATGTAAGGAATGGTGATAGCCATCTTTGGTCTTTAATTGGTTTCAAATGCAATAAATTTCTGAAACTCTCTTCAAGTTGGTACTCCCTTCATCTTGGATCTATTTCCAAAGATACCAGTCTTTTGCTATCACTTGACTGCAAACAATTCCTTTTTTCATGGAACATAAACAACACAGACTACACTGATTTGTCCTTGAATTACATTGTAGACACATGTCCTGGTTTCATCCAGGACAGGGTTAATTTTTTCGCAGTAGCTGTGAGGGGGAGAAGCCTGAAGCTGTGTGAGCTTGTCTAGGTTGTTATTCTATACCACTGTATTGGGTCTGGCTGAGATGGAGTTTATTTCCCCATAGTATCCCTCACAGTGCTGTGCTTTGCATTGGCAGCTAGAAGGATGTTGATAACACACCAGTGTTTTGGCTACTGCTGAGCAAAACATCAACACTGTAACATTTCTTCCTCAGTTGAGGGCAAGATTCTGGGAGGGACCCAAGCATGCCAGCTGACCCAAACTGACCAAAGAGATATTCCAGACCATATGACGTCAGCTCAGATATAAAAGCTAAGGCAAGGAGCAGGAAGAGGAACATTCACTGTTTCCAATGGTTGCCTGATGAGGAACCATCATGTGTGCCAAAGCCCTGCTTCTCGGGAGTGGCTGACCATCGCTGCTCATGGGAAGTAGAGAATAAACCTTGCTTTCACTTCACCGTGCAAGCTTGCTTTACCTTTTGTTTTAAATAAACTGCCTTATCCCAACCCAGGAATTGTTTTTTTTCCCCATTATTCTCTCCTCTGTCCTGCTAGGAAGGGGAGTGATAGAGCAGCTGGGTGGACACATGGAGTCCAACCAAGGTCAACCTACCACAACCACTTCATGTTATCTATGGGGGCAGAAAATGGGACTTCCAAGTAGAAGGTGGGTATGGTTTGCGGGGTGGAGGATGGAGGGGAAACATGGTGGGTGGAAGGTCTGTCCTCCATTGTTTTTCATTGTCCCAGGCTTGAGGAACATTTTTGCATGTAAATCACCCTATCACTGTACACTTGTTTTATTTGTATTGTTGCTGTTACTGTTTGTTTTCTTATATCATTGCTGTTTCCAGTAAATGATTCTTATCTCAACCCATAATCTCTGCCTTTTGTCTCCCACTTAGTGGGAGTACTACACTGAGGAGTGCTGCTCCTAAACCAACATGTAAGTGGAATGAATCAGAATTTGTGAAATGATGATTCAGGAGTGGCTGTGAGGAGGTGGTAGTGTTTTTAGGTATAGTAGATATAATAGTAGGAAATATGATTTAGAATAATTTGGACTGTCTTTCAGAAGCTACAGATAATCTGTACACCCTCTTTATTACATCAGAATCCTCATATATAGAGAGATCAGGTTTATGTATATATATGTTTATTATGTGTGTATTGTGGGAAACTTTATTCAGTAGTAGAAATTTCACCCTGTCTCAACCTGTTTGTTACTTAAAGTGCATGTTTTCATTAAGTTATCCAGAAATGGTCAGCTAAAAGTCTACTTTGAGGTTGGATAGTTAACTGGTTTCCTTTAAGTTCTTATCATCCATCTACAACCAGAATAAAATACACTTACTGCAGTGAGTGAACAGTGAATTTCACCATGCCACTGCAAGAATTCTAGTACAGTCAAGGTACCTCAGCAAAAAGTCTCTAAGATCTTATTACCATACTTTGCTGTAATAATTAAAAAAACTTTTATAATTAGTTAATTAAAAAATTACTAAATTTATATTGTCAGAGAACGTACTTTTGTTTGTTGAAATCAAGCAGAGGACACTTAGAAAGTTTACATTCCATATTAGTCATTACCGATTTGTTTGGTTTAGTTTGGTTTTTTCCCCCAAACTTGTATGCATACAGCCCTCACTCAAGTAGTTAAAATGAAGGTGGGAGAAAATAACTGAACTGTCACTGTACATTTCTCATGATCACATCCACTTCTGTCAAAAGGTACTCTGTCTCATAGTTTCAGACTTGATACTAGGCAAGGTTGACCACTGAGCTGATGAAACTCAAACTTACATTTAGATATGCAAAAGGTGTAACTCTAAGAAATCTAGCCCTTCTAATGCTAAATATCTCAACAGCTTCATGGAATGCTGGGAGACTTTCCCTAGGACAAAAGAGGTGTGCAACTAACTCCTTCTTTCACCAAATGTTTTATAGAATCTGGTCCTTATCTCTTCTATCTGAAGATATTTTTTTAAGGCAAGCTTCCAGACACAGAAAATTACTAAAACCAAACTGAATTAGCACACACACTAAAACATCAGATACTAGATGCAAAAAGCCTAAAACTGCTGCCAAAGCCACAATGTAAGGGAAGTGCAATGAGAATTAAGCTGAATAAATCCTCCATCTGAAAGTGTATTCTGCAGTTTCAGTAACAATTAAAGCAATGAAAATTGTAGGGTACTACTTCAAAAGTACCGGATAGGCATCCTTGGTTAGCAGGAAAAAGTAAAGAAGAAATTAGAGATGAGATACATGCAGAAGTTCATGGTCAGTTTAAGTACAACACTGTATTAAAGGAAAAATTTCTGAGTGATCACATTACAGTGCAGTGCATTATAATGAATCTAAAACAAAGCAACAGATGTCTGTGATGAAGTAGGCCAGGTAAAATAACAAACATCAGGAAGTACATCTAAAGAATTTTAGGTAGATTTTAAAATATACTGATATATTGTGTCAACAAAGAAACACTCCTCATCTTTTCTTTGTATTTCACAGTAACAAACATCTTTAAGTTTAATAGTGAATCTTTATTGTACAAAGAATTCTGTACAGATAAAAATTTCTTCAGTTGTATCTACTACTTTACAAACTTTCTTTTAGAAGTTTCTTTTATTTCAAGATATAATTAAAGGTGACTTTATTCAAACAAATGGTGCACATACTGACTATGTGTGATATAGTACTCTTTGTACTCCTGAACAGGTGATTCCCTAATTGGCAATCAAAATCATACTTTTGTATTTAGAAATTACCTTTAGTAAACAGGAAGTTTAAATTCTGTTTTTCTTTAGACTTTCCACAATTTGAATTTTTCAGTTGCATACTGGGAGATAAACAAAACTAAAATGGAAATCAGCTTGACCTAAGGTAATTTATTTTTAAATTTTAGCATTTATGGGAGCAGTTTTTTCCCATCTCTGGTAGTTGTGTTAAAAATAATACTGCTTTTTGCTTTGTGAAACTCCAGGGAATATGTCAAACTTTGACTTTCATGTAATAAATATGTTCAGATTTTTGGCTTTGCAAACAAGACCATCTTTATATGAAGTGAAATTTCAAGAAAACCAATCAGACAAATAGATTTACCAAGGACATTTTTAAGTATTTACGAAGAAAATCAAGAACAAGAAGAAAGAAGATCATTTTCTACTTTACTAAATTGATATAATCTTGACATGCACTTTTATAAAGCATACATAGCAGAAAGGTTTTGCAGGTTAGAAGGGAAAGAACTTGTAGGAAAAAACGCAGAGGTTAAATTATAAAATTGCTATTATGACCACAGGCACAAGGTTCTGATAGAGAAAAAAATACCCAAACAATTTCATAGACATACAGTTTTTCCTAAAACAAACAAACAAACAAACAAACAAACAACAAAAAAAAGAACTATCAAAGCAATACAATTTTATCTGCATTGTGACATGTGACATCTTGCGTAGGCAGAGTGGCATAGACAGACACAATGAAATTATGAATACTATCAATCTTCCCAGCCAAAATCTTAAGCTAATAGCTGACTGGGGTTAACACTGAGTTAAGAATAGTTTAATAATTTAAACAAAGTAAAATATAATAACATATAGTAAATTTTTAGCATATATATATATATATATATAAAACCCAAGAAAAACAAGCAATGCATAATACAGTTGCTCACCACCCACTGACTGATGCCAAACACTGACCCAAAGTGTGACTGACCCCCCTCTTCTGGGTAACTTCCCCCATTTACATACTGGGCATGATGTTCTGTGGGGTGGAATATCCTTTTGGCCAGTGCAGGCAAGCTGTCCCGTCTATGCTCCCTCTCAGCTTCTTGTGCAGCTCCTCCCTGGCAGAGCATGGGAAACTGAAAAGTCCTTGACTTGAGCAGAGTAAGCACTACTTTGCAACAACCAAAACATCAGTGTGTTATCAACATAACTCTCGTACTGAATCCTAAGTACAGCACTGCATCAGCTATTGAGATGAAATGAACTCTATTCCAGCCAAAACCAGGACAATATCTACCTCTTGTTCCATACCATTTACACCATGCCAGGTCTCACACTTCCCAATATTTCATCACCTTCCCTATTTATTTATTTTTATACATATACACACCTAGTCAGCTCTCTCCTTCACCTGGCTGGAGGTAGGGCCCCTCTAACGCTGATCATAAGATTCTCCACTAAATTCCTGTAGAAATGGACTAGAACTTCTTTCCATAGAGTCACTAGTATAATCAGCCCTTCCATTCTGCCTGGGAAACTTCCCACTGGACACTCAAGTAGCAACTTTTCTAGAAGAACCTCCAGTTGTGATTATTTTTCCCTGTAATGCTTGCACCTGTGCCTCTAGGGTGGTCCCACAGATAAAACCATACGGTACCCCATGGTTTGCACCTTCTATATCTCCTCTCTTGAGCAAAAGGATGCCTGCTGTCAATTGCTAAAATACAGGCCCATGCAGGCAGGGAGAAGCACATATCCTCTCTGAACTCACGGGTCAGTTTATCTGATAGCTCCTCCGCAGTCAAGACAAGGACAGAAGAAATACTGTCTTTATATTCACAGAGCTGACAAGCCACTTCATCCACTATTGGTGGTAAGTCATCTTTCCATGTTAACATTGCCAATGTGTTGGCATGTGCCATTAGTGCACTTTGTACAAATTTCCTCCAAATAGGTTGTAGGCATAGGACTTCTAGTTCTGTGGGTAATTGCACATTGTCTGGGTCATAAAAAATCCTTTCTCACAGACCTAATTCCAAGGTATTCAATACCTTCCTCTATTGCAGTCCATTGGTCTGGATGATACAGAATATCTTCCTTATAAGGATATCTTTCCCTCACACTTGACAGGAGTCACCTACAGGGGCTAAGTGCATGTCTTTTTTCCCATTACTTTGTCAAGTGATCCCAGCTGCTTGGCTTCCTTACCCTCTAATTACAAACTGCTATCCCACATTATCCCAGCATTGAAGAAATCAGGAGGTAATACACTCACCTGAATGGCAGCTAAAATCTTTTTGTATCTCCTGCAGCTCACTCAAGGATAGGGATGAGTGTTGTTTAGGTCTTCTGTCTCTTCCTCCTATTCTTTGATGGTCCTTGTGATGGCCTTGGTAATGGCACTGAAAATGGCTCTTGTGATAGCCCTGCTGCTTTGTCCTCTTCACCCTTTTCACCCTCCTTGACCTTCTTGTCCTTTTTGTCCTCCATTACTACAGCTCTTTTACAAGGTGACTTTTGTAAGTATTCTGCTATCTGTACAGAGGCAACTGAAACCAGTACATGTTGGTTCTCTGGTCCAGCGACTGTCACCAGGGTTGGAGCAGCTGCAGGTCCTGTCTCTGCAGTTGTAGTAGTTGCAGTGTCTGTCACACTAGTGTCAGATCCAGAGACCTTCTTTTACTCCTGAGGGCACTGAAGTGTTGAACATGGCTTGATAGACTGGTAAGCCCCAGCACGTTGCACGTGTCTCTCTGGAATTGCCAGGGTGACGGCACACCTTTTCCAAATACATTACTAGTTTCTCTGGATTCTGCACTTGTTCAGAGGTGAGGTTCAAATACACTGGAGGTGCCCACTGCTCTAAGTACTTGCCCATGCTGTTCCACACACCCCACCCTTCAGAACTATTTGAGCCTTTGGGCAGGTCTCTGGTGATGTTCTTAATTGACTACCTGACCATAAACAAGACCTGAACCACATGTAGTGACATACTGGCTCCAAGCAAAAGGACCAGGCTGGTTTCAAGGGTATTCGAACATGATTCAAAATCTCTAAAATACTCAGATGCTACAGTAATCAGCCTGGAGAAGGAAGGAAAGAAAGAAGGAAGAAAGATGTAGGAAGGTACCTCCCCCATAGGTTATCTCTCTGAGGAGAAAAGGCCTTTTCTCTGAGAGAAAAGGTGTGATTAATTGTTCCACCAATGACTCCCAAAGGACAGAGGTGCTTGCAATACTCAAAATGTATAGCAGGTTGGTTTCCCCAACCAGTAACATTGCCATATCATAAGCTGATACAAAGAAGTACCTACAGTAATAGTTCTATCCCAGGCCCTAAGGGCAATAAACATCACCACAGGGTACACATACAGTTGTTCACCACCCACTGACTGATACCAAACCCTGATTGATTTATTACTCATTTCCATGCACCAATGCTTTATTTAGAAAACTTCAATTAAGTACAAAAATTTACTAAGGTTTTGAAGGAGATCTTGGTTTTTGGGAAGGAGGTTGTACAGACTGTAATTCTAAGGTACCTGTCAATCAAAGGGCCAACACTTCTATTTTAGACACCCTTTAACTTTTTCACTGTCCAATTATAACAAGGAACTGAAGCTGTTGTCTGGGAAGTGATTTGTGATGAATAACTGAAGTAGTTCTGTGTTCTTTAGTTTTGACAATTTTTATTTTTAGGGCTAAAGGGAGGAAGATGAAGTGTTACAGTTATTCTATTCTAAGACAGATTTCAGTTTAAACAGTGAAGCTGCAGTTGTATATAGACAATCTGTTTTTCAGGTCTAAAAATAGCAAGTTCACAATTATCAGATACTTTTAATTAATGTACTTCAGTGCTAAGAGAAGAGATTTGTGCACAATCACATTCTTTTTTAGAATGAAAGGGTCATTCAAGGAATGCGTACATAAGTGTGCACAGGTGAAGCAAAACAAATTCCTTCTTTTTATGTTGTTCCCAGGCTGGCCCAGAGTTGCAGCACAGCCTCGAGAAATTTGAAAAATGTGTGTTCTGTTAGTCAAGATTAATAGGCTGTTTTGAGATATTTACACCATGGTACTGTGAAACCTAATGTTGAACTTCCCTCCATCAGGGATGCTAAGAAACAGGAGGAAGAATAGAGGTGGTTATTTGGTTTGGTTTGGGTTTTCTTTCAAAGGAAGTCTTTTTCTGCATTATCCCTGTAATTCAGGGGAGAACATTTACTTTCATGTATCAGCCCAGCTGCAGAAATTCCCTGACTGTGATCTATTACCTGCTGTACTTCTGTCTTTCAAGAAAGGAGTTTTTGCAGGAAGAAATGTCAGGTGTTCTAAGGATGATATTTTTTTATTCCTTCATTCAGGCAGACAAAATAAAACCTTTACCAGCTTTTGCAATAAACAAAGATGGGAAATCCAAATAATTTCTCTGAAAACAAATAATTATTATTTTTCCTCACTGTACATCATCTGCTCATCTTCAAAAGCAGATCATTCATGGGAAAATTATGCAGCTTAATGACAAAAAGAAATTGGAGGAGTGGGTCAAGAAACTCCTCCAGAATTTCAACACACCTGACTAGGTATGAAGGTGTATTAAATCCATGTGTTTGTGGCTTAATGGTAGAAAAATCAGTTTCTTCTAGGAAAAGCTGAATTTAATAAGAATTCCTATTTTGCTTTGGGATAACATCTTTCATTGATTTAATCTCTTCCTGTACGTGCTTGTATCATATGAGATAGTTGTGGTTTTCATTTTACATTCAAGTCTACAGTATGATGAATAGTTATTGTCAGCTTTACTTCACCCTGACCAGTGGTTGTACCACTGGGGGTAGGCTGGGGTCAAGGAGATGGCCTCAAATAATCTACAATTTTCCTAACCCTACCCCCATCCCCTTTTCCTTAGAGTGTTCCTTTCTTTCTCTCTTTTTTTTTTTTTTTTTCCTTATTTAATTTAGTGCCTCGTCTATCTTGCTGCTTACTGAGTCTGGAACTCTAACTAGGAATGACAGATCACTTGATATGTCACACTTTATTGTCTGTTGTACTTTTTCCAGCATATTCTTTCCAAATCATTACAATTATGAGGTATATGTTTCTAGTTCGTATTACAGAAAAATCCTGTCTGTTTTAATAATTCAGGTATTTCCATTTGGTTCAATGGCTTATTTACAGAGTAGTGGAATGCAGCACTTCAAGTATCGACTCCATATGATTTATTACACAGTGGTGTTATTACTGTATTAATATACTTGTAAAACCTGGCCTTGATAGTATTTGATTGAGGCTGATTTTATCTCGAAGTTGTTGTCCAAGAATGTTACAACTCTTCCCAGAATAAAAGTAGGCATAAATTTACTGCATATAGCTATTGGCAGTTTTCAATGAGAAACCAGGAACAAAAGCAGAAATGTAACATAAAACATGGACAGGCAGGAGTAGGAAGGGGAGAGAATATTAGGAACATGGCTGGTTAGAGGAGATATACACTGGGAATCTGAGACTGGAAATTCAGAAGGGTATGGCTTGAACTTGTCTGGTGGTAAGGTTGGAAGGAAATGAACAAATCATTAAGAGTGGGCTGCATAGGTAAGACAACAGTGCAAAGGGCTGGACTGTGGGAAAGTCTGAGCCCAGTGAGGACCACACTTCTTTTTGCAGCCCAGGAAAAATTGGCTTTCTGGGTTGCATGCACACATTGCTGGCTCATATCTAATTTTACATCCACCAGTATGCATAAGTCCTTCTCTGCAGGGCTGGTCTCAATCCATTCACCACTCAGACTGTACTGAAACAGATGACTTCTCCAACCTAGGTATGGGAACTTGCACCTGGCCTTGTTGATTTTCATAAAGTTCACACTGGCCCACTTCTCAAGCCTGTTAAGATATCTCTATATGGCATCTCTTCCCTCAAGTGTATCAGTTAGATGAACAGTGTTGCCTTTGTGCATAAAAAAGGGGATCTTGAAGTTCAGTTCCATAGAACTCATTAGAGACAGACATAAAGCAGGTTTAATTTAAGGAACACACTAGTCACTCTCAGGACTGGGATTTAAGGATGTACATAAACATAATAAACAATAACTTGTATACACACTGAAGAAACAATATTTTTATATATATTTGTAAACTGGGCCTAGGTACTAACCAGCAAGCATCCTTCTCAGGCTCAAACAGCTTATGTAAAAAAGCTAAATATTAGAACAAAAGCAAAAGGATTACTGGGAAATAAAAGAAAGAAAATTGGCTAAACGTATCCCTGAGACCTGCACCATAAGCAGGATTGGTTTACTGGATAAGTAAAATACCAGACTTTGTCCACTTGAGCTACCTGATGAACTATAGTTGCAATTCTAGCTGATAATCAATGCCTATAATGTTTTTGATACAGATATGCTCTGCAGCCAATTGTCACAGAGATTAAAACTGTTGAGCAGCTAGTCACATTCCTGATTCTGAGGAACTCATTTGTTGCAGCTTTGGCCCAGACATGAGCAAAAACGGGCAAGGAGCTGTTTTAATTTATGCCACTGTCAGAGTCTCTCACGGTCTCTCTACCACTGGAGTTCCTCCCTGCCACAACCTTTCATGCTCTGACTAGGGATTTCCCATGCAAAAATATACATATGTGCAATGCACAGATGGTTTGCATATGCGCAGTAGGCTTAACATAGCTGATTTACTGTGTATGCACAGACCATCTGTGCAGCACATGTGCAGCAGGTCTGATGTGTACTGGACACATTGGACTTACTGTGCATGTGCTACACAGTTAATCTGCACACACACAGTAGCCACAGCTCTGACTGAGTTGCCAGACATCCAGATGGCCAGAGTCCTTAAATCCCTTCCAGAGAAAAAATGAAGATGGAATAAGGATGTTTGTTGGTTTGTTTGGTTTTTTTTCTGGTGTATATCTTAGCTTATCCTTTATCCTCCAACGTAGGAACATATTAAAGGGGATACACCACCTCATCATGTTTTAGTATAAAAGAGAAATTCCACTAGACAGAGAACAATTCTCTCTGGTCATATATGTCCAAAAAAAGGCTATAGAAGACAAAACAGAACTGTGATAAAGATTCTCCTCCATAAACTTTTACGGAACAAACATAACCATAACAAGTGAACTACACAGGCTTCTCTTAGAGAGTTTTGGCAGCCACTTCAGGTTTTCTAGCCATAAAAAGCCTTCCATTGTGGAAATTTTTTAATTATTTAGGTTAATGCTGAGACAACTCAGCAACGCAAATCGATTGCATGTCGCAGTCTCAGGAGGAGAGTTAGTTATTTCGGGCCAATCCTTGCCATTTGGCTGGTTGAGATTCAGTGTCGTAGAGCACACATGCTGCTTGCTTTCCCATCATTAAGACTGATATAATAACACTCTCACTAATGTTTTTGACAAATTTCCCTTCAATAACTGTTCCCTAAAACTAAGACGCAAACTTAAACATGAAAATAACTTATCAGACCCACCAGCATTTTCAATAATTGCTCAACACACTGGCAGTTACAATGTATGGAGAATTTATCTATGTTTACTTACTGGGGAGAAATTTGAAAACATTCCATGTCTGTGGCTGGCATCCAACTTTTCTTGAATGCTCTGAGAATGCACACAGGAAAGTCTGCTCAGTTTCTTCTGCATTCTGGGGAAAGGCCTCTCTTGCCTTTATCTGCATGCTCAAGCTCCCAAAGGTGGCACCACAGAGTTGCTCCTGAACGTTACCCTCAGCAGCAAATTCTGCTTACAAACACTAGGCCCAAATCACCCTCCCCAAGAAAATACATAAATTAAGAGACAACTGGAAAATCAGACATGAAACAGAAATCTGAGGTATTCAAATGTGAATTTACGTTATCGTGCAACCCAACAATACAGGAACATATGGTTCTTAGATTAGAAAAAAAATCACATTGTTCTTTTCCCTCATTGAATGTTTCTGCCTTGCAGAGCTCATCAAGGTCTGTTTGCTGTTTTTTCAAGGGCAAAACATATTTAGGTGTCATACCCATAGGCACCCTGTCATGCTGTGAGGTGCACCAAGACCTTCTCAGCTCTGTGCTGAACCAGCCCCCTCCAAACAGACACTCCTTGCCTCCTCTGAGCCCCTCAAGTTTGTCAGCCTCTCTGTAGGATCGCAAAGAGGACGTAGTGATGAATGAGGCCTGATGGATGATGAGCAGAGGGAAACACCCTTGAGCTTTCTGTCTAGAGGAGAAAGATAGGAGAAGACCTTTCAGAGCAAGCTGCCTGTGTGGCACCGGGCCTGGCAGTGCTGGGGTCCCAGGCTGGATGCTTGCCAGGCCTACAAGCACTGCCTGAACACACAGGAGAGAGCTTGTTCTACAAACTAGCTGCTCCCTTCTCCTCCATCCCTTCTTCTTCTCCTTCATCATCTACTACGTCATCTTCCTGCTGTTCTCCTCCCCTGCTTCTCCTTTACTTTCTTCTGTAATAGTAGTTTAAATTTCTTTCCCCTCTAGGCTATGGGGAGGTTCCACACTGGGCCCCTGTAAGGGAAGCCTGTCAGTAACTCTCCTGTTCTTCCCATAGGCTTTGTAGCCACCAACATGAGTGCAGTCTGGGTTGGAACCTGGAGGCCTCATCATCCATGTGGCCACATCATGGCAGAGTTCACCACCCTGGGATTCAAGTATATAGTCCCTGAGATGACAGGTAAACCAAGAATCACAGGGGCAGGACTTGGGACTGGAAAAGGTCACAGCGCATCTGCTGCTTCCACTTAGAAACTGTAGAAATTTCACGCACTGCAAAGGGCCAAATATCCCATTGCAGAGAGATGCTCTTCAGGTCCCCGGTATTACGTCCATCCCTGCATCACCAAGAATAGGAAGGACGTGGATCCAGCACAACACATCTGCAGATGCCCCAAGATCAAGACCAAGGTCACCCCTGGACCAAGTGAGTACCACTTCTCCAGCCCTTCTTCCAGGCAAGATGAGCACACCTTACTTCGTGGGGTACAAAACCTGTCCAAACCAACAAAACCTGTCCACTGCTGCCTCAGCACTGTTCCCATAGAGCAGTGTCATTGACCTCATCTGTGAGTGCAGGTAGGACATGGGGACACACAAGAGTGTGTCTTAGTGTACAGGATATGGCATCACACATTAAGAGGACATCTTTTAAGTTCTGTTATATATCTGGGTACAGATATATACTTTATGCATCATCAGTGCACATCCATGGGGACAGTCAAGGATATCCCCCTCCACCACCTGATGATGTTCAGTTTACCTACTGTTGGGGTGGATTGATTACTTGGTCCCAGGCTGATAAACTGTTCCATGATGGGGATGTGTGAGCAATAAGACATGCACAGGCACACAGCACAGTCCTTTCTAGTCCAGTAGTAGGACACAGGTTATTTGAAATAGGTTGAGTATGATCTGCAATGTGCAATTTCTGTTCAGGGAACTTTTTAAGCCTTTTATGCACTCAGGATTTTGTTAACACTAGGTAATAAAAACCCACAAAATCAGACAAAAAGCCCAGCATAAATGCACTTAACTGGGCACATGTAAACTGCCATATATTGCAATATGCCAAACACAGAGAAGCACTCATCCCCTCTGGGTTGTGTGGAAGCACTCGCCCCTTCTTTGTTGTGTGGTTCCCACTCTTTCACCAAGGACATCTCTTATGTGTGATGCAGGAATTTTGTATATGTGGTTCACAGTAAGATTGCCTGTGTCAATCCATTTATTAAATACTAGTACAGCTAAATTTCTTTTGTAGATTAAAAAAACAAGTTCTAACATTTTCCTGTACCACAAAAGACTAAACATGCAGTGTGTTAACCCAAGCTTAATTTCCCTCTGCCTGAGGCACTAGATTATATTATTGGGTCAGAACCAGCTTGTGGATGTGTGTGTGTGTGGAGGGGGGAGGAGTTGGGTGGAATCTCATGGAGGTGGCGTGGCACCCTATCCCTCATAGCAGACCCCTGGAGCCCACATGGAGAAACCCTGGAGAAGCTGCTGGTCAAAGGCAGCCTGGGAAAGTTTCAACACACCACACCTCCTGGAGCACCTAACACAGTCTCAGATCGTCAGGGACAGTGAGAACACTGCCCCTCATCCTGTCTTAACCCTGTGTCGGCCAGTGGGCTGGGAGGTCTCGCTGGGTGGGCCATAAGGACCAGAGCAGATAAAACCAAAGGCATGTGCTCTCCATGCAGTCATGGCCCTGCCATTTGGACATGTGAGAGCTGGACTTCCACAAGGATCTAGTGGTAGCTGTATTATAATCTTTCTCTCCCTCTTCTCTCCTTGCTTTTTCTTCTCTTTCTTTGCTCCTTGATGTTTTGGGTAGCTTAAAGCTAGTGGGATTAGATCCTGCTAAATTGTGAGGGTTGTCATGCACTGGTCAGTACTTTGGCAGAATGCTTTGTTTGATTGTATGCTACACTTTTGAAATTTTGCAAAGTTCTCTTATTTTCTCCCCTAAACTATCAGTAAAGGCACCTCTTGAGATAAAGTGTGTGACTTATTCTCTTTACGCTATCTTGAGGTATTAAAGAACCCTGCATATTTTTAAAAGTAAAACTCATAGATATGCTTGCAGCTCTGGGGCTGGGGTGCTACATTCTGTCCCTCCTTTGCAAGAGCAGCTTTTATTGTTTATTATTATTCTAATTATTCTAATTATTATTCTAATTATTCTAATTATTGCTCAGAGCAAGGAAGTGTCCCTGGGTTAAACTGTAGGAAGCTGTGAAGGAAAAGTAGGGAGAGAAGGGCTTGTCCAAACTATTTCAGTATGCCCTTATGAGGTTTTGAGTTGTGCTGATGGTGGCATATGCCTCCGGTAAGGTCTCCCAAGCCAGACAGGTCAAAACTGAAGGGTCTAATGTGTCCATGGGCAGGATGAGCTCACTAGCCTTCCGGTGATCATCCTAGGAGAAGGACAACTCTAATTTCAAACCTCGGTAGATGGAGCTCGCTTAGCCCTGTAAGGGCATCGATCCATCCAAAGAGAAGGATACTCTAATCAAACCTACGTCCTGAAGACCTCACTGTCACCGTCCAAACTTGCTAGGCCCTGGCAGATGAACCTCAGGAGTAAAGGGTGGGAACAGTTCTGTGCAAGCTGAGCCTCACCTAAAATATCCACTGCACAGGCTCAAAGGTTATTATTCTAACCTTTTTTTTGCTCTGATCCTTTTAATTCACTTAGATCTTGATATAATTTTAGTTAAAATGCTTGCTATTAACCACGGGCATTTCAACTCACGGACAAGGGCACCTGAGAAGAGAAACGTCTGCTCTGGGTTTCACTGTGAGGAGACACTGGCAGTAAGGTCCATCCTCAGCAGGAGGGCAGGGGTGGAAAGCAATGTGGAAAAGCTCATCAATGGAGATAACGATACGTGAAATGGACTCGGCTAGGGGAAATTAGTGTATTTTACTGCTATTTATTCAGGTAGTGAGAAACCTGCCTCCCACTGCTATCTTTTCCCCATGGGAGTTGCACCCCACTGCTGGCATCTCCTGCTCAGGCTGTAGCCATGCTCAGGTGCTGCCTGGGTCCATTCTAGCATAGGTCCCACTGTCACAGCTCCCTTAAAGACTATCTCCCTGCCCTCCAAAACTACAGGGGATGCCTGTTCTCTGAGGACACAGTGAGGATTGACTATCACAATCCTGGGAACTTTGCCTGTTGCCTCTCGCTGTCACACCCACCCTTCCCTCAAATTAGTGGGCACCCAGACACTGCCAGCACCACCTTCGGACCAACTATTCAGTTGTTTGTGCAGCAGCCATATTGCCTAAGGGGCTTTGCTGTGGCTGGGCATGGGGCTGACATGGAACTGGCCGAGTTCAGCATGAAGCAGCCCCAAATTCTCCACACAGAGACCTTCTTGTGTCCCCATGCACAGGTAGCTAGTACAGGCCTTTCTAGTCCAGGGGTACCTGAGGACAGGTCAAATGGGACGAGTCTGGAAAGAACTGCTGACTGTGGAGCTGGGAGGGGCTTCTGCCTCAGAGAGACTATGAGAGCTGCCCGCTCTAACTCCCACCCCTTTGCCTAGAAACCAGAGGAGAATTGTTTTGGCATCACCACTTAACCAGAAGGGAAGAACAGCTCCCCAAAGATGCAGTAGAATCCCACCGCTGGAGGCAGTCAAGTTGCAGTTGGCAGGGTGCTAGATATTCTCCTCCAGGTTGCCTTTCCCACACAAGGGCTGGATGGACCTTCCAAGGTCCCTTGTCATCTGGACTGTTGCATTTTCAGACTGGGTGTAATGACTCTTTCTCTGTAACTGTTGGTGTTCCGATTACTTGCCTATGGAAATGAGGCCCTGCCAGTGTCAAGGGGTGATGCAGAGCATCCCCTAGTGTGCAGACACCACCCATGTGCATTGTAAAGGAGGATGCTGAGAAGGGCTGTGCCCTTGGGGGCCAACCTACACCTGTGGAATGTTTAGCCATAGGGTGAAAATGTGCAAGGTGGCACTGGAATGCTTTCACAGTAGAATGCTTTGCTCTGGTCAGGTGAAACAGTGCTGTTGGAGATAAGGGTCCTGCTCACTCTGTTACCTCTGCTGGTCTCCCCTCACCCTCACCTTGCAGTGTTTTGGCTGAGGTGTAGACATGAAACGGAGAGAACCAGTGGTCTGCACCTATGCACACCTACCCACCACTGCAGCAGAGGGTGAATAGAAAAGATCTTTGGAGGTATCTGGTTTTATTCAGGAGGCACCCGAGGTAATAAAGCAGCTTTGTAGAGGGAATGACGAAGTCCAAAAGTGTAAGCAGGTTCCCGGGGCTTGATCAGCGTCACCTGGAAGGAAAAAGTGAGAAGTAAGTGTGATGGTGGTGCCTTGTTCTCCAGACTTGCCCTCGAGTGAAGGCTGTCCAGCATAACATATTTGTGGACATGTTGCCCTACCTTTCCCACGCAGTAGTCTGCTGGTCCCGGACGCAGGAACTTGTCAGTAAGTTTAGTTTTCAGTCCCATTGTGTACTTGGGAGCCCTCTTTTTGTAGACATCCAGTTCCACCTTGGAGAATGCCGCAGGACCTGGTGTCTGTAAGAGAAGCAGGGAGGTTGGTAGGTGCAAAAAACAGTATTGATTTTTGCTGAGCCCCCACACGGGATGCACTGCTCTAGGTGGCTGGACAGAGAAGAGGTGTGGAAGGCGTGGAACTTTGGGAAGGAAGGCATCTCCTGTTCCCCTGCAGAGAGACAGATTTCCCAGAAGAGAAGGGAGATTGATGTTAGTGCCGATGAGCTGTACCCCACCAAAGCTGTTCATGTTGGAAAGTGAGGGACTGCAGATGTCAGTGTTGCTGGTAAGAGTAGAGAGCCCGGGACCCTTTGGCTTCTCAGGCTTTGCTGCAGGTGCAGGTAAGAGTGTGTTACATGGAGCTGCAGCAGGTACTGGAGCCCTTCTGCCCTGAGGAGAGCATCTGATTTCCACTGCTGCTGCAAGAGAACAGAGAAACACAACTCACCTTGGCCAGGTCTTGGAAACAGCTGTTGTACATACTCTTCCATCTCATGGAGTAGCATGGGTTGGCATGGGTGTAGACTGTGTTGGGTCCCAGGAGCCTGGGAAGGGTGTAGGCACCAGGACCTGGAAAGGGAATGAGAAGAGAGCATAGGTGAGTCCTGTGGGAAAGGGAGCAATGCCCACGTGGGAGAGAATCAATCTACCAAACCAGCTGTGAGGAGCAGGAGGTATCCTGTCCCTCCTCCCAGTGCCTCTGCCTTCTGTTGCACGTGGCATACACTGGCCATTCAAAGCCAGAGCTGCCGGTTCTTCTGTGAGATGGGAGAAGTTGGTGCTCCTAGACAGCAAGAAGCTTGTCAAGAGCATACTGTATCCTGCCACCTAGGCTTCTTGCTAGGCTGTTGAGGAAACGGCACAGCAGATGTTCTCTGGAGGACACATAGGCAGTTAGACAGTCTATTTGACCAAGTTCCTATACCTGGTGTTTGGAGAGCGCCAGCAAGCTTGTGCCGGAAGACCATGGACTGCACTGGTGCATTAGAGTAGACATGTTTGTCAGCCTTTTCTGTGGAATAGTCACCTGGGAGAGAGGAAAAGCCAAAAAAAGCAGTGAAGCTGAGTACCTAACTGCAAGCCAAAGAGGAGAGGCCAGGAGGATGTACTCAGCCTTGTTTGTTTCCTATCTGGAACCCTCTGAAGCCCATTCAGAGGTGGTCCTGTGGCACAGGACAACAGTAAGGCCTGGAAGAAGGGCTGCAGAAATGGTACTCACTAGGTCCGGGGGTGACCTCAGATTTGGTTTTGGGCCGTCCGATCAGGTGTGCTGATGGAGGTACATATTTCCCAACCTTGGTGATGGACGGATGGATGAAGTACCGAGGACCTGGAGAACAGTTTTCTGCGGCTGGACCTTTGGCCCCTCTAAATGTGTATGCAGGGGCTTTGTCTCTGGTGGGATCATGAGATGCGTGACCTGGGAAAAAAAGCCTGTGAAAGGACACCTGCCTGCAACTGTACAGTGAAGGGCAGTTTCTAAGTGGAAGCAGCAGATGTGATGTGCCTCTGCCCCACCTCCCCATGATTGCTGGTTTACCTGTTGTTCCAGGGATCCAGTACTTAGGCCCTGGAGTGTTGAACTCTGCCAGAATGGGGCCACGTCGGGGATGAGGCCTCCAGGTGCCCACCCATGGTCCATCCATGCTGATGGTTACAAAAACTATGGGAAAAACAGGAGAGCTACGGAGGGGCTTCCCCAGCAGGGCCCTGGTGTGGAGCTTTTCTGTAGCCCAGATGGGCAAACAAGTGAAACTAACATCACAGAAAAACGTAAAGAAGTGGAGAAGTAGGAAAGTCAAGTAGCAAATAAAAGAGAAGGAGGGATGGGGGGAGCAGCAAGTTCGTAGCAAAAATGTAGAAAAGCCTCCCTGCTGTGCCCACAGGCAGTTTTTGCTGGCCTAGCACGCGGTAGCGTAGGACCACAGCGTTTACACAGCAGTAAGATAGTCTCAGACACGTGTGCTCACAAACTTGCTTGCCTGGAGTTTGACACTGGTTGGGTGAGATGTCCTGATATAACCAGTGAGGGCTGCCAGGTCCTCGGTGTCATCATAATCCATTGCTAGATGGATCCATCATCGGTGATGTCCATCACTAGGTGACATCACAAAAGGCCACCCTCACCCAATGAGGAGCATCATGGAGTGAAGGCCATTGTGATGTTGAGAATGGCTGTTCAGCTGTTTGGGCAGCAGCTATATTACCTCCACTGTGGCTGGGCATGGGGTGGCCATGGAACTGGCTGAGTCCAGCATGGGGCAGCCCCAGATTCTCCACACAGAGACTTGCTTGTGTCCCAGTGCGTAGATACCCAGTACAGCCCTTTCTAGTCAAGTGGTACCTGAGGACAGGGATCTGGTCACTGAGCTGAGTCTGGAATGAACTGCTGACCGTGAAGCTGGGAGAGTCTCCTGCCTCCAAGAGTCTGTGAGAACTGCCTGCTCCAATTCCCACCCCTTTCCCAGCAATCAGAGCAGAATTGTTTTGGCATCACCACTTAGCCAGAAAGGAGGAACAGCCTCCCCAAGGACCAGGAGAGTTAAGCAGTCTTTATCTCAAACTTTGCACTTTTCTTGCTTTTGCCTTTCTATTCACTCCCCCATCCAGCTCTGCAGGGAAAGCAGTGAGTAAACTGTTAATGTGGCTTAGCTGTTGGTGAGGCTCAACCACTGAGTTTCCAACCATCTTTAACCAAAAATGTAAGAATGGCCTTCCTCTGAGGTGAATAAATGTTCTGAGTTAGCTGTAACTACTGCTTGCTGTGCCTGCAGTCATTTACAATGGGAGATCCCTGAACCGAGCTGGGGAGTTGATAGCGCCCAGTTTCCCAGATTGTTCTCTGTATGTTATGATGTTTTTCCAAGACATCTGTGCCACTATCTTACTGTTAGAAGGGCAGAAGAGGGCAAAGCTTTCATCTCAGTTGCTCTGGCTTTTCCATTTGAGGGACCCCAGTGTGTCTGCATCACTCCTCAGATGCTCCTGATCTCTTTGATCAGCTTTGTCCCCCTGTCTGCCCACTTCTTCCTGTTGTTTAGGGAGTTCATGGTCACCAGGCTTTTCAATTTTGATGGTCCAGAGATAGAAGAAGTGACCTGGAAGGGCTAGACAGGGATAAGTTTCATTATTCTGAATTTGTCAGTAGTGTACAAGTGTTTACACCTGCAGTGTGAGTGCCTCATCCCCCCCAGGTTTGCATGCTCCAAGGTTTCATGCCTCTTTGCTAATGATCTCAATCATTTACCTACACTTTGTTTAGTGATCCCCTAAGATTTTCAGTCCTGAAGTTTTTACGGTTTGAGACAGCTGCTCTTTCATTGCTGTCTTATCCTGACTCTTATCTCTGTGTGAGACAGGCCAGTGACTTCATTCAGTGCACAAACCCCCCTGCTGTGCTGCTTGTCCCTCCCCTCATAGGAACCATTCAATCCCAGTCAAGAGATGGGGCAACACGGGGTGTTGGCACACACTGAGATCATCACTGGAGTGGAGGGCAATAGGGATGTTACTAGGGTTGGTGAGGATTCGGATTGACAACATGGAGTGACCCTGTGTGGGGACAGGGGTTGTGCCTTCAAACTGCTGTGTGTGGGAGGACACACTGAGTGTCTCCATGTATGTGCAGAGATGATGCACAAGATATGGGTCGGTATCCAGATATGCAACAGAGCCTAAGACATGTCCCCCCATCCAGAGGTGTCTACATGCAGCTCTGCCTCGTGTTGCCCCAAATGTCCCATGTTTCTGTGGCCCCCCACTATGCAATGCCATGTCCTGTACATCACTCCATACCTCTGCATGTCCCTGTGTCCCATCCACACTCACAGAGGAGTCTGATGATGCTGTGCTCCATGGGGCTGCAGCTGAGGCAGCCCTATGTCCACAGGCTGTGGACAGCGCTGCTGACCACCTCATCCAGCAGTCCCTGCACCACTTGCTTGTCTGTGGTGAGGCACCAGAGGGAGAGCTGCAAGTGACAACCACCTGCTTGCAGCTGCCACAGGCAGAAGCATCCCAGTGACCACAATCACACATACTCCAGCAAAGTCTTTCTCTGGGTCTGTGTGATCCATGTCAGCACTGACACCTAGGACATGGGCACAGCAGGGACACTGGGGACGTGTGGCATGGAAAAATGGGGGCTGCTTCAGCTCAATTCCTCCAGTTTGGGGAGGTCCCAAGTCCCATCAGTGTGAGCACATTAGGTACACTCTTACAGCGGGTAAAGCAGATATCTTGAAACTCCTCAACAGGTTCAAGAATTACCCCTTTACTATAAACAAGCAAGGAAAGAACTATAGAACAAGCTTTTAAAAGCTCTCAGTAGTGATCAGAATTATCCCCCTCATGTTTTGAATATTCTGCGCAAGGGATGGTTCCTGTGGTTTTTATCAATATGCTCCAGGGTAAACGCCCCGGTCCCTAGGATGCTTCTGTTGTCGTTAGGATCCAGATTTAACACCCATGACCCTCTGGAAAGCTGCCTCTTGCAGCTGCTATCAGTAGGTTTCAGTGTTAACGTACCATGGTCACCATCATCCAAGGCGGCTATTAACTGGAATGGCTATTATTAAGTCTCCAGAGTGAAAACAATCCTTGAGAAGGATATTTCCCAGAGCTACCATCAGTAAGCTTCAGAGCATCATCTAAATATAACTTAATTGATAGTTTTGCACTGATATGGGACATAGAAGAAAGCAAGAGTTAAAAAAAAGAATGTGGAAGATTCAGGTGAATGCCACCAAGAACACAAGAACTGGTTAAGCCTCATCAAATAATACTGACATTTCTAATGTAATCCAATAGGAAACAAGATTAGCCAGCTGCACTGGTGATGTATTAACTCTGGCCAGTATCCTCAATATCTGCTTTATCCACTGTAAGAGAGCAAGCTAACTAATCACTATATACAATTTTGTTAGTGTAGTGAAGACTGAGTGTTATGAAAACTGCTGATTATATTGTGTTTGAGTACTTGACCAGTGGGAGAAAATGCTATCTGCCTGTGCCTCTGAAGTTTAAGTGCCCTTCACTATACAAAACAGTCTGTGTTAAAGGACTCTTTTCTAAATTGGTTTGCCATTCCATTGTTTTGCATCACCCGCATCATCTCCATTCAAATCACAATTTGGACATTTCAGAATGTATTTCCTAACTAGTGTTATATTAAATCAACTTCTTGTAATAAACAAGTTGTGTTAAAAACAAAAACATATACAGTAGCTAGAGGCTGAAATGTCAGACTTATCCTACAGTAAAGAAAGGAAAATCTGTAGGTGGAAAAAGCCTGCTAGATTTTTTTAGTTGCTTTCATTGCTGTGTCTAATCACAAGCACTTAAAAATATAAATCCCTCCAAATTTTGCTCAAAAATAGAAGGTTTTGAATGAAAGATAGAAGTTTATTCACATAATCTGTGAATAGGAACAGGCAAAGACTTGCAAAACAGGATAATTTACTACTACTGAAACTGGCAGTGGGTGTAACATACTTGGCACATTTTTAATATCCTTAGCATATTTTATTTCAAACTTGTTAAAAGGATATGCTATAATTGATCTGTTTTTAGTGACAGTATAGAAGAGTATTGCCAGAAGTTGTAGCCTTATCAACACAAAAGGACGGCAGAATTAAAAGATGCCTATTAAAACTGATTAAACTCTTCAGTAGTAATTACTATGTATGAAGTATTATTCAAAAATAATTGGATACATATTTTTCACTGCATTTTATAAGATTTCACTGCATACTATAAGATTTTTATACAGTGCACTTTAGTAAATAACACTATTGTCTGAATTAAAACAAAATTTTTTAGAATAAATTGTACCTGTATGTTCTAGAGATAATTTGGGGGATGTGAAGGATCCCTGCTGTATGGAGAGCTCCCAGAACAATACTCACTGGTGCAGTCAAATCTCAAATTATATGAGATCTAGTGTATGTCACACTAGACACTTTTTTTGACAAATAAGAGGAAAAAATGTTAAAAATATCAGCAATTAAGTTTGATCTGGTTTGAACTTTTATGTTTAAAACAGATTTAGTCTTAAATACCTACAGATTTGAAGGCTTTCATATCTGTGCATTCACAGATGCTATTGAAAATGAAAAGTCAACTCCATTCCTTAAACCACCCTTCTAGGGATGGAACTAGTTTATGTTTTGAAGCAACACTTTTTTTCCCCGTAGATTCTTTATGTGTAATATTGATTATTTTCAACTGTAGAGAACTGGGCAAGACTGAATCACATTCATCCGCTACATTGCCAGTTTGTAGGAAGCAAACACTCAGTGGAAGTTCGTTAGTATTATGTAAACAGACAAATTAAACTATTACCTAAATTTTAAATGGGAGTTCTACCTTCAGCCATGCTGGAAGGTGAGTGGTAGTGAAACCAGATAAAGACAAGTCCTTTTTCATACTCAGACAAAATGTATGAGTTATTACTCATACATTGCTGTATATGGTGAAGAAAATATTTAGCATGGTGGTTTCTGCTTCAATAGAACAGAAAATCCCTATCCTAGGCACTGAGTTCTTATGGGTAGTTAGGGACTTCTGGAGGCACAGCTATTTGGAAAAACAAATAAAAATTTGCTTTATTTAGATAAATACTTACTGACTATTTGCTTCCTACAAACTGGCAGGGTAGAAGATGAATGGACAAGCAAAAACAAAATTTTACTGGAAAGTCAATTTATGCCAGCACCTCAACTGCTGGCAGATTCAATCTTTTACATGCTATTGTGAACTCTACTGCTCCTTTTACTGCTCATCCATGGTGTAAGCACTCAAAGGAGGTTATAAGAGGTAATATAGAATAGAGTATTAGATTCGATATTCAAGGCTTTGGAAAAATTATTCCTGGCAGTTAGCAAGAAGGGAGATAATGAGAGGGAGGCTAAAAAATTATAAGGTTCTGTTTTTGAGAAGAATGTTAAATTTTTTCATTGACATCGACTTGACTAATGTGTGTGGTGTCAAATGTGTAAATGCACTTAGAGCAAACAGTATAACAGATGATTTTTGAAATAAGAATGAAAAATAAAAGAGAGACATAAACCCCAGATCACTAATTATAATTTTTCCCCTAGCATATGTAATGATAACTACATGTTCACAGGAGAAATTGATTTGATTTACAGCTCTAGTAATTAAATAAACCCCATGTAATAAATAAATCCAGAACAAACTTTTAAAACAAAAAAATTGAGATCCAAACATCAAAATTTTTGATTTCACATCACTTATGGTTTATACAATCAGGAATTGGCTTGTAGAGCTCTGATCCATCAAGAGAGATGATGGAATGTATGGAATAACTATGGGATAGAGAATGTGTTTTATACCAGGCTGTGTTTCTCCCTATTCAGGTAGAGAAAGGCATAATTCTGGCCCCTTCCTCTCTCCGCTTTATTGGCCTAAATGGAGTTGCTCACTAGGGAAAGAAATGCATGACAAATACAGTTTGGCTCCAGTTTACCAGGGAACAAGGGGATAATCCAAGAACAGATCAGGAGTGCAGCATCTTCCACAGGACTTGTAGCCAGTTTATTCCAAAGAAACCATTGCATTAATTTTACATCAGCTAACAATTCAACTTAAATTCTTCAGCTACCTTATTGGAAAAAAAGATTTTTTTTATTTTCATGTAAGATAGCATATGCACAAAATCAAACATGTGATAGGTAATTTATTTTTTTAATAATCACAGAATTATTGATGAACATTTCAAATCAAATGCCTAAAGCAGAGAAAGAATAAAATCTTATGAAGTAAAGAATATTACCTAAGGAAAAACAAAGTAGTTTGCAAGGAGGGTACTATCTCCTATTTTTGGAATTTCTCTAAGATTCCTGCCTTGGCTGTATTTCAAGAATCTGTCTATAGGTTGCATTCCTGAGCCTATCAGCCTTACACATCAGTTAATAAAAGTCAATCAGTGATTGTTTAACTTCTGCTACTGCCTGAAGCAGAATTACAAAAGCTAAATGTGTTCAAAACTCCACCAGGAGTTTCTGTCATCTAAGAACTCCAAGTGTATGACCTCATGGCAACTAAAAAATAAATATCCCACAACAGCTTGAAGAAACTTGTAGTTACTATGCATTCATGTCAACAAAATAACTAATCACACATGAGGAATAGCAATGTTTTTACTTTCTGCTCTTAGAACGGTTCAGTTAGAGTGAGAACTGAAACTGGCAAAAGGACCATGAATATGAAACAATTAACAAGAAGAAACTAACAAATGCAATTAATTAGAAAATAGGAAGTTGATTGCCAAGTGAGGTTTATAAGCACTGTCATGTGCATCAATCAGGTTCACTGCAGTTGCAATTAACTGGTCAATACTAAACTTCCTCACATCTTCTGGATCTCCTGACCAATTTACCATGAATTTCCACATAGTTCTGATTTTGAACTGTCATTAGTGTTCAATCTGGTATGTACTCAGTTGGGGTGTATTTTGTTTCATGAAGACGACTTTGAAATGCACTGAAGTAATTTGTTAATGCAAATTGTTTTGCTTTCTTGAAATCACACAATTTTTGCTTAATGTGAGGAGAAACACTGTAAGTAATTGCTATAGAAACCAGTCTGCAATCAGTTTTCATTAGTTTTTAAGTGACTAGGTGGTGTTATTCTTATAATAAATTAGTAGTATATCTTCTTAATCTGTTGCTCTAATCTGTAACTTTGACCTGAGAATTAGTGAAAATTTACTCATGTAATATGAATTTGAGTTAGCAAAGGTACTGATTTATTTTCAGTTCAGTCAGGAATATTAGTACACCTATTTTAGCAATAATATTTTAATATGCATTTTCTTTCAAAAAGACTAACATTTCTTCTCACCAATCCATATTCTAGAATCTTTATATACATACAGCTTTAAGCTATAAAAATTTGGAAGAATGTCTGAATCTTGGTTCCACAATCAGAAACCTAATACTATATGCCTTGTACCTCAGAACCTAGCAAAATTAGATGTTTACAACAACCTTAGGAGCACAATTGTGAGAGATTAGGCAATAATACAACAATTTGTCCTAATTTGTACCCTGACTTCCTTCAAAGATCAAGCAGCTTTTGCAACATGAGGGATTTATGTGCCTAATGCTAAGGACATGGTACCATTGTAAAATAGTTTGGGAATGCAGCAGTGGACTTGGACAAGGAGGTACAGATAACTTTGGCCAGCCTAGCCCAGTGATAGATCAGTAGAACAATATTAGACTATTTTACAACATAACCTTAGCTCAATTTCTTAAAACCACATCACATGCTATTCCTATTTTCCAAAGCTCACAATGGATCATGGACTTGAGTCTAAAGGACACACATGTGAGAAGCGATCAAGCTTTAGAAGACATATGGATCTGAGCTTACATTAGAGAAATACTGAGGAAGTCTGTGTTGATTTTAATTGGCCTAGATTATACTATTTAATCTGTGAAAAGTTAGAGTTTAGTATTAGGAAAGTGAGACTTACATACCCACACTGCTATGAAATTCTGCAAAACCAAGAATCAAATTTGTAGTTTAGTTTCTCATAATCATTTTCTCATTGATAGGCATAGTGACTTCTACAGTCAATATGGACTTATTTATACATGTAGTTTAACTTCAGAATGCATAATTCAATGCAAAAGGAGATTAGATCATCAATCGGTATTGTTGCATTGTATTATTCAGGTTTTACTTTGTTCAGAATATTCAGCTCGTTATGAGTAGTATTTTTGAAAACAAATTCTTACAGTAAACATCTCAGTAAGTAAAGCTCATGATGGCTATCAAGAAATAGCCATACACCTTGATAGAAACATTTTCATTCCCTCTGGCAATGAACCTAACTCCTCTGAAGGCTTCAGAGTCAGTTCTGCTAGCTTTTCTCTTTCCTATTGTTCATTCCACTGGAATTTTGAGGGAGCATCACCCAAATAGGTGCTAATGGTTCATTTCCCACTAAAGCATTCAAAGGGAACTGTTGAAATGGATCGGCCACATGCAGTTCTTGTTTTACAGTTACCAGACTTGTACCATTAGAAAATGTGGTGCATTTATTTTAAAGCATCCTTTACACTGCAGTTGTGTGGAACAATGATCTGCTGAATTTAATTCACAGATCAAAGAGAGAGGAAATTAACCAACACAGTAAATTGATTATTTCATGGGTGACATAACCAAGGCAATGATTTATCTTAATAAAGAGCAACATCCCTCTAGTCCTTAACTGAATTCCAGCCAATGCAATAACGCTCAGTTGTTAATGACTTTGATGTTGATGTGGAAAAGTGAATGACTGTATAATCACTGAAATGAGACCTCATCACAGTTGGAAATGTTTAAGCCAAATCATTTTGGACTGTGAAAAGAGCCCTGAGTGGTATAGATTGGCTGAGTCCCAGATTTTCAGCCGTAACTAAGCAGGGCCTGAAAACTTTATTATACTGCTGTGTTTTGGGCTGGTCTGCAATCCTGACAACCCCAGAGAATAGCAGTTTAATATTTATGTGTGGACTCACTGTGGAAAGAAAAAGAATTCAGGGTTTACGGAATGCCATGGAGGTATACAAACCCCATCTCACAGAGGTAACACACTCAGACAAACTTTGACTCACAACCAAATCCAATGGCCACAACTAACATACGAGAGTGGTGACCATGACACCCTGGGGACACTGAACAGGCCTGGGGTGGTGGCAGTTCAGTCACTGAATCCTGGGAAGAGGCCGTTGGTGGTAGCCCCATCCCTGGGCAGAGCATCTTGTGCTACCCCACCCAGGAAAGGCACATCCCAGGTGGGACTATCCACGGGGGCCCAGTTATAGCCTGCTTGGGGCAGGGCTTGTGGCCAAACATGGTTATGGTCCAGACAGTCATGAAATGCTGGGATCAGCCCTGGTGGGGGCTGAGTGCCCCAGCAACCTCCCACATAGCACCAATTATAAATACCTGTCTATCAGCATCCACCTAAATGATAGTTAATTAAATCCATCTTTACGAGAGGGAACAGAAGTCAAATAGGAAAAATTGTACTGAAAGCTTATGTTTATATCTCACATCACCAAATATGGCTTAAGAGGTTGAAATGCAGCATTAGTTATTCATAGCAGCCTTCACCTTCCCATTTACCCTTCTCTATGAACTCTTACAATAACAAACAGGCTAAAATTAGAGTTGCTTTATAGTATGTTAATTTGATTATCATTGTCTTGGCGCTGACTGAAGAGCTCACATTAACAGGACGGGATACCCTTTACATCAAGCCCAGCTTCCCTGATGCTGATATTCATCTTTTGGATCCAAAAAGGAAGTCAGGTCATTTTTTTTCTGCTCAAGTTTCCTTCACAATCACTTATTTCCCAGAGAAGAATTCGTAGCATTGACATTGCCCTGTCCATGTGTTGCTAACTTTTCTTTCTTTTTAAAAAGACAGGAAGAACACTTTGCATCCTCCCAGCCTGGTTTTGCCCCATGCACGCTATGAGAAATCAAGAGGAGATGAGAGAGGAAGAAGGTGATGGCAAATGACAAAGTTTGCAACTCCAGCCTCCTAACCTCAGCAGAGAGGCAGCTGCAGGTAGGGTTGGAGGAATTCCAAGAACTCACCCTGTTTGAATACCACAGAGCCCTCAGGCTCCAGAAACATGATACTCTGATGCTGATCATGAAAAAAAAAAAAAAAAACCCACCAAAAGCTAGGGACTGTTAAACTGCTCATCCAAGCCTGCAGCTGGGGGTGACTCAGAGTGCAGAGTTGGAAAAATGCCCACGTGGCAAGATTAGAAACTCATTTGTGTAGTTTATGTGGCCTTGCCAGGAGCCTCCGTTTTTTTCCTAACCCCCTTCAGTTTATTAACTTTAAAAGCTCTCCTTTCCTGTTGGGGATCTGGCATGGCTGCAACCAGGCAGCTCTTTCTCCTTTTGCATTAACAACACTTAAAGGCTTTCTTTCCTGTTCAAAATCGACTGTGTGAGATCATCTGTGGAATTTTCAAATGTGCTCACTCTTTCTTTTCAGTTCTTTCTTTGTCCCAGGGTTCCATTTAAATCCAAGTGCTTTTAAACTAACTGTATTCAGCAAGCCAGCACTTTCAGGAGTATATGTTATGAAAGCATGAAAAGAAAAGGCCTTCTTGTCATCAAAACCATAATAATTATGTGTCAAATATAATTACTGTTCTGTGGGTAATACATCTAATACTTGGTGACAGAGTAAGCAGCCTGCAGAAGAAGAAAGTAACTGGTGGCAGGATCAAATTTGATATAAAATTAACCATCATGCTTAAATACTCTGTCTCATAAAATTCTACCAAAAAAGAAGAGGCAACAAAAAAAGGGGTTTTTCCTCATTTAAAACCATTAATGTGCAAAAGCTCCTCAGTTCTCTCTCCGCCTCCATACAATGAATCACAGCTCTTTTAAAATAAGAAACACTGTGCTAGAAATGTGAGCATTACAAGGATCACACTATGATGAAGGAGCTCATCTAACAGGAAGGAATTAAGTGTGGGAGTTCTCTCCTCTTAACCCATTATGTTTCCTCATTATTGCCTTCACACCGCATACTTGACTCACTCAATAAGAAAAGCTTTCTGCATTTCCCTACCTTCTTTAAAATACATAAATTAATGAGCAGCTGGTGAAGTTGACATGTGCCTGTGAGTTTGAAGACTACTGAAATGTGAAGTCATATTCTGCAGGAGGAAAAAGTGCTATGTCAGGAAACAGTATTCTAAATATGACAGCATGTGTGAGAAACTTGTCCAGTTTAAAAACACTTCCTCTCCTCCCTAAAACTCTTCTTAATAGACTTAACAAAATCTAACATATTCAAAAAACACTTTAAAACCTAATGATTTGATGTGAGTCTAGATCCTGAAAATAAACTTCAATAGCATGTTTAAGAATTATACTATGATTAAAACAAATTAGTCTAATTGTTACCTAAAAGCATAAAATTTTGTAGGATTGATGTCTTTTGCTGAAGCTAACACTATATACGCATGTGTTTTTACTAATTTGAGTAGGACTACATAATGGTGAAGTTAAGAATAATAAGAATACACTAAGGGGCTCTAGATTCTGGTCCTCAGTTTTACATGCTCCTGCATGATAGTCAAAGAAACAGGATTTCTGTATATTTGTGTTTCAGTTTTATTAACATGCTTTGATTTTCTTTGCATTCATTTTGTCTTTCTGTTCCAGGAATGTTCCAAGTTTGCTAACAGGCATACTTAATGAAATATTAATAACATAAGAGATCTTTGAGAAGTTTGAAAGATTTTTAAAGTGGTTTTATAAAGGAATTAATTTTTTCAATCTAAAGTTGCTTGGAAGTTTTAAAACTTGAAATATTCATCATGTAACTATAATGGTTTATTTATATAAAGAAAATTCATGCTTATAATTTATTGCATTGGAAGCCTGATTTTAAAGATCACAGTCATCTAATTAAGCAACAATACTCAGTCATAGAATTAAAATCATGGTTTAAAAAATCCAGTGCTTTAAAAGGTGCTCCCAAATAAGGAATTGATTAGGAAATATTTGGTGATTTTTTTCAAGGACAAACTTGGGGGAAAAGAAACCCTGGAAAATGCTGACAATTAACCAGCTTTTAAGGTTTCATTTGAGAAATTCATTTTTTCCTCTCTAGGCCTATTCTTCTTTTTCCACATATTAAAAAAAAGCCCACAGTTGTTTTTTTTTTCCCTAATTTTTCTATGCTCTGAATGTTCTAGTAAAAGATATTTCTTAATTAAGCCAAATGTTTTCCTCCAATATTAGGTATGAGAAAATGAAGGCATCTCGTGAACTTGTGTTTGCCTAATGAATAGGCATATTTGTATACTAATCTGCTTTGTAATAAGACTTTGGAACACATTTCATTGACCACCAGACTTTATGCAAATGCAGGCACATAATTAGCAGCATTTGCTATCAGTTTCAGAGCAAGAATGTTTGTAAAAGTTATTCGCATTGCATAAAACAGCTGGATTACAGGAGAGTATTTCTACTAATTAGCCTCACGGTTCTCGTGTGTTCATTTCTAGAAAAGATTTCGCAAATCTCTCTCCTCTAGATGGCTAATTGGCACCAACTTTAATTTAGGGAAAATAGGCACTAGAAGTGCTCCACATTCAAATTAGCAATGACAAACTGATTGTGCCATAACAAAAGAGCAGTGGTGATTAATACATTTTTTTTCCTCAAAAGCAAAATTCATACTAGTGGGTGAAATATTTGAGATCTGCCTGGTACACACTCCTTGTGTCTTCTCAAGGGTACTTCCTTTAAATCTCGGTAGTATTCCCAGTTCCACTGGGTCTATTATGTAACACAATCAGTTCTGTCTATACACATAATTATCAACACTTGAGAAACACGGGCCCAAAAGCACTCTCTGACTTTCTTTTGATAAATAAGACTGATGAAATGAATGGCTTGGAACTGCCATGTTTGGTTATGGTTTCTGAAAAATTAAGCCAACATGAAAGAAATCATGTTTTCAAACAGTACTGTTCTCTGTAGACTGATACCCCAATTTATTGAACTGTACTCCTTGGGTCCCAGGTTCAAATGCTACTTCTACTCATCAGTCACCACTTGTTTCTTGAACCAAACAACACATCTGTAATTCTCAACTTGACTAGAATTAGCTCCCAAAAGAAAAAAAAAAGTTTCAAATACTTCTGACTGGCTTCTAAATTGGAAACACCTGTAAGAGTTATATCTTTTCCTGACATAAATTAGTGACAAGGAGTTCATGTAAGAGGTGCAGACAGAAAAATAAAATAGTGCAATAAGTATTTCAGGTACCAGAAAAAGAATTGTTGCAGCTAGGTTGGTATAAGAGAAAAGAATATGTGACCCCAGCCTGCTGACTTCCTATAATACCAAAACAGATGCTTGATACCCCTCTTGTGTTAACCAGAAAATGACTGCCTGAAGCAAGAACAAATGTTTCATTAGCACTTGTAATCACTTCCATAAGATGAAAACAGATGAAAGAAGAAAGGATGAAATTCAAACAGTAGAGTGAAAAAAATGGATCCCTTTTGTTCTGTGGTGTGCCTTCTCTCTCAGATGGGCCTCCCTCATAACTAATCTGAGTTCAACAAAGTCACTCAAAACAAAGTTCCAGAAAATCTTATCCCACTTTTCATAGTGTTCATAAATACAGAGGAAGGTCCTTTACATAACTATCAGTAATTACGATAAAGCACAAAATTTCTTCCTGAACAAAATTTTATTAATAAATTTATTACTTCCCTCCAAACTGATGCCGGAACATTTTAGTCAATCATTCTCCTCCAGAAATTGTTTATATCTCTAGGTTTTCAATGTGAAAAAAATTTGCCTTAACCATTGGAAAAGTAATGATTTTCCAGCATTCTAGAAATCCAGCTTGATTCCAGCTCATAGGGGAAGTTATCCCTTAATTTATTCTAATGTATGGGGTGTGCTAGCCTATGAGATAACTGTTGATTATGCATGAAGAATAATACTGATTCATATTACAGTAGCATAAATCTGATACGTAGATAGACCTACACACACACTCAATACATGGAGTAAGGGATAGCTACATTCAATTGCTTAGCTACTTTTAATGACTTCTGAAATGTGTTCAACAACAGAATGATAAGAATTTGTTTTCAAGAAGGGGTGTTAAAAAGATGGCAGCCCCTGTAGTCACTCTGCATAGTATAACATTGTGAGGACTGATAGATTTCATCTTTCAAAAAGGATAAGATGACTGAGACTAAAATGTTCCAGGTGAGTTAAGACTTTTTTTTTCCATACTTGTGTTTCTCTCAACTACAGCATCCTATATTCAATGAGGAGGGCAATTCTGTGGCATTACTTACCAAAATGTACAAAGGTTAGAGCAGTGTGCTATTACGAGAGAAAGGAGTTGTATAAATCAAGAAATTCTTCCCTCCTCATTTGTTACAGTTTAGTAACACATGATATGTTTAGACAAATGTAGGTACTGTTTTATTTTATCAATACTTAGATTGCTGGCATTACTTCCTACCCACAAATATAATAATTCAAATCTACTGACTTGAAAATATAAAAGTATTTGGACCTAACTGCATTAAGAACAAGAAAGATCAGAAACAGGGGTTTTTTATTTGCATTTCCTTGTAAGTTTCCTGTCCTCCACTTAAAAAAAGATCCTCAAAAATCTACAATAGAAGGAGGAATACAAGGAATGAAGTCAACGAGAATCCTAATAACTTATCTGTATTGAAGGATAGGGCTACGTGTATGCAAAAGATGGATAACTTTCTTCATATATGATTTCCTCAGTGATGGTGGTATCTGTCTCCAGGTTCTCTATATAACTGTTGAAGTCTATTTTGTATTCATTTAAAAAAACAATCAAACAAATAAGGAAATGCTCTGTAGTGGCTACAACAGGAATTGAATGGCCAATAGAAGAATGGAAAGCTGGAATAAAATTCCTTCATACTTATTCACTCAGCATTATGAGTAATTGTTGAACATAATGAATTTTCACGGGGACTGGATAGCACCTTACTGAAAAATTCTTCATGGTCCAGCGGGTAGATACTAACTTCTGGTTTCATACTACCACTGAACATAAGTGGATATCATGACAGGAAAGTTTGGTTTTGTCAGAGCTTTAAGAAACAACTTGATGAAGTGTTGTGTAATTTTTGGACTTACATTGTGAGTATTCATTGAAGTAAATGCAATCACTTTCACACAATACTATTACATGTCACCCCACATATCATTAACATTTTCTGTTTGTCGCTTTTTCCATTCGGAGACTTACTCTTAACTGCTACTGAAATTCAGCTCATTACAAAGCACACTGCACAATCTATTACACAAAAATACATATACCAGCATACAATCAATTTGATTGGAAGTAACAAACACAAAAGACTACCAAGATATACCTTAGACTGTAAAACCAGGATTCTCAGTTTCACAGAAAAACTTAGCTAAACTGCATTTCTTAGAAAGTTCTATATCTTTCTTCAAATGCATAAAATTAATCTGACTTTTTAAGTTATGAAAAGGTATTAAACCCACAAAGGTAATACAGATCCACATCTTGTGTATGAGAAAAATATATATTTTCCCCCAGGGAGCCTGTGGTCTCATATTTATGGAGTCAACATCTGAAAAACAACAGTGCTACCTTAATAGAACCAGAAAAAAAAAAAACAACTGACACTGATAAGTATGAAATATTACTACCATACTCTATTTTTGTACTATAGCAGTATATTACATACACATAAAATTAACTTAACCAGGAAGACACATTTTTCAGAAAATCAGGAAAACAAATTCAGTTTTATAAATAGTATGATCATGAAGTCATTCAAAACAATGGACCTTCCTTTCAACTATTAAAAGTTTCTAATGTATCTTGATGACACTAGGTTAAAAAAAAAAAAAAAAGGAACAAAATCCTTTTCATTGAACATATGCTATTCATACTGGTTATTTTACCTTTGAAGATATACTATACACATATGAAGATAAATTATAGTACATGGATATGCAGGCTGACTAACAATTAATTATTATTAACAATCACTGTATATGTTGGTAAAAGCCACTGGTTTGGTTTTTTGTGGGACGACATAGATTTTGTGCTCTGTCTGGAATTCACCCCCTACAAACTTCAGGAAATGCTGAAAAACATGTGGCTGCTCATCATCAAGTTTAAATAACCTTGCCTTGCATGAGAATTGCAACTGTCCCCTCCAAAGTAAAAACAAAATAAGGAAGGGGTGCAGGGGTTCTCCTCCCCCTTTGCCAAATGAATAAGTTTCTGCGTCCTGTCCAGGCTTCAAGAGAAGGAAGTTGTGTTCAGTTGTCTGATTGCCAATGCCATGGCCCAGGAGAATAGAGCTCAATTGCCTGTTCTTGCACCGATGTCCTGTGTGAACCTGGACAGTTCACAGTTCCCTCCCTGCCCCTGAAAAATGAGAATAACACTGTCCTAAAGCCAGCTGTGGCACTGATAAATAAATACAACTCTGTAAAATATCCAGACTGTATGAGAGGCAGAAGCACAGGCACAGCAACACAATCATTTCTGCTCTTCAGTTACCTCACAGAAGTATTACTGCACAACACACCTGGAATATACAAATACACTTTCAAATTACCCAACTTAATTAAAGCAACATTTCTTTTTCCACCTTCCTTTCTGGTTCTTCTCCAAAGTTTGCAGGCAAAGTGCTACTGAACGTGGCTTAGACAACACTCTAGCAGATCCAAGATCTTAGTTTATTTACTTTTGTTTCTGAACATAATCAGTCTCCCAGTAATGAAGAAAAACACAGATAAAAGTGTTTGATTTTAACTATTTCAACATTTTTCTCTTCAGAAAACTGAAAATAACAAAGTCTGAGGGTTAGGTATTGTTGCATCACAACCTAACACTATCCATCCATTTAACCATTGTTATTAGACAATAAACATTACATCTCTTAATTACATCTTGAAGAGCCACAACCATGACTGTGTTAGGGTTCTTAAACCAAAATCTTTTTGGATCTAGGGATTTGAGATAATTTTTAAATGTATAAGGAAATAGGACTGGGAGGGTAGTGATGTTATGTGTTGTACTGTTCCAGGCAGAACTGCTCTACTGAACTCAGTGATCCGCCTTCCATTTCTGTGGTTCTGTCTTTCCTTCCACGCAGTCTCATTTCAATTTAATACAAAAAATAATACCTGATTCATTTAATCGAAATATATTCCTTTAATTAAACTTGGAAACACTCTTGAGAGTGGAAATACTCTTAAGAAGAGTACCAACTGTATTTCCTTGATTAGCTTATTACTTTTTATGCAAACATGTAAAAATGTACAAAAAAGCTAACCAACAAACATTTGAATTAAAATCACTTAATCTTCATGGAAAAGCATTTTCATGTAAATATTTGATTCTCCATTTATACACTGTAAGTCCAGGAAAAAAAAAAGGGTGGAAAGTGGCCATTTCAGTGACCTTGTGTCCCTCCCTTAGAGGAAGAGAGCTGACAGGTAGATATATGAACAGTTTGTTATTGCAGATTCCAGATTTTGTGATTATCTCTGACTCAACTTCTGGGGTTTTATCTGGAATTCCTGTAGCAGGTCAAATTGTGTACTACTCCTTGTCTTTACCGTGTAGTGACCCCAGATTAAAAATACACCTTGCAATAACACATAACAGTTTCCAAAATTTCTGCTTGAGTTGAATTAATGATGGAAAGCTCCAGATTTAGGGTGATCCAAAAAATGTGTCTCAAAATGTAGACTTCGGTTTAACTGCAAAGATGTTATAACTATGTGTTTATCTACACTAGTTTGTTTTTTTTTTTTCTAGTTGTCAGTTAGCTGATGCAGTAGGTACAGTAAATAGTTGTTATTCATTCTCTTAATGAATAAACCATATCAGTTTTGTCATCTTGCAGCATATTATGTGCTACTGCCAAGTGATCTATTTTTAAAATATCTTACTAGAATTGCCTGGGACCTATTTGATGAGGGAAAATAAGTATTTATGACTTATGTATGTTTAGAATATAGGCCTATGTTTATTGATTGTAATATAAGCAAATATAACTTACAGATCAGTGTCACTAACATTTATAAAGTACTCTAAGGTCCTCTGTAAAAAATTTTGGAGAGAGACTAACACACATTGTCAAATTGTCTAAATCTTCCTGCTTCTTTATCCAATACGAAGTTATATTTCCTTGCCTCTCCTAAATAAATTTCAAATTCTGTTGTGCCCTTTGTTAATAATTTTTACTACATTGGCCCTCTTTAAAAGGTTAATTATTTTCGGCAGCAGCAGCAAAAAAGTGAACATTTAATTTTTGAGAGAAATGAATAAGTATGTCTCATTTCTGAATGCATCCTACTAACCTAGGATGAGGTCACCGCTGGCCCTTCTTAAAGCAAAAAATGAACCCACTTTATCCCTCTTCCCCATCATTCACTTCCTCCTGTAGATAGCATAGATGTCCTGACAGAGATTTGCTGACATTTTGCTTCCTTCTCATTAATCTCTATTTTCTGACTCCCTGCTATAGCACACCTATCATTCTCAGCGTAGTGTTGCAGGATTTCTCCAATTTCCCATGGGAATATCTTTCTAGAAAGACACAGAAACCGGGAGTGGAAGACTAAGGGAAAAGTGGGGGACAAGAGTTCTGCTATTTTTTTCTTGTCTCAACACAAGATTAGTCTCCCCTGCACGTAAACACAGGAAAATAAGACATCTTCTCCTTCAAACTTGGACCTCAGACTGTAAGTCAGAGTAAGAACCTAATTTTGGATGGTTTGCCATGGACTGCTCCTATACTTGTGCTATAATTTTTTTGCTTCTCAGTAGTACTGGCTCACTGGGGTTTCTTGAAAAGGACCAAGAAATACAGCAAAATAAATGAATCCAAAAAGCAGTAAATAGCACTTCATTAGAGATTTTTTTTTTTTTTTTCCAGTTACAGAGATGTGTAACCTTTCTATCCAGGCTTAGATAGAAAGAAAGAAAGACATTGAAGGGGACACCTGCCTAAAAAAGTGGATTTGAATATAGCTGTTGAGTAGATCTCTACCATTTTAGGTGCTTTATGGTTTCAACCTTGCCTCCAGCCATCACTCCAGAAGCAGTTATTAACTCCATAAGTCTTGTGGCATACCTTCCATCTCCACGTGAATGTCTCAAGTATCTCAGAACATCTCCAGTGACACTATGTGTTTAATTGAGTAACAGGGGAAAACCCTTCACAACTGCATGGTGTGAGCCTATTGAGTCCAAACTCAATAAATACAGTCCAACCACATTTAACTTGGAAGGTAATGTACACCCAACCTCATATAAGTGAAAAAAGAATAACAATTTATTAAAGAAAAATAGATATAACAACAAGGATACAGGGGAGAATGGTTTACCCACAAAATGGGAAATCCACCCCAATCATGGCACCCCCACCCTCCGGAAACAAAAGAGAAAACAAATAAGGTGGAGGGTCTCCCCCACTAAAACCACCACCCTTGCAGTACTGGCACTGCCTGTTTGGCTTGTCTGGACTTGGGCTCTGCTGGTTTTTGTTTTCTCCAGACGGCTGGGGCGAGAAGTGAGGGACTGCAGCCTGGTGGCAGTCCCCGTGCGGGTAGAGCGGTGGCGGCTGTGGCAGTGCGGGGGATGACCCCAAATCACTCCAGTTGCAGCGCAGTCCCACGTCCCCTTGGCTTTGGTGTGGAATGTCATCAAGCCAATGGTCTAGGCGATGGATCTGGGTTCGGTCGGCCAGCAGGGACTAGGCACTCAGCAGCAGTGGCATGGGGTCTCTCTGCAGTCCCCAACACCCAGGTATAGGCAAGAGAAATGTGAAAAAACTGAGCCCTACCCGCCCCCACCAGCCCTAATGGTTTTCCGGCACGGCTTCCTTTTTTTCTTTTTTTTCTCTGTTGTTCCTGCACCGGCTGAGGAGGGGGCAGCCCCCTTCAGACAATGTAATCCTATGAATATTCGTTGCTAAAGTTCACTGGTTTTGTGACCGTAACACTGCCTAACTAAAATGTACTGTTCAATATAAGGATGTTTGATTCTGCTTGCATGTTTCTGACTACTTTTAAGCTTATTGTTTGTAGCATCCATGGGGAGAAACACTAACCTATTGTGCAAATGTTATTATTCTAATGAAGAAAGCTGGTCTTCATTAATTACAAAGGAAAAAATTGAAAAATTATCAGGAAAATAAACAATTAAAAGACTGACTATAGGGAACAAAAATAAAACACCATCTAAACAATGATATTATATAATACATATATCACATAAAATCATATATCTTCTCTTTGATATCCTGAGTTACTGCTCTTCCTTCACTCATAAAATGTTCTCTCCAGTATTGTTCCTTCATACAGAATATCCTAACAGTCTGTTTATGAGAGAAATAACTCAGCTGACATCGTAACTGCCAGCTTCTTTTAAAACTGTCTATAATGCACATATTTGCATAACTCTGCATGTTTTCAGGTGCAAAACATTACGACTTCTGAATCAAAACACCGCCTAACAAATGTTTAAGACCATCCTTACCCAAGACAATATCTTCACCGAGGCTCAAACACAAGCAAAAGGAGATGATTTTATAAATTGAAGTGGAATGCATGCACTTTTCAAAAAATATTCTGCAACAAATACAAATGCAAAAAAAAAAAATATTGTCATAACTTATGCTGTCGTTGTGTCAAAATGCCTCATTGAACTGAGGAGCCTGTTGCCACAGATAATATGCAGATGAAGTAAGAAACAGGCATATCTCACGTCTGCTTAAGCAAAGCAGACTATACAGAAATAGCTGCATGGAAGCATTAAGTACCTTACCAGCATGACAGTGAGAAAGTAAGATTAAAGTGGTGAGTTACATGATGAGAATACTGCTGAAGTTTTAAGTCCTTAGACCCAGCTAGATAGATGCTCTTGCTGTCCATTCAAGAATTTTCTCTGCCTTTATCTGTTCCACTTATACAGCACACATCAGCATTGAAAACAGTGGCTCCATTCTGGTCAACATGAACAATTAAATAATTGCTGTACAAGTAAAATAAATGGTTCACTAAATGATGGTTTTTTTCTGTGGTTGTATCTGTTCATTCAGAATCACCAATAATGTCATAAAAATTGTCAACTCACTTTTGTCAAGATTTGCAAATGAGAGACTAACAGTGTGGGTGCCCAGACTCTTGTACAGAGATAAATTTCTTGCCTCTCAGTAGTATCAGCACAAGTGGGTAAAAGACTAACTATCGGAAGGTATTAATCACCTCATCCTGGAAACAAGGTTATTCAAGGCAAGTCAAGATCTGACACCTTGCAAGTAATTTTTACAATCTTATTGAAACTACATCTGTGTCTTTAACACAAAGCCCAAAATAAAACTTAAAAATCCTGATTGTGTCATATTAACAGCAAGAGATGCTTGACCAAACTCACATGAAAGCTAATTTTTACACACTAAATTTAACTAAGTACAGAAAATCTGGAGTGGGTCCTCTCCAGTGATACAATATATGTTACAATTAATTTATTAATCACTCTTTTGCAAAAATCATACCTAGTATATTATACCCTCCTGTATTTTTAAAAAGGTAAGGAATACTTTAGCTGCACAAATAATATTGTAGCTAACAAAATAATTCATGGATTGCCTTGTAAAAAACTGACTTAAATAGATGGTATTCAACAGAGAAAGAGAGTTGACAAAATATGTTTTTTGCAAGTATCCATTAATCAAATAAATGCAAATATTTGTTTAGAAAATTGTCTTTCACAATTCAAAAAGAGTGAACAGCACTGTCAAAAAACACAGGTTGAGCATTTGGCTTGACATTACTGAGAAATAGTCAGTGTAGTCTTTATATTGAGGACATCTTTCTTGTTCTTTTTCTAGGACCATCCAGAGAGGTAGGTGCAGTGTAAAGGAAAAAGGAATAGGAATAGCTCAGTCTACTCCTTGTTATCTTTCTTGATACTTGGCATTCCATTACCTTATGCTAGAAAACTAAACAAAACAAGATATTTTGCAAGCAGATAATTTCATAAAGGAATGGCTAACAGTTATAAAATGTATATCAGCTCTGCTTGCTCATATTGCAGATGTATCTATAGTTTCAGTCATACTAGGTTCTCTTCTTTTGTACTGTAATATGGTATAGATGTCCCAATGGTCAGGGTTTCCTGTGCTGACAAATTATAAAAAATATTCTTAAATAAATACGTGGTAAATGACAAAAGGCAATAAAAATCCATATGCTACCCAGAGGATAATGTAGCAGTTTCCTGAATGGCCTCCATGTTCCTTAATGATAGTGATTAGATTGAACTAGAATTTAACCTGCCTGGCAGCAATCAGAAATGAGGAACTCAGCAAAAATGTGGCTGTTCAAAATAGGGAATTATGCTTACACATGTATGTATAGTCACTGGAAAAAAAGAATTTACAGTATGTAATATATATTCTCTAAAAATTAATAATTCATTAAAATATATTACAGTGATAATATATTTGCAGGGAAATTTTCAGTGGTTAGATACTACCCACCAATCAACAACCTCACCTTAGTCCACATTTCCTACTGCAAATTATTTTGTAATTCTTGTAGAGAAATTAAAACTAGACATCCTCTATTTCTTATATTTTGTCTTTCTTTCTGAGATTGTCTTTACCTCAAAATGCCTCCAGCGAAAGTTACTCAAGATACTTACATAATCCATCTACATAAAGCTTGATTTTAACAGACCTGAAATATATGTAGGGTTTTTTAAATGTCTCTGCTTTTTTGATTCATTATGCTAGAAAAGATAACTATTACAGTTAAATTTTAAAAAAGTTGTTAATACAAACTTAGTTTGATAAAACAAAACACAAGAATACAAAACTTACAAAAATTTATTTTCTTTTGAAAACAAATTCTTACCATTCTTTTAAAACTTGGGCCTAATTGTTCAATAAGTAAAGTATAAATTGGGAGAACTATTGAAAACTGATTTATAAGAATTTTTTTTACTTAGGTCCTTATTTCACTACCTATTTTCTTATTTAGCATTATCTCTTTCAATTAAGCAAATACAATTTAAATTGTATACTCATACACTTTACTTTCATTAACAGTAGGGAAAAGCAGGACTATGATTTGTCGGTTCTTATTTTTGTAGTTTCTTATTTTTTCTGACACGACAGTGAATGAAAAGGCTGTTGGTAAGAATAGAATAGAAGAGAATGGAATGGAATGGAATAGAATAGAATAGAATAGAATAGAATAGAATAGAATAGAATAGAATAGAATAGAATAGAATAGAATAGAAGTCTGTTTCAGCTGGAGGAGACCTACAGCAATCATCTAAGCCCCTAAGTCCTTCATCTCAGGGCTGCTTTCAATCCATTTTCCACTCAGCCTCTATTTGTGCTTGAGATTGCCACAGACCATGTGCAGGACCTTGTATTTGGCTTTGTTGAACTTCATGAAGTTTGCACAGGCCCACTTCTCAAGCCTGTCAAGGTCCCTCTGGATGGCATCTCTTTCCTCCAGGGTGTTGACTGCACCACACAGCTCGGTGGTGGTGGCAAGTTTGCTGAGAGTGCACTCAATCGCACTGCCCATGTCACTGACAGAGGTTAAACAGCATCAGTCCCAATATCGACCCCTGAGGAATGCCACTTGCTAGTGTTTTCCACAGTTGGTCCCCTACAGTATACAACCATGGAACAGTAGAAAACTCTCCCACCCAGAGAACTCACTCAGATCTCTCAGCAAAATTGTTTACAAACATGGGATTTTTTGTTCTTATAATTCAGCATCTCTTAGTTTACACACCAAGAGAAGCTGTACAAAACACCTGTATGCCTATATTCCAGTCTGGTTTTACACTTTATGACAAAACTATTGGAAATTACCAACAAAAGATAATATTTGTCTAATTCACATAGATGATGAAATATGAACCATCTTCAGAAAAATGAAACAATTATTTCCCTGCATAGATTAAATTGTAGGGAAAAAACCACCTTGATTCTCTGTAAAATATATCTAGATTTTTTAAGAAACATTTATCTTCACTAATGTCTTCATGTACAACCCTAAGAACTCTGCAAATTTCTGTTTTTTCTGGATTTTTAATATTATGAGCATTCAGAAAGACATGTGTGATGTACTATATTTGCCTTGGACCTACTCTTGCAAAGCAATCAATTAGAGCATCTCCATATTACCTGTTTGTTAAAGAAAAACATTGGAGTGTATTCATGACTAACTAAAGGACCAAGACCAGTTAACTAAAGGGACTGGTTATTCAACCAGGTTTCTGTCCTATGAAATCATTCGGGACAGAAAAAACAATGGAGAAGACACCTGAAGCATGAATACATGCCTTGAACTCTTGGAGGAGTAAAATACTTTTTAGATTATTCTACAGATTAAATGAGATTCCATATGAATTCCACCTGTAGATTACAGTTTGTCAAAAGACAAAACTGGAATTGCACCTGCAGAGAGTAGAAGAGCCTTTTCTTCTTCCTACCACACGAGAATTGGAGCACCACCCATAGGGGTGGTGCTCAGCCCACAGTAAGGGTTTTCATGTGGCTTCTTCTCCCTCTGACCATTTAATGTAAAACTACAGAAGCAAACCAACGAGAAGATCCAGCAGAATAAAACAGAAGTGGCCAAAGTAGATAGTTTTCTTAGGCTAAAAATATTATTAGCTGTTTGGTTCTAACTTGTCCTTCCCCTATAGTAGTTTCATCTCAGCTTGACACCCGTATCAGTTACCCTTTTCTTCACTTCTGCATCTTTCTATGCCCTCGAACAGAGCTGCAGGGGCAATATGGAGGGGAAGTGTGCAGCCATGAAGCTGCTTCGCAGTGTCTTCATCAAAAAAACTATTCACAGTGCTACAAAGTGCTAATAGGATCACCATCGTCATCTTAGACGTAATCCACCAGTAAACATACTAAGCCCTCCCTCCTTGCTTTCAGTAAGAAATTATGGAACTAATGTAACATTTGCTGCCATCACATTGTTCACACTACTGTTCTATGTTATGCCTCATCATTCACCCTGTTGATTCAGATTATAAACTCTCTAGAGGTGGGACCATCTGGTATTCTCTGTTTGTAAAGAGTGTAGCACAATAAGGTCTTGTTCTGGGCTGACACACAAACATAACAAAAACACCCAATAATAAATAGTTTTATGTCATGAGTCAATTTTTTTTTTTTATTCTGGACATTTTGCTGTAATATGGATATTCAAAACAAAAGGGAAAATAAAGACAAGATGAAGAACAAATTCCTACCTTTTATCCTGTGCACTCCTGTTTCACTTTCCATTTATGCAATAAATAACAGCTTTAATACATAAGTTGGATTAAATCAGATATGTGTTTATTTCCTTCAGTTTTTACATACAAAGGTGGAAACCTACCTAAACCACGTAGGACCCACACTGAAAAGCACATTAATGAGAGTAATTAGTTACGGCATATGGTCAGACAGTAATATAATTTTGCTAATTACTCACAGCTTGGGGCCCATTTTTTCAGTGTAGTGGACAACAGCATGCATTTATTCTCCATAATAACAATAATGGGATAGTAACAACAATGGGATACATCATTAACCCTATTTTATTCTTTGTTAATTTTTATAATACCAATAACAAAGATCATTAACCTCTGTTCTGTTTAACAACTAATCAGCCATTTTAGTTAAATAAATTAATATAAAACATTAAAGATTACTTTGTTTCGCTAGATTTCCTCTCAGGAGGGGAAATTTTCCTAATGTTATATTAATACCAGTTTACTCAACAAGTGTTAAAACATCAGTGGCAACATGGAAAAAGATCCGTTGCAACATGCAGTGTTTAAACAAATCTGTTTAAACTTAATTATTTGATAATCTTTTTTTCTTTTAAAAAGGCAACTTTTCTGTTAAAATATATATTGGATATGTTTGATAAATTTTCCTTTTGATCATTCTGTTACCTTCTGGACTTCAAATATTACTTAGACTTGGGCATTTATAGATGTAAGGTTCAGTCTCATATTTCATCCTTTTGTTAAAAAATTAGAGTAAAATCTACCTCTATTAGTGAAGGTAAACTGAATTAAGAAGGAGAAAAATAAAAAGAATAAATTTCTAAGGTAAAGAGACCCTTTTACATAAATGTCTCAAGGAGCAGCACAGTAATACAGGTAAAATTATATAACCAGTATTTTGAGTCATTTCTAGTGACTTGTAAAAGATGAAATAGCAAAATGGTGATATATTAGTAAGGAAGAAGTATGGCTGTGAATTTCAAGCTTGGCTACTGAAATATGGGGTTTTATGCAGTTATAATGGTAACATTGAATAAGAGGGTAGTTTTTTAGATGAGTAACCATATCAAGGCAGTAGGGAGATGGAAGCTAAAACAGGAATGAAATTGTGTAAATTTTGGAGATTACAAAACAAAAAGAAATAGAGGAGTTCTGAAGGTTGCTGATGAAACTGGTAGACCCCAAGTCTTCCCTTGTATTTATTTATTTATGTACGAGTGTTGCAAGCCAAGATCATCTTTTAGAATGATGTCATGTACAGATCGATAATCAGTTAATATGAAGAGACCATCTGTGAACTACACATTTAATATAATGGTTATGGGATATTACTTATTTAGAAATGACCCAAAAGGAATACAAAACCATTCATCACTTTAAGGCCATAGAGAGCTCCCAAATGTTCAGATATATGGGAATATGGTGATGTTAAATTCCTATTTGATTTTTGGTGAATATCTGATGGGTCTGTATGAATTTCTTCTCACTTGAAATTAGATATATTGATATTTTTCACACTTCTACCAAACTTCTATAGTATTTATTCTGTATTAGGCACAAATAATGGCATTCCCTACAAACTAAGCATCCAGAGTGTCAAAACCAGTTATAAGAATTCATAATCAGAGCAGAATGAAAAAAGCATCAGGAAGTACAAACCTATATTTTAAGCTTCCTTCTGCTGTATTTAAGAATGCTAACGGCAGCACCTAAGTTTGAGTTAATCTATGAATCACAAAATAAAGATTTTCCTATTTATATACATTTCTTGAATTTAAGAAGACTTGAAACTAATTTCAGTCTAACTTTTAAATACTTCGACTGCAGCTTGTGTGTATATCCTGAACAATTTAAAGTAAGAAGACACTGCTTTAATTCTGTCACAAACGTTCACACTGCTGTAAACCTTATGAGAAAGGAGATAGAAGAAAGATATTCTCTCTAACTCAAAGATACTATTTAGTTCAAACTCCAATCAAAAATGCCATTATGCTGCCACAGCAGTAGAGTTCTGTTCCAGGTGGTACTGCTTTACCCTTACATTTGGTTAAAAATATCATATTCCCTAACTGCAGTTTCTTAGTCCAAAATGTATTTCCAAGCAAGCATGAGAACTGCATTCTTACCTTCACCAAACAATTGAAAGTACACATCGCATTCCTCAAAACTGGCACGAAAACTACAGCTAAGTGATTATTAAGAAAAGATTTATTTAGCAAGAATGAGGAATTATAACTTCCAGTATATTTCTAAAACCAGAGAGATGTGGGTAATGTATATTTTTCCTGTGGATGAGATTCCCCCAACTGTAGATCACCACTTCTGCATGGAAAAGGGACATTTCAGCTTTTCTCTAGCTCTACCAATTGACTCTTAATTATTTTAAAAACTGTTATAGGAAAGAAGAATTTATCCTATTTTATCTACAACATACCTTATCTCCACATAAGGAGATAGCCAACTTCTAAGTCATCAAACACCTAGAAGACCATTATACACTACTACTATACTGAGCCAAATACAAGCTGCTTCCTGAATGGGAGAAGTTCTTGGTTTTCTTAATTTTAAGAGAATTTCATACAAATCCAAGGAGGTTACTTTAAGTATAGCCATGATTCTATGCTAACCATTTTCCACTCTCCCGCTCCTCCACACAGCTACTACACTGGAAAAAACATCAAGCTACAATAAAGCTAGAGGACAGTTGTGTACCTGGTCTCCTCTTCCTTTCTTTTTCTTAAAATAATGAGAATGGCAATCTCAACCTTCAACTGGACAGTTTTTCTTGTGGATTTTGACTTTGTGTGAGCAGTTTGTGAGAAAAGACTAAATAACATTTGTATTACAGGCTAAACAATATGTAAACAAAATGTTCAGTCATGTCTTACTAGGAGGAAAACAGGAACAAGAGTTTCTGATTAATAATGTGAAAAGACAACGTAAACCTCAAGTGTTTTGTTATCAGAAACTAAATATTAACCAAACATTACAGATTTTGTTGGTGGATTGGGATTTCTTTTTGTTTGTTTGTTGATGACTCAGTATTCTTCCATAACACCATACCGCCTCACCTTTGCATGACAAGAGAAGATCAGGAACACCTGCCTGATACAAAAGTGGTTTGGAATGCTCTGTTTATATTCTATTTCAAAGAAAGAAGAAAGGATTAAGAGCTGTCTGTGATTTAATACAAGCCCAAGCTTTATCCATAAATGTTACTATTAATGCTACAAACCAAAGGCAACAAAGCTTTTACAGTTGGTATCGTTTAATTAATCTCTTCTTCTTGTAAAAATATCTGTTGCAAGAAGCTTTCTGAAAAGAGTAATTTATGAATAAAAGGAAATTCTAAGTGTTCCTTAGACTATAATGTTGTCAGAAATTGAGAAGTAAATGTAGACATTACATATTCATAAAATATAAAATTCTTTCAATCAAAAAAACAAAAAAAAAGCATTATATAAACCACATCTTAGAAATAAACATTTAAACCATCAAATTTTATAACAAAATAACTGTTATAATAATGTGATTGATCCTCAGTGCTGAGGATTACACTTTAAAAAAATTAAGTTGTACATTAAATTATTCAATTTACCCCCAAAAATGGGGTAATTAAGCATGAAGGCCGTATGTCTAAATGGTTCTCTGAATGAACCAGTACTCATTGGCTGAGTTAATGACTGGGTATACATATCTCTGCACTTGCAAGCAGTAACTATTTTTGAATTTATCCTGGTAAGTATCACTATTTGTATCAGCTCTCTCAAGGAAAAAAGACAGTAAAATGAGTATGTCTACACACCAAGTGCAATTTGCTTTGTTTACACATAGCCATCTGTCCTGTAACAGAGATGCACACACAGCTTTCAGACTATTTTTTAACAAGAATTATAAGATGACATAAAGGGCCAATTTCTATAGAGCCAGACTCAACACCAAGATCAAACCCAAATGCTTAAATGATTCCCTCTGTAGAAGATAGTTCAAGAAGCTATAACTACATAACATTTCTTCATAGTCCTGTTTGCCCAGTTGTTTTCAAAAGATGTGTAGCAAATACAAAATTTATTTTACACTGTCTGAGAAGCCCAGTTAGGCATAAAGTGGGCTTCCCTATCTGCACCGGTCCATTCAGCCATGCTCTGTGTAAAGAATACTTGTTTCTGCCTCTGCATTTCCATTCATTTACCTGGATGTGCCTTTTGCATATACAACAAAGCTGACAAACTGGGGTAATTAGATTGACTATCTAGCATCAGAACTGTACCCTTGGTTTACAAAATAAGGGCAAACGAAAGGCAACCAGCATCTCTGCATGACCTTCCTATTGCAGAATAAAATACAAAATACTGAAAAGAAAACTATGTACATCAATTATCAGAGAAGATTAAGGAATACTGTGCAACATCAACATCTTATGTTTATTTTAATGGGTATATATTTCATATTTAAGAACAAATTTAGAAAAATACAATATCATACTGATAAAGAAGGAGTTTGTAAAAAAAGAAGCTAGTGTTAGCAAAAATTGGCTTCTTTGATAAATGATTACATACCTGCTGAGGAGACGATAACACTGAAAGTGAATAGACACAAATGGGGGAGTCAGTGATAGAAGATTCACTAAACATCGCTATCAGCAACTGCTGAAATAACTTGTAGCCCTGGCAGGCATGGATTTTTAGGCTTTATTATAAGCACTATTACTGTTATTATTATCATTCAACAGAAGGATATAAAAGAAAGAAATCATACATTCTAAAGCTGCCAAAATACCATAAACCTAGCTGCCTAATTACACAGTAGAAACAAAATACTTCTTGAACTCTTTTTGTTCAGACTTATGTAAGATCATAAGTATGTAATCAGGTGGTTTTAATGTGATACATTGCTTTATTTGCCTACTGTCTTATTAAATCATTAGCTTAGTTACTTGTGCATTTGTCCTGAACAAACCACAACTGCTGAGGCTTACTATTTTCTTTGTGGGTGATAAATACCTTTCCATGTACTTCACTAAGGACAACTCTCATACATGCCTTAGAAATGAGTAAAATAGGAAGTTCATTATCTTTACTTACCTATGGAAGTTTACTGTATTAGTTGCAGCCTTAATTTTGCCTATATGTGAGTTAATATACAATGTTTTTATTTGTATTTTCTATTTACTTCATCACACAACAGACTGCAGATAACTATGATGCATTTTATAATATTGAAAATTTTATTGAAATTTATAAACTGGGAAAATTGTAGTTGACTTGAGCTATAAAATGAAAACTCTTTTTAAATTCCTATGGGCAAATTTACTAAGGTCTCTCCAAAAGTTATTCTACTTGGTGGGGTGGAGTTGTTAAGTACTATGGGAAACCTATCTAAGGATTCTTACGTTGCACTCCCCCAAACAGAGATTAGTGTTATTTTATAAATTATTATCTCATTATTTTTAATTTATTATTTTTAATTTATTATTTCTAATTTTATAAATAACATTCTAGATTATAAAATAAGAGCCATTTCCTAGAAATTGCTGGGTTTGCTTCAAGTTCCCCATCAGTAACATGCATTAATTCTGTACTGTTGAATAATGTGGATAGAGATTGAGATCTACCTTAATATTGTATCCAGAAATAAACTGTCCAGAAATAGAAAAGTCCCTCAATTCATAAGACCTTATAAATGTTAAAAGTGAAGATGTGGCAAATAAAAATATTTCTGTCTTCTCTGTTCTTGGTAGGAAAGCAAACACAAGGACCTCACATTCGTAACACAAACAGTAAATAGTTTTTATGAGAAAACTTTCAAGATGCAAGTATGTTACTTGAAGGACTTGGATTTCTGCAAGAATGTTCTTAACACTATCAGTGTAGATCAGATTTTCTTCTAATCCTCAAAGTTAGATACTAGAAAAAGATATTTCACTGCATAGTATTTCCCTCCTTACTCTTTTTTTTATCATTCTGGTCCTGAAAAAATCAGATAATTAATAGTCAATCAACAATAGTTCACAAAGAGTTCTTTCAAATCTTGGACAAAGTCTATGAATGGATACAGGTAGCAGAAAAATCTTCTTTTACTTTGAAATGCTATTGATAATGACCTAAATAGCACATGTGGAAGTAATTTCAAGATTTTATACTTGTAGCTCTTTATATCTGCACCCTTTGGGCGCAATCCAGCAAAGCTTTGCACATATGCTCAAGTTTATACATTTCGATTAGTCTCAAGGCTTTTGTTTCTACTTTTTTTACAAATGCCACACAATTGTTCTCTTTCATGTAATACCTTCAAGAAAAAAAGAGAAAGAAGGAAAGAAGAGGTTCACTTAATCTTGGTCCATACTAGTTTGAAACCTCTGACAGTCACAGTTGTTGTAAATTTTAGTTTGTTCAAAGAAAATTAGAAGAACTCCTTTATATTTAATTATGGGAAAGATCAAACAGACTTGATTTTGATGAATTTTCCAGTTCTTACTCCAACTACTTTAACAATTCAGCATATTCTGTGATTTTGTGATTTACCTAGCAACTTTATGAGAACCAACTTAATGTGAGATTTCTTATGGTCTTTGAGTCAGTCTACATACAAGAATGCAAGATCAGCCCTTTTAATTTTACCTTGGCCCTTAACTCACAGAACAAAGTACAAGGAAGTGCAGGGGAACAAGAAAAAAAAAGGAAATATTTTTTGAAGCCTTTGACAAGCTCACTTCTCGTTTGGTTTGAATTCTGGGCACTGATTCAGATCACCTCTTATTTTAGCTAAATCTGGAAGCCAAACTTTTGCTGGTTTTGTTCAACCTCTGCCCTTTCTTCCTGTCCCACAGTCCCCAGTTCACACACTACCTGTGAATCTATTTTGACAGCTGTATTTTCCCAACAGGAAAATACTTTACACACATATGAGAATTTCAGACTTAGTATATGCAACTCCCTCTCCCTCAATATGCCTCCCCTTCTATTCAGTTGTTTGTGCAGGCTAAGCCTAAGACAGGCTCTGACCCTTCAACTCCTCATTTTATTCTCCTTTTGATTATACACAATAGATAATCTCATCAGTGTAAAAACAAACTGAAGATAGTGTATTTAATTATTTTTGTATATTGCCTAAACTTGTAATGTATTACCTCAGGTGCCTCTTGGAGTCAAGGAAAGGAAGTTTAAAAAAAAATAGACTTTTCCTTTTGGAAATCCTTCCAAAGATTTTAAACATCTTTTGGTGTAAAATAAAAAGATGTTATTGCAAAAGTGGTGGGAAGTGAGCAGTGATTTTAATTTACTTTCATGTTGTTTCCCCACCAAGTTCAATCTAAGGTGAAACATCGTGTTGATGTCAAATTTTGCTTCAAGCAAAACAATAGAAGAGCTCTAAAATTAATGTAGGTGTCCAGTCAGAGACCTTATACAGCCATTAACGGCAGTGCCAGCTTGAGATAATGCATTATAAGCATGAAAAATTCAACAGTAATTGCCGTGTTCTGATCTCTCTCTCTTTTTCTTACTTTGTTTTCTACAGAATCTCCTGCACATTCCCAAACTGGTCTTTCTGCTAGTTTACCCCACAGAAATACACTGGATCTGGATCATTATGACTGATGAAATTGCTGAGAAGCGATTTTTTTTTTTGTCAAAATATAATGCCACTCTAGAACTTTCACCATACATTAGGACTGTGTAACAAGGGCTTATGGTTGCCTGAGGCATAACTTTGATTCAGCATCACTCCATCTTTAGCCACCCAGTTCAATGCACTATTGTAAGATGAGCTGAATACTGAAATTCAGTGCAACTGGGAGATGAATGCCATTTTATAGCTATATATTGTAAAATTGTTAGGTCTTTTGTTATCATCTATTGACTTTCAAAAAAAGTAAAAAATATCTCTGAGCCCATTTAGAGCATAAAAACAAATTATAACAGCACTAAGGCACAGAGTGCTGAGTTAAAATGAGCTTTTGTTCATGCTGTTCTTGAAATTCCACCGTAAATTTGCAACCCACATGTTGTGTTTTAAGATTCAAACCTGTGGACACAATTACTGTTGGCCAGTATGCTTTTTATCTGACAAATGACTTGGCTGACTTCGAAATCAGATCTTATAGCCTCCAGAGGACAACATGCTCTTATCCATGAGCTTTCAGCTCTTGGATATTTCACATACAGTTTTCACAAAAGAAACACCTGAGGTGTATCAAGGTTTCATGTAATGAAATCCTTCATGAGAGCAAGAAAAATATAACTCTTTTGTTCCGAACACAGGTGTACATAAAAACATTTAATTTCAAGTCAATAGGTTTGCCTCACATTAGTATTTACAGGACTGAAGACAGGAATAGTTTGGCTTCCCTGAATGTATTGTTATCATTATCAATTCCTGCAGTCTCACAATAAGTTTTCAATAAATTTAAGATTAACTATTATTTTCTCACCTATAAATAAAATATAATCATCTTAAAAATCAATGAAGGGAAAACCATCAGATCCATTAACCTGACTAAGAATTCCTTCAGGCCAATAACATGAAATGCAATGCATTGGATCTTTCATTTTATTGAGCTATATCTCTTTGTATGGCAACCAGCAGGGGAAAAAAAAATCAAATCTAAAATCAAAGACTAAGGGGTTTTGTTCTGGAAACTAGTGAGGTAAGGATTGAGTATTCTTTTATGCCTGGGGTTAATTTTTTTCACCTTAATTTGCAATCAGACACAATAAAAAAAAGATATTGCCCCTGGAAAGAAGCAACTTTACTACCATTCCAACTATTTTCTGTACTTTTTATCACTCCTAAATCCTTTTGTTTTTGAATTCACCTTCATAACCTTGCAACATTATAAACAAATTTACTTGCCTTTGCTGACTGTCAACCAATACCATCTGCTCTACGGTGTCTTAAAAATAGTAACATATATGTGGGTCACAACTGTAGTCTGTAGATAACCATGTGGCAGATCCAGGTGATTAATTTTTCCACAACCTTTATCTTACCCAGGGGCAGACTTTTGCTATGTCTTTCCCTAGTGAACATTTCTCATAAAATGTGAAATTAACAAAAATGCAATCTTACAAAAAACCCCAGTATTTTGTAGAGGACCCATGTCAAGTAACAGAAGGGGTTGTTAGTCAGCTGCCTTGATTGAACTTGATCCAAAGGCAATTCTGCTCTTTTTCATAAACAGAAGTGGTTCAAGCCATAAAACTGTGAAACTGGGAGAAACCAAAAAGGGCATTTTTTTCTGTAAAAGCAAAGAAAAATAGTAGCTTTAGCTGCTGCTTTCAGTATGTATTCAGTGTTATTTTTCTTAAGTACTATTTTACTTGTCTATGACCTGGTATTCTGCTATTCTACTTATACCCCTTTTCATGACCCACACATTCATGCTGCTTAATCCTAAACCATACAGGATAGTTTGATGAGCTAATTGACAAGATGATGATATGACATGCCAGTGATCTATTTCAAACAGATTATGTGGAAAACACCAACGTTAAAAAGGCTAGTAAAATTACAGAAGCAAGCACTGATTTCCTCCTTGACTTGGTATACAAAAATTACATACACATATGCACTATGATAGTCCTTTACACATTTTTTTAAAGAAACAGAAGATAACATTTGCTTAATAATAAAAGAAATTATAATTTTCTATTGTTCTTCTAATTTCATGTGTCACAGAGGTTTGTTTACAGAACACTATTCAAATAGTACTCTAGAGATAGAATTACTTGCTTTACTATTATCTTACTCCCATAATTCCTAATGATTTTCTTATCACAATAAATCATTTATTTTCATATAAATACATCTGGCTTGCCATCTTTAAACGTGCATGACACAGTTGTCTAATTAAATCTATACAGTACCTTAGACATAGACTGTTGACACAGTCTGGCGCTAAGATTGGATCCAGTTGCACCCAGACTCATCTCTGAGGAGTTTGGAAAGCAAGGGGGTCTTTTCTGCACCTCATGACTCATTGTGAGGGCTTCTCTAATAAGCCTTTTCTGAAGCCTCCACTCTGCCCACAAAGAGCAGTAACAACATGATTTGACAAATATAACTGAGCAACACAAAAAGTAACATGATTTTCAATGCTTGGACCAGATATTTTCAAAGTATTCATCATGTGACAGAAACGAATAAGTTCAAATCATAGCCTTCAGGTACTGAATCTTTGACAGTCAGTTTCAAGTTTCAAAATAAGCAACCAAAAATTTGGCATAGCATATAAACCCACAAACCAACGCTGTTAAATGTTTGTTTTAGATTTGCTCAACAGCTCGCTGCTTGTATGTAAAGTGAGGAATAAATTCTAAACCTCTACTACAGCAGCATCAAGTTGCCTTGACAACAGAAACTACCTTTTTATTTATAAGCTATCCTGACTCAATAATTACCTGTTTTGCTGTTTATGAACAGGTGAATCAAGGGTCCTACAAACAATTACATGCTTCACTGCAGTGTTACTTCTTTCATGCAACAGATTTATCCTAGCATTGAAGAGGCTAGATTTGGTGAAATAACCTATAATCATAGATATGTAACAGGACTTAATTGAAGCTTATCTATGCAATCTAATCTGTCATTTCTTAACTCTTGGTTCTGTCTTTTAACCCTTTCATATATCATTTCCCACCTTGGGGTTTTTTGTGGTTTTGTGGTTTTTTTTCGGGGGGGGGGGGGGGGGATTTTTGGTGTTTTTTTTGTTTGTTTGGGTTTTTTGCTTGTTTGTTTTTTGTTTTTTGTTGTGTTTTTGTTTGGTTGGTTGTTTTTTTTGTTTTTGAGTTTTGTGGGGGTTTTTTTGAGAGTGATTAACATAGTTTAAAACTTAAGAATTGCCATTCATGTTGGCTAGCAGAGTAGTGGATTGTAATGATAGGTTAACATCTCTCATACAAAATAGCAGTAGAAAGAAGTAGCTTTGAGATACATTTGATAAAGCAGAAAGATATTATGATTAAGGAACACTGAGTTCCATTCCCCCAGGAAACAGAAAACTCCAGTGCAGTGGCCCTCCACTCTTGTTGTATGTATGATCTACTCAGAGCCTGAAAAATCTGCATAAAATTATTTTTTAAACACTCAAAAGCAACTTTACAACCAGAGGAACTTAAAAAGTTGGTGAAAATGGAGTTAACTCCATGAAAATGGAGTTAACTCCATGAAAATGGAGTTAACATCACACTGTAAAGAACAAGCATTAGCAGAATGGAAGTACCACCTTCTCGAGTATAGCCCTGAGATTTCCAGGAAAACATTACAGAGCACTTCACATTAAGCTGAGACGGTGAATTAACTCTTTCCTAACAAAAGTGTGAGAACATGTTTTGGCTTTTTTGTTGGACACACTGGAAAACAATAAGAAGGAACTGGAGACCCAGCAATTTACCAGTGAGTTGAATTTGAGACCATATTACAGTGATGGCTACATCTTGAATTTCAGATTTTTTATTAATTTCTCTGATGTACTGCTTCCTAAAAGCGTACCTAATGTACTACAGGAAATCAAAATAGTGTTCACAAAGTGCTACTTTGTTCTGTTCAAAAAACACAAAACTTTCATTATATGATGGCTTAAATACATCAGATAGGAAAAGTACTACTCATATTTGTGTAGCTGAGTTTTCTTCCTCTGGATCTGAAAGTGTCATGTTATAGAAGAAGTTGCCACATAAGACCAATACACCAATGCAGTATCAACTAGTTCGTTCAAATCAATTATTGAAATTATTCTGGATTCATACTGACATGACTGAAAGCAAATGTGGCTCTTTGTTCTAAAGGATAGAGTCCATTTTATTCTTTACTCATTAAATTGGTTATTCATCTAGTGTTTGATTAACATGATCTTGGTTTATGTCCATTCCTTTACAACTTTAAGAGGGCTCTTAAGATCAGTTCTATTGTTTGTGTCTCATTCTTCACATTTTCCTCTTACTAAAACAGCTCTACCCTATTTGACTTGTGCTTCTAAATCTCATGAAGACACAGTGTTGTACTTAATCTTCTTCTAAGGAAAGCGTGAAGATTTTAGTGTTCAAGGTGTTCATTTACCTAGAGAAACTTATCTGGTAACATATGGTTTGTAGTGATGTCCTTCTTTGCCCATTATGCCAGCAGAGTTGACTGAAGTTGAAAGAGGTGAGGGCCTTCCCCAAAAATGACATAATAAACAGACCATCCAGATTAGAAGTTCAAAATAATAAGATCCTCTTGCCTTCGAATTTATTTCTAACCATTTGACCATATGGTTTTATTAGTCAGCAGTGCTTAAGTGAGTTGTTGCTGGATTTTCTCTGTTTTGTTCTCTTTCTCAGATAACTTTTTTTTTTTGGTGTTTTTTTGTTTTTGTTTTTGTATTGAGAGTGTGTTTGTATGTGTGTGTGTGTGTGTGTGTTTGGGGGTTTTTTGTGTGGGTTTTTTTGGTTGTTTTTTGTTGTTGTTTTTTTGTTGTTTGATTTTTTGTTTAATTGGGGTTTTTTTGGGTGTGGGGTGGGGTTTTTGGGGTTTTTTGTGGTTTTTTTTTCCCCCAGAGGATGGCTAGTGAAATGAAACTGTGCTGAAATGTTGCTCTTTGGACTTTAAATTATGTGTGATGTGATGAATAGTATCAAAAGCATTTGATAATGGTATAAAGTAAAATAAATGCCCAGTCATTAAGCAACATGAAGAAACACAATCACTATTTTTGAATATTTAACTATTCACAGGTTTTTTTTGAGATATGTATATGATTATCTTCTTTCACACAAATTCAGATGGTCTATATTTGAAATGTTGCAAGGCATTCTTTTACAGAAGGGAAAGATCCTGATCCTTTAGTTGAATTTTTACAGTGAAAAAGGGCTGGTGACTACTAAGGAAGGCAGAAAAACAGTAATAAATTTTAATCTGAATGCAGTTTTAATTCTTTCATATGCTTATAATATTTGTTTTTAAATTAATGTTCTACTTTTTAAAAAAAGATTAATTCCTAGCAAGGCAAAGATAAGCTGGGAACTTAAATTGTCATACTCATTTACAGTTATACGCTAATATATGGAAAGGTTCCTTCCTTGTAAAATTATAACCACTGGAAACAAACTGCTTTATTTTCACGTGTCCTGCCCCATAATCTATTTTCTTTTACTGAGAAAATGATCAGAGATTTAAGAAACTATTTTTAATTTGGTTGTAATGGCAGCTACATACAAAGAAGGCCGAAAAAAGGATTAGTTTATGAAAGTATTATTCATGTAACAACAGTAATAAAGTGAAATTAAGGATCTACAATACTAATGATACTGCAGTATCAGTTTTCTACAAAATTCCTTTTCTTCATTCCAACAACTTCAAAGGTAAAATACAGGGAAAGATGTGATTAGGTGGTTTAATACAGATATTTCTTCTTTTTTGGTCTGCCTATGCATGTGTATTCAGGGACATGAACACTATGCTGTCTGATGCCTGTAATATAGTATGAGATCTTACAGCTAATGACATTAATATCAAAATCAGGAATATATACCCACACAATAAATTAAGTTTAAAATGTTATTTAGTTGCTGTTGTAGTGGATATGAGGGATGAAATTTTGATTGGATAGATAGAAAACTTAAATCTTCTTGTATTCAGAAGATGGCTAAAATGAGAATTCCACCAAGTTAATCTGGAATCTTCCTTCCAAAGCCTTATATGTGACTATATGAGACTAAGAGAGTTTGTATGTATGCAAAGTTGGAACTGCACTCTGTGGGCAGGGGGAAAGACAGATGTTGCTCAGATATCTGAAACAAAATGTGATGTCTGCATTTAAAACAGTGTTTCCTTCTGAAAAACAAAACAAAACAAATGAACAAAAAACCCCCAAACTAACAAACAGAAATAGGATTTATACATCTAAATTGTAACCCCTATAAATACAAATATTTTTAAATAACCATTTTTCAAATATTCTTTTTATATTAAAAATGAAAAATTCAAAAACTCAGAGCAGGTGTGTTATGTAATGGATTTTTTGTGGTCAGAAAGGTTTCATGAGAGTACTGAATATTCTTAATCCCTAAGAATTTTGAGCATCAACAAAACATGAGTCCTATACTTTTATAATAGTAATGGAAGAGTAATAGGATTTTGAACTTAGTAGAAGGTCAGTTTCAGACAAGATTAAGAGAGTGACTGTCACAGGCAGAGTTGGTGCTTCAGGTAGAGTTTATTAGAAAAACCTTCTCACTGAGTCACGAGGTGCAGAAAGGACCCCCTTGCTTTCTGTATTCCTTCTCAGAGAGGAGACAGGGTGAGGCTGGATCCAATCTTAGCCCCAGACCTTGTCAACATTTTATGGCTGTGCTTGTTTTGGCTAGGGTAGAATTGTCTTCCCAGTGGTTGGTATGGGGCTGGATTTGTGCTGAACACTGGGTTTATAACATAGAGATGTTTTTGTTATTGCTGAGCAGGGCTTATGCAGAACCAAGGCCTTTTCTGCTTTTCCTCCTGCCACGCTGGCAAGGAAGCTGGGAGTGCATGGGAAGCTGGGACGAGACACAGCCAGGACAGGTGACCCCAGCTGACCAAAGGATTATTCCAGACCATATGACATCACAGTCAGTATATAAAGTGGGGGGAAGAAGGAGGAAGAGGGGGACATTTGGAGTGATAATGTTTGTCTTCCCAAGTAACCGTTACACGTGACGGGGCCCTGCCCTCCTGGGGATGGCTGAACACCTGCCTACCCACGGGAAGCAGTGGATTAATTCTTTGTTCTTCTTTGCTTGTGTGATTGGCTTTTGCTTTCCCTATTAAACTGGTTTTATCTCTGGGAACCCCAGAGCAAGAGGCCTTCCTTTAACCCCTTGCTCCGACGGGGAGCGGTGCTCCCTTCCCCTTCCCCCTTTACCCCGTGGCATCTCATGGCCCATACGGGGAGACCACAGACGCCAGCAGCAGGCAGGTGAGAAGCAGGTAGAGAGAGTTTATTGTTCTGGGTAGCGACTTAAATACCTTTTGAGGGGATCAGAAAGTGACCACTGGGAGTCCAGGAGGTCTTACAAACGACCAGTGATAACAAAGGGTTAACAACCAATAGATGACCTTTCAGTTATCTCTTAGACATTCCAAAGATACAGATAAGAGTGAGTGGGAAGAAGAAGGGTTACACAAAGAGTTACACCGTTTGGGAAGCATGCTCGCTTTAAACAATCATTACAACTTCTATATCTTTTTATATATTGCCAAGTTACCCCAACAGCAAGTCAAATATATTTATATAAAAATAATTAATTTATCATGATAATGGTTAGACTAAAAGATTTAAACAGAATTATTTACTACAGAGAACAGGTAGCTATAACTACTAGTATACCATAGTGCACTATTTTTGAAGCAATATTGAAGCAATTACATTGAAGCTAACAAAAACAATTATTAAGTAGAGGTTGATGTTACTTGCCCATACCAACAACCATGGGCAAATCTCTTGCTCAGCCTTGAGGAATAACCTTGAGGGAGGAATCTCCACACACACTCCAAGAAAGGCTATGCAAGAAGACCATTAAAAAGTGGGGCTGGGCTTTTATCATATAAAGTGTTTGATTGTCAGTCATATATTTCAGTCGTGAAATATATGTGTTAGTTCATCCCTTTTAGATAAGTTATCAGTAGTATCCCTCCTTCATAGGGTACTTTACAAGGTCTGCCACATCTTCACCTCACTATCAAGAGGTTTAACTTTGGGATCATCATTATTAAACATGAAAAGTAGCATGACACCCCCTTCTTCATTCAACACTGATAGCTTTGCAAATAGGGTACTGTTTGAGTTATTTTACCCCACTCCAGGCAGAGCATCTTGCTACAGTGACATAAAATTATCAATCTGTCATTGGAATCACTGAATTTAACACTTTTTCAGTTTCTTTCTCCACAGGTATTTGCACTTCTTATTTTTCAGTTCAGGAAAGACATGGACCTGTTGGAGCATGTCCAGAAGAGGGACACCAAAATTGTCAGAGGGCTGGAGCCCCTCTCTTACATGAAAAGTCTGAGAAAGTTGGTGTTGTTCAGCCTGGTGAGGAGAAAACTCAAGGGATACCTTATAGCAGCCTTTCAATACTTAAGAGGAGCTTATAAGAAAGATAGGGATAGACAATTTTAGTAGAGCCTGTTGCAATAGGACAAGGGGTAACGGTTTTAAATTGAACAAATAGTGTATTTTAGATTAGATATAAGAAAGAAGCTTTTTACATTGAGGATGGTGAGACAGTGGAACAGGTTATCCAGAGAAGTGATAGATGCCACATCACTGGAAACTTTCAAGGTCAGGTTGAGTGCACTCTGAGCAAATTTGTCTAGTTGAAGATGTCCCTGCTTACTGCAGGGAGGTTGCACTAGGTGAGCTTTAGAAGTCCCTTCCAACTCGAACTATTCTATCATTCTATCATTAATCTCATTACTAGTCATCTTAGCATTATTTATTAACAGCTTCAAATACTTAAAGATTACAAAATGGAGCAGCATTGCAGGCACATTGGCTTCTTCCTGCAGATCCATATGTATTGCCAATAATCATTAGGCTAATAAAGATGTTAAATATCTTAGGGACTATTGAACCAATATGCCTCATTCAACTCTCTTGTTACATTTATTCCTGATCTTTCAGTATGTTTCAGCATCCACTAGATATTAGACATCACCTAAACTGTTCATTATTATTATTTTGACATCACTATATATGTTTTTTACAAACAGATAAAACAGACTGTGATATAAAAAGAAGACAAGACAGTGGAAAAGATAGATAGTAGTGTAAACGGATGAGAAGAATACTTGAAAACTAAAAAAAAAAAAAAAAGCTTCAGATTGCAGGTGCTCCCTATAACTTGTTTGGTGTTTTGTTTTCCTCAAATTGGTCAAGAGTTTGTAATGAGAAATACTTGTGTTCTGAAACAGAGTAGTTGGAAAGCTGCTTCTTTTGATGAAATAGGGTTTTAAACTCTCAAGAGGTAATTTTATATATATTTATATAAAAATATATGCAACGATTAGAAAAACATAAAATTTATGGATACTGGAATAACTGCAAAAGTAATATCAAGGGTCTTTTAAGCTGAATGCTTCATCATTTCTAAAGCAGCGTTTTCAAATAATCCAGTAACATAATCATAGTACAATTTCATTAAATTCCTATAGAAGTACAAGTTTTGTCATCAACCTGTTTTGCTATTAAAAATAGTTGCATTGGTATAAATATACAAAAATCTGCATGACTCAGATTACTAATGTAAGGTGTCTTACCACTCTTCTGCCACTTACTCTATTAATGTGTCCTAAATACTGCACAAATTCACAATGTCACTCTTTCCTTTTACTGGATATTTTCCATGTTCAAGTATTAATTCAGATTTTAAACAATGAGAACTTCTAAAAATCCTCCTTTTTAAATTAACTTAAATAAATACAATCTATCTGTGATTTTAATTAATTCATTTAATAATTAAATATAGTCCATTAATCACTATATGTGAGATCAAACTTTGATAGGGCTTGAAAAAGAAAACTAACTTTATAATTCTTTAAAAAGTACAATGAAGATGCTGTCAGTTAAAACCAATATTAGTTCTAGAAAAAATAGGAGAAATTATTAGGAATACAAAACAGTATCTTGGCTTCATTGCGGATATGCTACTTTACAGTAACTTTTCAAGTTATTTGGGATACAATGAAGGACATTAAAAAATCATAAATACCACTCCTTCAGGAAGATGGCCCTGAAAATGGCATAAAAGCCGCATCCAAACTGAACAGAAAGTGGCATTCAAAGCCGTATCCACCTGTGTGGCTACAAAACACTGCGACATCCCTTAGGACACTTGTTCCTAAGGCTATGTTACACATCTTATAGAAACATTAGTAAGTAGCAGTAATAGAGGGAAGTATGGAACATTTTGATTGAGTTTTTGTTAACATGGGCCAATTTAAAAGCACCAAAACCAAACAGTCTACAGGTGGGGTTTTTTTCTAGGTACCATAATGTCCAAAACATCCAGATCTTAGCTTTCTAACTGTGCCAGAACTGAAATTATTTTTATATATTTACTATCGAAGACTATTAACTATGTTTTAATATAAGCTAGAAACTCATAGTAATTGTAATTAAGGACTCTGGGTTTTATCTTTTTGGGCAATCTAAATTATGTACTTCTGATATTAGATGAGAAACACAGGACATATGAAATTATTTCATCTTGTTCATGCTGTTGGAATATAAGATCTGTTCATATAAAAAATGGTAACAGATTGTCCTTTTTTTCTATTCTCTTCGTAATTTCATGTTGGCACATCCATGAAATATGACACAATAATTAGCTAGTTTCCAAGATAAAATAAGAGCACAAGCTTTCTACACTGAATGCACACGCAAAAAATGTAGCACTACTCTCTGCAACAGAATTCTAGCAAAATGAGAGGCATTAAGTAATGAAATAAACTTCAAAATTATGTCACAAATGTATTTTAAATTATTACTTGCCAGCCTAAAATGATGCCAGTTTCATTATTAAAGCTGTTGTATAATTGTACTGCTATGTATATTGACAGAGTGTAATTTTATCATTAAGCCAAAATTTAACTTTATAACATCATTTCTTATTGGCAAGAGTCTCCAAATGCTATTGCAGAATGAAGAATTCTATCATGTGACATCCATTCACTGAATACTCTATCATTAGTGTTCCTTTTTATCTTTTCTGTGTGCAAAACTTTATGGATGTTTATAAACCTATACTGACAAGGCATGATGGAAACAAGACAATGTCAAATATTTGTTTCTGATGTGACACTGAGCTCTTCACGCCAGAAACAATTTTCTTCAGGGTGGCTGAAACAACGTATTACAGTCAAATAATCTCTTTGGTAAATGCTTAATAATGTTTCTTTGTGATACACTTCTGGTTCACTTGTGGAAGAACTGCTATATTTATAATTTTGGTATTATAAATGTCTAGTTACACAGGTCTGAAAGGAGAGAAAAAAATTCTCTAATACAAAATGATGGAATAAGCAGGCCTCAATGGATTATAATTTTTTATTTGTTTTATTTGTTTGGGGTTTGGTTTTGGTGGTTTTGTTTTGTTTGTTTGTTTGTTTTTGTGTTCTTTTCTAAACCATGAAGTAATTACCTCTTTTCCAAAGTTTTGGTGTCCTTTTCAGAAATTTTAATTGGTCAAATTGTTAATGTCTTTTTTGATGTCAATAATAGTTTGAGTGAATAGGTTTTATAGGGTAATTAGCAACTACCTTCAATCTGTTTTAAATACAAAAACTATGACCTTCAGTGCCTCAGTATTCTGTTCTCCAGTGCTCTTTACTTTTTTAGTAATTTTTTTTCTGGCAGGTCAGCCATAAACAGATTATACAGAGAAAGAACATAGAAACATCCCTTGACCAAACTGAAAATGAATTTTGCTAGGCATGTTCTTAGTTTTCTGTTTTCAAGTGGTAATGATTCATTGTCTTCATTTAAAAACTGTTCTAAACAGCTTTCCATAAAGCCTATCAACATTATTTCATTATACAAAGTGTTATACTTATAGAAGCATGAAAGCAGAGGGGTGAAGGGTTATGTTGCACTATATAATAAATTCACTTTCCAGTCATACAATGCAATATGTGTCCAAACTGCATTGTTTGTTTTATGGTAGCTCTCTAGGTGGGCTCACAGAAAGAGCAGTGAATGAAAGGCACAGTACCATTCAGTGCACCTGTTCAGACAAAACACAGCCCTCTCTTCATTGAGGGCTCTATGGCTTTTGGATGTTGAAGACAAAGTCGGAGAATGTTTCCTTTGTGTTTATACAGCACTCTGTAACCTATCCAGCCTCATAAAACAACAGGACTAACCATAATTTTATGCTTTTCTGGTACATCATTCTTGACTGAAGAATTTTAGACACTTTAGAGCAGAGTTCTTTGTTCCAATGCCTCACAAACATCACACCTGTTTCTGTACTCTTTGTAATTGAAGTTTTCATCACCACTTGACAACATGGATACTGTTTGACCTTCCCTGAACCATCTTATTTACTTACTTCTGACCTGGAATCCATAATGATTTTCAATTCTACTAATCTAGTTTTCACACAGGTGTTTCTCATTGCATTTCCATTTAAGAATATCAGCAATGTTTTAGTAACAGTGACTTTGTTCAGCTAAACAGTTTATGACAGCTCATGCACAGAATTTTTATCTCTTTACATAAAACCCCATCAGTGATGCCAGCTCATAAGCACACCTGGTAAAGCATATGTTTTTGATCTTTCAGTATATCGAGACAAGCCAAATGAAAGAAAAGGATAAGCTTGAATCTATGAGACATAGCTGTGCACATCCAGGTGCCAAGAATCTCTGTTTTGAACTTTCAAAAATCATGTAGTTTTTGAAATGTTCTTAGTTATTATAAATAAGGAAAATAAAGCCCATCATTGACATAATTTAAAAAGAAATATGAAAATAAAGTTCTACATTAAAATTTTCCACCCTCTGTGTTAACAAACATCAGAAAAACTTATTCTAGATGCTATTTCAAGTGCTTTTATTGAGTAGTTCTTGGAATAATATATCATACAGAGCACCAGAAACACAAAAAAAGCAAACATACAAACTTCAAAGCTCATAGGGTAATTGTTTTTTTCAACCATGTAATTTTAGAGTTTAACATAAATTGAGTTTTTCCATATAAATAACAGCGGTGACCAGATCAATCCAAGCAAGTGGAATCATTTGGTTTTGAATTTGAAATTTCAAAGTAAATGTATAGGCAGTTTCAAGACTACTTCCAAGTCTAGCCAGGTTTTTTGAGTAACAAAAAAACCTTTCTTTTCCCTGATGGAGATTCTTTTTCCAGCACTTTTTATCCTTAACCAGATGTTATTGGTATAATTTCCAGAATGATAAGCCAGCTGTCAGCGAGTAAACCATATAACATGAATGGATGAAGTAAAAAAAAAGTCTATAATTAAAAAGCATTTGTTTCAGATAACAGCAATTAGCAGAAATTGGGCCTATGCAAACCATTTTGAATTTTCAGAGGCTTAGAGAATTCCAGCTTCCAGACTTAAACATATTCTTACAATTTTTGTGGCACATCAAATCAACAACCCAAGCCTGTTCATCAGCTCAAACTGAAAGTGTTTGAGATTATGAAAGTTAATGAGACTTTAAAATACAAGAGACTTAAACTTGAAGTCAACCTCTGCTAAGTCTGAAATTTATTAAGAAAACTTTATAATTTTTCTGTTCTTGAATCTGAATCCTAACTCTAATTCTGCATGAAATCATACAGCATGTTTAAAGACAATGAGATGGTATTGTAATATTTTGCATGGTAATTGACAGATTCTGAAGCACTGATGCAGACCATATTCCAATATCTTAATATATGTCACTGGCCTGTAATTAACACCAGCCTCTCATTGTGATTTTAAACATCCCTTCTTTCCTTAATCTTTACTCATCTTTGGTATAAAATTGAGATCAAATCATAATTTGCTGGCCTTTTCTCCATAAAGTCAAATCAATCAATAATAATTTGCACTGCTACAAGATTTTTTTTTTTACAAGCATTTCAAAGGGCTTTACAAGACTTGATAGGGCACCTCCACTTAAAAGAAGGAATAAAGGTAGTAGATAAGTAAGTACACTGGACTCACAGTAAGACAGAGGCTTAGGATAGAATAGAACCTAAATTTTTCCATATTTCAGTCCTCTTATTTTCAGAAAATAAACCTTCTCTGCCTCTGTCTTTTCTGTTGTAGCTTTTTATTTCATGTCACAAGTACCAAAGACCATTGCACAACCTGTGTATGACAGCCCTATTTTAAGAGAAACAGATACCAAATACTACTTTATATTACTGGTAGAATTAACTAAAATAGTTCTTTTTGAAAAAAAAAATGCAGTTCATTTTTAAACCAACTAATTTCTAGCACCTGGAAGCTTATGCTGTCCCTTAGTGGTGGTATGCAGGCTGCTTGAAGATACAGCCCAGTGAAAGCCACACTGTCTTTGGAGTCAAAAATGCTACTGATGGCAGACAGATACCCTTTAGGAAAATATCTACTCAGCTCTTTAAAGTTTCAAAAGCTCTATCTTATAACTACAAAAGCCACCTAAAAGAAACACAGTTTCTTCCTCTTTACAAACACCAATTAATGCGGGCAAAGAAAAATCAAACTTGAAGTTGCTAGAGTTCTACCACACAAATACAAGGGAAGAAAATAAATACAGGAAATTAATTTGGATTAGTCAGATTTCATAACTACTGTGACTGACTTCTAGCATGTCAAATACTTCAGATGACTTCAATGAAAGATGAAGATAGCCCTTGAGAAAAAGAGATCCAAAGTGAACACTATTTATATAAAGACCTTTAGGAATAATTTTTTATTGCTTTAAAAAATACATCCCACTGCCATGTATTTAATTTTTGAGGCAATATCATATAGCATATTAAAGTCAGAAAGCATAGAAGATTAATTATCTAATTAACAAAATCCATTCATACCACTGCTATGATACACAGGTAAGACCAAACAACAACAGTAGAGAATACCTTTTGCATCACAACACATATCCACAAAGCAGTGGCTAATGTGTTCTTCTCCCTTGGTTTAGGAAAATCAACCGTATTCATTAACAGCTTTTCACTTAGTATGACTTGTGCGTATTACACTCAAATAGTCAGCTGTCATATGAAATGATGGGAGCTGACAGTTTGGAATTTGAAAGGTTTGACTCCTTTGAATGTACTAAATGAACAAGAGCTGTCTAATTTTGGTTGAACTGAACCCAACAAAAAGGCCCTGTGAGGATGCAAGGTTTTATTCTACCTTTTCAAGTTTAATATGCATAGTGAATATTCAGAGCTTTTCAGCTAGATACTCAGTTAATTCTATGACTAAGAAAGATTTCATTAGGTAGGCTTCAGGCAACAGTGAGCTACAAATGGAATTTCTTCCTTATTTTCTGAAACTCAGAGTTTATGATCCATACCCAATGAGGAATGGTCTATAAACTCTCTTATGGTGTTTAATTGCATAAACTTTACATTACAGATTTACATTAGCTTGTGAATATTTTTGCTATAAGGTGTAGCAAAACAGTAAAAACAGACATTCCCGCAGCTCTTACACAATTAGAGTGTGTAAGTCTTCAGTATAACTTGCTCAGTACTTATGTTCTTTGTTTGAATTTGTACTTTTCTACAAATGCAGAGAAATAAGGCTTTAATCTTTTAAATTTAAAAAAATTTAAATTTAAATTTAAAAAAAATCACAGAATATGCTGAGTTGGAAGGGAGTCCCACTCTTAACCCTGCACAGCACCATCCCCATGTGCCTGAGAGTATCATCCAAACATTTCTTGAACTCTGTCAGCCTATTCCAGAGGGTGGTTGGGTACTGGAACAGGCTCCCCAGGGGAGTGAGTCCATTCCAACTCAGCGTATTCTGTGACTCTGTGATTTATTCCCTCTCTTCAGATATTTGCACACATTGATAAGATTCCCCCTGAGCCTTCTCTTGTCCAGGGCGAACAGTTGAGACTGTCTATGACAGACTGTCCCAGTTTTAGATCTCTGTTGTGTCCTTTAGCTGGACTTGCTTCAGTAAGTCCATGTCTCTCTTGTACTGGACAAAGCATTCCACTCTGCTGCAGGGGAGCATTGCTGGCTCATGGTCAGCTTGGTATTCATCAAGGGCTACACAGGGGAAGAAGAGAGTCAGATTCTTCTCACTGGCACCCAGCAGCAAGATAAGAGGCAATGGGAACAAGCTGAAACACAAGGAATTCTACTAAATGTTTAAAAGAGAAGTATTTTTTACTGTGAGAGTGATTACATACTGAAATCAGTTGCCTGGAGAGTTTATTAAGCCTCCATCCTTGAAGATGTCCCAGTTCCAATTCCAATATCAGGAGCGTGGTCTGCGGACCCCACTTCAAGCAGTGGGATAGACTAGATGAGCTCCACAGGTTCCTTCCATTCCCAGTGGTTTTGTGGATTGCTGCCAGAACAGATTGGACAAAGCAACAAGCAGAGGAAATTTGTAAATTGGGACTCTTGTGGGGGCTGCCCCTTGATTTTAAGATCTGGACAGATTACAGTAGTATACTAGTTGCCCTACCTGAAATCATAAAAAGGAGCAAGGCACAGTATTACAGGACACCTAGTTATGTGTGGTAGTCATCAATTGAGACTTTTATTACAAGTGTCAGCCTTGCCAGCTTTAACTTTTTTCACAGTTAATAAAACAGAAGCTACTGCTGGGAAGATAAACTATTCAATACATGTAAATTCAACAACAGGATATATGCATACAGTCAGATACCTTTGGGCAGAAAATAGTGGCATATGAACCGGTATAGAGCACATGTTTTGGGAAGGGAGGAGAAAAACTTCGAAGCCAGTAGACCTTAGTCCTGCTGAAGTACTGAAGACCATCATATGAAGCAAGACTTTCTAGTAATCCTCTGTAGAATGTATGGGAAATGCCCTGTACTTATGCAGTAGAAACAGTTTATTCCTGATTATATCATAACTCTTATTAATGAAGATGAAGTTTGTTGTATGATACCATACCAGGTGTTCCTTCCATGCTTTGCCTCCACATATCTGAGCCAAAACAGGATCTGACATTTTGTAATATAGTGTTGTAGTTTTTTTGCCAGTATGAATAAAGGATACTGCAATATATGGGGTATGTGGATTTTGTTATTTTAAAAAGTTTACATTTTGGTGGTTGAGAAATAATGTAGGAGTATATAAGCAGGATGCAGGTAACTCTATCAATTAAGGATTCTTTTTAAATGTACATATGTAATCTTGATTTTTTTTTCTTGATAATTTATTCTTACATTTTAAAGTTTATTAATGATGAACAGAAGTCCTTAAAATAAAGAAGTTCTACAGCGTTACATTTGTGGGGATCATCATCTCCGAAGTAAAGGGTCACTTACCTCTCTAAGGGAGAATGAATTCTGCCTTCATGTTTCCAGAAAACCTAGGACTGAAAATTATTTGTTGTTGGCTTAAGCAGCCATGATGCTTATGTCTGATTATTTCTGCTCCTCATGCTATGCTAGGATAATTGTTGAATGAAGTTTTGTAGATAAACATAATGGTGTCAAGAAATTAATTGGGTGAATTTTTATGATGTTATTTGTTTTGTTCAACTGTATTGAAAAATCAAAATAAATCAGAGATATTCAGATTAAATAGAACCATCTCATATGAAGAAATGGTTATTTTTTTTCTGTCATGTTTTGCAGTTCTGCCTATTCTGACTACTAGCACATCTTTCATTCCACATACGTTATCAAATAACGGAGTCCACATCAAAAAGATACTAGACTCAGGTAATTCTGAGTTTTACAGTAATTTTGCAAAAGAAGATATTATTTAAGCTTTTATAATCCCTGAAAATATCATTAATTTTAATCATATACATACTTTCAGCATAATGTTCTTTTATGGTTATTAAGCCAGCCAAATAAATAAACTCCATCTCACAAAGATATCTTCAGTAACAATTATCATATTACTAAGTAGGACAGTAAGAACATACTTGGAGTATTACTTGAAGTAAACATGCCTCAGTATTGCACAGAAGACCAGAGTTTTATACTCATAATTTAACTCTCATGTTGCATTAGAAAATTTGAATGGTTTGGTTAGCTACAATATTATTTCAGTCTTATCAGCACATTAACCAATTGTTCTTTGCAACTCTGACTTAATCTACACCTAGAGGATTACACACTCTATTATTAGGACTGGTTATTGATTGTCTTATTAAATTTCTGCCAATAAAAGTGTTTTTAAATAACTGTGTATATGATTGTATGCATTTTTACAATTCTTGATTTCTCTTTTCAGTACTTAGTAAAACAGATGGAGGTAGCTTGCTTGCTAAATGTTTTAGTTAATCATTTTCTGTAATTAAATGATCTCCAATGATTCAGGAAACGAAGATGTGTAATAAAGTTAAGGAAATTGAACAGTCAATAAATGGAATAGATGACAGCAGTTAACTACTATATGGGGAGTTAAAAATTTCCATGCTCTATTGAATTGGAGAGTATGCCTCTCCAGTCACTGTCTCTTCTAACATAGTGAGAATCTACAATGTGTTGAGTACAAATATTGCCATAAAAGCAACTGTATTTTGGTCTCTCTCCTCAATGGTAGGCTAAAGTAGATTTAGGATGCAGCTATAGCTGCAGAATTTCTTCTCTGATACTCTGAGATTCCTTCCCTGAGGGTCATGAGGGGCTTTAGTAGGAACATTCCCATCCTAAATTAGTCACCATCCACATCCTTCCCCCAGAAAAGAGGAGGGCTACTGAAGCACTATACTGCAGGATTTCCAGTAGACCCTGTATAGTATGGAAGGTATTGGAAGAAGAAGAAAGAGTAACATCAATACATCCACAAAATGTCGTCAATCAAACAATTGTAAATGATTCAAAGGAACATGCTTTAAGTCAAGGAAATATTTACGAACAAAGTGACACAGATTTTCTTATATATGCTAGAACAGACTTCAACTTGGGACCAATCCCATTTTATCATTATTTCTATTTTGGAAAGTAACAATACAAATTTGAATAGGCATTTGTGTTCACATATTTTTTATGCTAATGACTCCTCAATGTTTTGCACTGTTGTGTGATATTAAAACAAATTATTTCACTCCTAATATAATGTATTAGTAGTAGGACTAATTGTAGACTTTCCATAGACTATTCTAACTTTGCAGTAATAAGCAAGGTTTATGAAAGCCATTTCCTTTTAATTTTTTCCTAAATTTTAAAATTCCAATATTCTCTAGAAATTATTTACTTTAGCAGTTCTTTCATTCTTTCCTGTTTTGACAGTAGTTACCTAATAAAAAGACCCAAAAAAATTAAATTATAATTGTTAACAATGTCAAAAATTGCCATTTTTGCAAGCAATATTTACTGTATTCTGAAAGAGATGTGACTGAACTAAAGAAATGCATTCCCAGTAACAAACAGAACAGGGAGATGAACTTCACTACTATCTTTTCCATTGATAAATACTGTTGATAAAGTAACCCTTTGTATAAGCAAATCATTTATTTAATGACTATACATGTCTAACAGATACAGCTACACTATCTCAGGAATTTTGGAGTTCCTAAATAAAACAGAATCACAGAACATGCTGAGTTGGCAAGGATCCACAAGAATCATCCAAGTACAACTCCTGGCCCTGAACAAGACCATCCCCAGGACTCCTACCATTTGCCTGAGAGTATCATCCAAATTCTTCTTGAACTCTGTCAGGCTTGGTGCTGTAACTACTTCCCTGGGGAGCCTGTTCCAGTGCCCAACCGCCCCCTGGGTGAAGAACTTTTTTCTAATATCCAACCTAAACCTCCCCTGACACAACTTCAGGCCATTTCCTACTTGAGCTCAGAGGATGCACTATTCCTCCTGAATACTATTCAGTTCTGCCAGCTTAATTGCTCACGGGAGGTACAATATGAAGCCAGTCAACAGTTGTCAAATTGTCAGAGAATTATCTTACACTGAGAAGTGCCAATTCATTAAATTGAATAATTAATTAAATAGAATTCTTAAGATCGAGGTAGCATGTATCACAACCTCACAAATAATAACAGTAATGATGGTTTGTTTTCTAGGACAGTTTCTTGTGAAACATGGAAATGTAAGAAATGTGAAAATGTAAAAAAATTCAGTGTTTCAAAACTTACTTTAATCTAATTGGACACTGAAATGCATCTTGACACACTGACATTTCTTACAACTCCTCATTTCAAACACCCTTAACATATAGAAGAAAAATAGCAAGTCATAACTCCACCTCAATACTCTCCTCAACCTTTATCCATCAATGTATATTCAGAGAATGCTGTGCATACGCTGCTTCTGATGGAAGGCCATTATTCTGTGCCAAGCTAACACATGGGTGTTTAATCTGGCCTTATAAATGATATGTTCCTTTCAATAGTTATAATTTTCTTAAGATATATTTCTAGCAGCATTTTTATACAATTTTGCTTTTGTAGTGCAGTATAACTGCTTATACAAATATACAGGCTATGGCCTTTTTAGCTTCTGCAGTTAGACCCAAAAGGATCTGGGATTAATTTGGGTCCTTTTGGGATATACTGTTAAGAGATTAAAAATGTATTAAATCCCCAGTTGCCTTGTTGCTTTTATGGGCTCTTCATGAAAGGTTTAAAAACTAGAAGAATAGTATATTTGTTATTTCTGGCTCTGTTAAGCACAATAGTAATTAACATTAGCTATTTAGCTCTTAAAGAGCATGCAAACCACAACATGCTTGTGATGTATGGCACTTTAAACATATGTTTACGATTATACACTGCCACCTAATCACCTGCATGAGAGCACTGGCACAGAATGCCAAGATTATACAGCCTGTTTCCAAATGGCCCTTGTGTTGCCTAAAATTGTCTACTCCTCTAGCAAATATTGTGATTTGAAAACTCTTCAAGTATTACATAGTGAAAAGAATGATTTTCAAGAAAAGGAGATGGATTGTGGGTGAACAACCTGTGTCTAAAAGAGGTTGTAAATACAAAATAAAGTTATTTTACAAAGGATAAAAAAAGAAACCAGAAATGAGTGCCCAATGGGAACATTCACTTGGCAATTTTATTTCTATATAAAAAGCTGCAATTAATTACAAACTAGTTTTTATGCAATTTTTGCTTTCTTTAAATGTGGAGTGAATTCTACCCATAAACTAATGAACTGAAGTGAAGCCAAATAGAGACCAGCTGGCTGAATTGCTAAGTAATTTTATCCACATGATTGACTTTATGATCCTTTCACTACAGTAACTAGTCTTTATTCTCACAATCATCATCAACCATAATTCCAAGAAGGAAAGATGATTAAAAATCAAGAGAATAGAGAAGAGGTTTGTTTGATGTGGTACAGTGCATTCTTGTGCACACTTTTTCTGTATAATAGGTGCAGAATTACAGCTCTTTACAGCCTCCAAAGCAGCACAGTGAATAGCTGCCTCAAAGACATAATAAGCAACCAATGCCTAAATAATCATTACAGATACTCCATTAACAGCATCTATCTGTGTGGCTTTTAACCATACAAATTGGTTTTTGACAGCTTGTAACCTTTCTGAACAGTTTCGTTTTGGCATTACCCCACATTCAGATCTAATTTTAACTTTTGCTTTGTCTATAATTTATTACTTTCTTTGGAGACACATAATGTATTTCAGTGGAATGGATAAATTCAAATAAAAGACGCTAAAAAAAATCAATTGCTGTTTTAATCTATTAAATTCTTGCTCTCTAGGAGATAACTAAAATCTAATGAAACATAACGGGAAAAAAGGCTAAATGGTCTAGAATTACCGAGGGTATCTGTTTTACAACAAGCAATATTTTTTTCCCTCAAATTATTTAAAAGAGGACATAACCAACTGAACAAAGAATAAAAGTAAAAACATATATAAATAAAACATAAATCCTTTAAGGCTGTTCCTAAGAGCCACAGACTTTACATGATATAATAAATAACATGTTATAAAAGAGTTTAATGATGTATTGCAATGGGATAAAGAGCTAAGAAAGATATACAGTAGTATCTTTTTCTCCAAAGAGAGCCCAAAATTACAAATCAGTAAAGATAACTGACTTATGGAGAGCTAGAGGGCAACCATGTTTTTCAGAAATTGGTGGAAATGTGTGAAATTAATGTGGGGGATGGTGTAGTAGTACCATGTGATCTGTATTTGCTGTCATGGCCATTATCTCACTTCTGGGGAAACCATTTCCAGGAATAATGCCTAGTAAATCAACATGTAGTAGCAATCAGCATAGAAATATCATAATCCTGGCACCCAAACTTTCTCATTTCTTTCAAGGTATTCAACTATTTTTCAACAGATTCAAGTACTTTTCCCAAAGTTTTCAAGTCTATGTAACATGAAAACATGCGTGTCCAATCGACAGAAAAGTGATTTGAAACAACATAAGCGTAAGCGTTCACTGCTCGCAAAGGTTCCTGTTCCTCACAGATGTTATTCAGTGGCTAGTCACATCAAAATTAACCATCATCACTGAAAGACGCATAAATCAGATGGGCACAAAAATCTACTACTGATCAAGTTCTTATCTATCTCCTGAATCTTAGAAAGGGTCACTAAATTTAGTACACATTTCATAAATGAAAGGGAAGGCAGAGTAAATCTTTAAGTAAAATGCAGAAATATCCTTCTCAGTGTGAGTCTAATTCATCATGCTAAATTCAGTGAAGGTACATCAGCATAAAATTAGAATAAGGCTTTTATGAATCAAGCAGATTAATGTCTAAATTGAATCTTACCACTGATATATACCACAGCTTGTATATCTGAGGATATAATGAAAAAATGATGACATATTTTTGGTTACATATAAGATAATCCATAAGCAGATTTTTAGAATAGACATTGATAGGGGGAAAAGAGGTGCCGATAGAAATTACTAGAAAAAGACTAATGAAAGTGTTAAAGACCTAGATAAATTAGAAATATGAAAAAATCTTAGGCATTCAGTTATTTTTTGAGCTGTGTTCAGTGCTCCAGTCCTTTCTGCTGGTTTGGGTTTTTTTTCTGTTGGGGGGTGAGCTATTTTAGTTTGCTATCAAGAGTATTATTGCAAATTATGGTACTGAAAGCAGAAAAATGGTAGTCAAAGTACTTTGACAGTTTCTCGAAGACTTCAAGCTTTCTTCTTGTTTAATTGATAGCTATTTAATATCTCAACATGTCCAGTACACATCTACTGCAAGTATCGTGGGCCAACCAGTAAACTGAATTCAGCCACTGTCAATCTGATGAAAACAATAAAAACATCCCTGTCTTAGGCATCTTAAAATTTGGGATGGGAAAGGGGGAGGAGAAATCATTAAAGTTTAACCTATTTCATTACATAAGACAGTTCTTATGACTGTGGATCTGTTCTAATTGACTTGCTCACCAACTGAGAGTACTGTATTATACACCATTCATCATTATCACCAACAGTAGTTAAGGACATTACACAGTTGTCAGTATAACACAATTATCTCTCAAATATTTCTTCGTCTAGCCCTTTCCCAATCTTTCAACCTTGTCATGGAAGCACACTGAACTGTGCAAGTATTTAATTCCAAGATATATTGCAGTGATACAATCTGAGAAGCAACAAAATTGAAGAAAGGCTAAGTCAACCAGTATTCTAGCTGATGGGAATTCTAGCTAATAGAAAGCAGTGCTCTGAGATGCTACTATAAAGCATTGCATTTGCATTACAGCAAGCAATCATGGAGTGAAATGAGAATATGCATTTAAATAAGAAAAAAAAACAGGGGGAGAGGAGGGGGACGGATGGACATAGAAATTTTAAGTGCCCTTAATTTACTAATTCTGTCTTAATCTGGTTCAAATACAATTGTCTGGTTTTCTTCAGTAAAGAGGGACCAATCTCTTGAATAGTTATGCAGTCAGACGTTGTGAGGACAGTCAAAACTACATTATCTATGTATTCTGGAAACAAGAAAAAAAGGATCTTGTTTTTCCCAATTATGCTGTAAATGTATCCTTTCAAATTATGCCAAATTATTTAAAACTATTATTTTTTTATTCCTAGTACCTCCTTTAGGAGGTGAAGCCATATATAGTGCCAAGCACAACTAAATACAAATATATGTAGACCTATATATATATGTAAAGAAGGTTATGTAAAAGTGTAAGAAGCTGGAAGTGGGTGGCAGGATTACAGGAAAATTCATATTGGAAAAGGTATCAGTCCAATCTTGTGCTCAAAGCAAGGACCAGCTGTGAGACCAGCTTTGGGCCCTTTTCTAGTCCCTTGTCTAGAAATCCAGTCATTTGATCATAAAGTCAGTCAGATTTATCAGACACGATTTAGCCTTTGTAAAGTCATGTTGTTAGTTACCTTCCTCTTTATGTCCAGAAGCATTCTCCAGGGGAAGAAATTGGTGGAAATGTGTGAAATTAATGTGGGGGATGGTGTAGTAGTACCATGTGATCTGTATTTGCTGTCATGGCCATTATCTCACTTCTGGAAACCATTTCCAGGAATAATGCCTAGTAAATCAACATGTAGTAGCAATCAGCATAGAAATATCATAATCCTGGCACCCAAACTTTCTCATTTCTTTCAAGGTATTCAACTATTTTTCAACAGATTCAAGTACTTTTCCCAAAGTTTTCAAGTCTATGTAACATGAAAACATGCGTGTCCAATCGACAGAAAAGTGATTTGAAACAACATAAGCGTAAGCGTTCACTGCTCGCAAAGGTTCCTGTTCCTCACAGATGTTATTCAGTGGCTAGTCACATCAAAATTAACCATCATCACTGAAAGACGCATAAATCAGATGGGCACAAAAATCTACTACTGATCAAGTTCTTATCTATCTCCTGAATCTTAGAAAGGGTCACTAAATTTAGTACACATTTCATAAATGAAAGGGAAGGCAGAGTAAATCTTTAAGTAAAATGCGGAAATATCCTTCTCAGTGTGAGTCTAATTCATCATGCTAAATTCAGTGAAGGTACATCAGCATAAAATTAGAATAAGGCTTTTATGAATCAAGCAGATTAATGTCTAAATTGAATCTTACCACTCATATATACCACAGCTTGTATATCTGAGGATATAATGAAAAAATGATGACATATTTTTGGTTACATATAAGATAATCCATAAGCAGATTTTTAGAATAGACGTTGATAGGGGGAAAAGAGGTGCCGATAGAAATTACTAGAAAAAGACTAATGAAAGTGTTAAAGACCTAGATAAATTAGAAATATGAAAAAATCTTAGGCATTCAGTTATTTTTTGAGCTGTGTTCAGTGCTCCAGTCCTTTCTGCTGGTTTGGGTTTTTTTTCTGTTGGGGGGGGAGCTATTTTAGTTTGCTATCAAGAGTATTATTGCAAATTATGGTACTGAAAGCAGAAAAATGGTAGTCAAAGTACTTTGACAGTTTCTCGAAGACTTCAAGCTTTCTTCTTGTTTAATTGATAGCTATTTAATATCTCAACATGTCCAGTACACATCTACTGCAAGTATCGTGGGCCAACCAGTAAACTGAATTCAGCCACTGTCAATCTGATGAAAACAATAAAAACATCCCTGTCTTAGGCATCTTAAAATTTGGGATGGGAAAGGGGGAGGAGAAATCATTAAAGTTTAACCTATTTCATTACATAAGACAGTTCTTATGACTGTGGATCTGTTCTAATTGACTTGCTCACCAACTGAGAGTACTGTATTATACACCATTCATCATTATCACCAACAGTAGTTAAGGACATTACACAGTTGTCAGTATAACACAATTATCTCTCAAATATTTCTTCGTCTAGTCCTTTCCCAATCTTTCAACCTTGTCATGGAAGCACACTGAACTGTGCAAGTATTTAATTCCAAGATATATTGCAGTGATACAATCTGAGAAGCAACAAAATTGAAGAAAGGCTAAGTCAACCAGTATTCTAGCTGATGGGAATTCTAGCTAATAGAAAGCAGTGCTCTGAGATGCTACTATAAAGCATTGCATTTGCATTACAGCAAGCAATCATGGAATGAAATGAGAATATGCATTTAAATAAGAAAAAAAACAGGGGGAGAGGAGGGGGACGGATGGACATAGAAATTTTAAGTGCCCTTAATTTACTAATTCTGTCTTAATCTGGTTTTCTTCAGTAAAGAGGGACCAATCTCTTGAATAGTTATGCAGTCAGACGTTGTGAGGACAGTCAAAACTACATTATCTATGTATTCTGGAAACAAGAAAAAAAGGATCTTGTTTTTCCCAATTATGCTGTAAATGTATCCTTTCAAATTATGCCAAATTATTTAAAACTATTATTTTTTTATTCCTAGTACCTCCTTTAGGAGGTGAAGCCATATATAGTGCCAAGCACAACTAAATACAAATATATGTAGACCTATATATATATGTAAAGAAGGTTATGTAAAAGTGTAAGAAGCTGGAAGTGGGTGGCAGGATTACAGGAAAATTCATATTGGAAAAGGTCCAATCTTGTGCTCAAAGCAAGGACCAGCTGTGAGACCAGCTTTGGGCCCTTATCTAGTCCCTTGTCTAGAAATCCAGTCATTTGATCATAAAGTCAGTCAGATTTATCAGACACGATTTAGCCTTTGTAAAGTCATGTTGTTAGTTACCTTCCTCTTTATGTCCAGAAGCATTCTCCAGGGGACTCCAAGGTTTTCCTGTGGATCAGTGTGAGGCTGACTGGTCTGTAGCTTTTGGTCTTCTTTGCAGATGGATGCAACATTTGCTTTCTTCCAGTTGTCATGGACCTCCACAAATTTCCACAGCTTTTCAAAGATGGTAGAGTGACCTTGCAAGGATATCAGACAGTTCTCTCGGCACCATTAGGGGCAGCCTGTCAGATCCCATGGACTCATAAGGGTCATGTCCTCTTAAGTAAATCCTGAGTCAATTGTCATACACTACTGGCAGCTCAGCTCCTCCTCAACCCCTTGTACTAAACACAGATGTCTGTTGACACCTAGGTCATGAAGACAAGCAAAGAAGACACTGAATAACTTAAACTTGTCTGTGTTTGCTGTCACTGGATTACCTGCCCTGTTCAGCTACAGGCACACATTTTTCTTGTAGCAGCGTTTTACTACTAAAGTAGCAGTGCATTTTGGTCCTTATCCATGGACAGCAATCATCAGGACCTCAACAGTGCAAAAAGATCCCTTCTCCTTCAAATATGAAATGTTTTGTAAACACTAAACAAAAGAAAAAGAAAATAATAAAAATAATCTTCCTTGTATCGAGTAGCTCTGGCAAAATATTGCCCAATGTTAAACTTCTGCCCTTGTGAGAATCACATGGACTTCTCAGCACAAGAAAGATGTGGACCAGTTCAAGCAGGTCCAGAGGGGGACCACAAAGATGATCAGAGGGATGGAACCTCTCTCCTACATACACAGGCTAAGAGAATTTGGGTTGTTCAGTATGGAGAAGTCTCCAAGAAGACTTTACAGCACCTTCCAGTACCTTAAGGGGGCTTATAAAAAAGAGGAAGAGGGACTTTTTACACAGGCAGATAGTGACAGGACAAGGGGTAATGATTTTAAACTGAGAGAGATGTGTATTAAATGCTAGGAAGAATTCTTTACTCACAGTGTGGTGAGACACTGATACAGGTTGTCCAGAGAAGCTGTCGATGTCCCATACAAGAAAGTGTTCAAGGGCAGGTTGGATGGTCCCTGAGCAACCTGATCTAGGCATGGAATGGCAGGATGGTTGGAACAAGATGATCTTTAAGGTCCCTTCCAACCCTAACCATTCTATAATTCTATGATTCCACTCTCAAGAGAGTGTATTGAATGGACACTAATAGGAAAGAGCTGGCACGATCCAGGTTCAGCTCTGTGTCTAAATTGAAATGCTTTGATGGCAATGTTGGGTCTCAAAATCATTGAATCGCTTAAAGAGATCTGAAAACAGCTAGAACACTGCTTGACCAAAGTGCAATTATCATCAAACCATTAGGTTTTTGTTCAATTTCCTTTGAAACATTTTACTTGGGAGGGTGACCCCCAATATATTCCAATGGTTAGCCATCCTTATGGCACAGAAAGGTTTTTATATTTACTTAAATATCATTTTAGCCAGTAAACCACATCATGCAAAACAGAGAAGAAAAATGTTATTTATATAACTCTGTTATTCCATCCAAGGTAAAACTTAACTTTGGTTAAGACAAACTAGATTTCAAGATGATCACAGATGCAGAATAATGATTATTTTCTGCTTTGAGAAAACCAGCCACCGCCTGACTATTACAAAGGGAGTTACTGTTGCAAATGCAGAACAACTGCTGAGCTCATTTTAGCTCTGATCAAAACTCAGTCTGGATGCCAGAACAGTGATGAATGGCATGATTTTTTTCACTGCTTCTGTGCTATATATGATTTTCTGTTGGCAGACTATGTACTAATTAAAATCGTTGTAATACACTCAAACTAAATTATGTTAAAAATTAATTAAGATACCAACTTTATACATTTTATCATATATTTGTGTACATGTATATATCAATATTGCAGCCTGGCTTCTCAAATGATGGAAAACACCAGTCTTTCACTGAAGTCTGAAAGCCTACATCAGTTAAATGTCTGGCCCAATTTTACCTAGATGCACAATATTTACATATTTGTATGTGTTTATTTTCTAATCACTGCAATTTCAAGAGATTTATTGAAAATAGTATGTCAGGGACCTGAGTCATTTCTGAGGCTCTGCCACAGTTGTGCGTGGTTGTGCTCGTGGCTGTGGCATGGGAAAATATAATATAGTGTCACTGTTGGGAACTGAACTTTAGAAAGAACACCAGATTAGGACAGGAACAGAACCATGGAAAGGAGAGCAATAGATTAGGTTGAGTGGTGGGAACTTGACTTTTAGAAGAAGAAATAACAAAGCTGTTGTTGGCACGGAGTTGGTATCATAAGCCTTTGTGGTCTAGGTTCATGCGCTGGCCACGCATAAGCCAATGTCGCAACTGGAAAATTCCACTCCTGTGAGGGGGATGTAAGAGTTGGTTCTGGGTTGGATGAGTGAGGAGGATGATATGCACACTGCTTTGATGCAGGGGATGCCCTGAAAGGTGCATTGCCTGCCTGCCCCTCCTGCCAAGTACCATACTCCATCTCCTTTTCCTGCTCAGCAGCTTTTCAGAAATCCAGGGGTCGATATGTATTAATTGCTATCACAAGTAAGAGAATAAAGTTGCTTTGCTTATACCCTTGGTGCCTCAGAGTTTGTGATTTTGGGAATTCTCACGAACCTAGAACAAATAGAAAGACAGATAACTATGTCAACACTTTAGGATTTCCGTTCTTACGAGTCAAATACCTACACCTACAATCTAGATCTAAATAACGTTTTGAAGTTTCACATTTCAGGAGGAATAGTAGGTACTCAGGAAGAATTTCTTCATTGAACAGGTTGCCAAACTTTGGAACAGGCTGCCCAACTTTGGAATAGGCTGCCCAGGGAACTGGTGGACTCACCATCCATGGAGGTGTTCAAGAAATAACTGGACATGGCATTTACAGCAATGTTTTAGTTGATAGGGTGGTGCTTAGTCCAAGCCTGGACTCAATTAACTTGGAGGTCTTTTCCAACCTTAATGATTCTCTTATTCTATTTAGCAACTGAAAATCAAGACTATTTGATATCAATTATATTACTAAAATCATATATCTCAGGGCCCTCATGGAATAAGACTTGTGTAACTTCCTTTGTAATTTATTTCTGATAATTTTTCTGATTTGATACTCTTTCCCATGAATTGTAGTATGCTTAAATTGAAATGATTTTAAAAAACAGAAATTAATTTTACTACTCCTGACAGTTTTGTGAGAATTTTTCAGACAAAAGAAGAACTAAGCATGGGACAAAAGTAGTCATATAGAGATTACCTTGACTTTTCTCTACATATAGTTTTTATTAAAAAAAATAAAATTAGATGACTGTTAGGTCATCTAGAGGATAGTAAATTAAAGAGTGAATAAACAAAGTCTTTCAAAAAAGAGAAAATGATGGAACCCAGATTTTCTCAACATAACAAGGTATGGGATCTGGCTTCAGTACTTCACCACAATAGACTAAATTAAGAACAGCAGAGAACAAGTTAGGAAAAAAGGTTTTGTTTATAAACCATAAAAAGAGGTATGCTATCAGTTGGAAAGTTACAGTATTTTGAGATCAGTTTAAACAAAGTTTCCTTCAAAAAGCTTTTCCTTTCTCCATATGTCAACAACGTATCTGTCTTTAAAACTGGTTTATTGTCACTTTAACCTACAGGAATTTTTCATCCACACATGGAGTAAGCTGAACAAAACATCAGGTGGCTTTAAAACTTCAACAGTATGAGAACAAGTGTTACTGCAGTTGTGTACTGGACCAGAAGATGTGCAATCCAAACCTTGACTGCATTTTTACTTAGCATTCAGTTTCTTTAAAAATAGATCAAAACAAATACACATAGCTTAAAAAATCCCAAAACTAATCCACAAACCAACCAAAATATCCATCAAAGAACACACAGCAAAACCCAACCAAACATAAATGGAACAATTTTACTAATCAGTTTAGTTGCTCCAGTTCGATTGAGGGCTATCAGAGTAGGACCACACATTTCAGATTTTGCCTGAGAATTTATACAGAACTACAATTACTAAGTAGTGATTTTAAATTAATTATAATACCCTATTTCTTACAGACATCACACCTTCTGAATTTGTTTAGTAAAATCATTTCTCCCCTGCATTATTCAATTCCTAACTTCTCTGAGCCAAAAGCATTGGCTCTTCCTTACTATTTCTAAATTATAAGAAATAAAATATTAATCCTCAGGTTTATTAGAACCTATCTGGCCTCAAGACACTATTTACAAGAGTAAAAAAAAAAAAAAAAAGAGAAGAGCAGAAAAAACTGCAGCGAGCAGGTAGATTTAATAGTCTATAGGCAGTAGATGGATTTCAGCATATTTATCTTCATTTGGCTTAAGCATTTAAACTATTGGATTTCTAAAAGTAGTTCTAAGAAGAATGTTAAACTTAAGACAGCCCAACTGCATTTATTTTACAAATACAACTTTATTATTTTACAAAATAATAAAAGAGAATGTTTATAAAACAGAGGGAAGAATACTGAGAAATATAACCCACAATCAAAAGCACTGTAGAGAAACATCTTCCAGTTTTATGTCATTTGTCAGCAACCTGCTTTGCTATTATAAAGAGTTACATTCTCTGAGGACCCCAGGACCTTTGAGAATGCATGAAATCCATACATTTTGGTTGTTTGTTGGTTTTTTAAACTCATAATTTTATAAAACTGCCTATAGACTTTCTACCCTTTTAAATATCCCCTGTCAGTGGCACAATTTCAGTCTTTCAACAATAGCTAACAAAAGCTTTACACTTAGCAGTTGACATAATTTACACATTAGCCAGCACCCATCTGTAAATACCTTTAATCACTGAGGCTGCTCAGATTAAGAAAGGTTGTTTTGAATTTAATCTGAACACTCAAAAGACAGACACAGAATAAAATAAAGTTATACTTAAAAATATATATAAAAGGCATATATTCAAATGCCTATAAGAGAAGCAATAGTGAAAACCTGATAAAAATAAAGGTAGGATGTACATAAGAATCAATCATAGTTAGAAAAGAAAACAACTTCTGCTATACTGAAAAAGAATCTGGGAATTTGGTCCAAAACAGCAGACCTTAACCACAAGTATAAGCCTTAGTCCTCACTGATTTCAAGACTACTGAAATTCTATAGCCTCAACCATTCAGAGGCAGAGGCTTTCAGCTGTCAGATCCTTGTGAGTCTAACAGAAACTGAAGCCCAGCTAGCACTGAGATGAGAACTATACTTGACTTTTGCAGCTTCAAGTTCAGCATTGCGTTTATGCAGTCTAAGGTAAAGATCACTATTAGACGTCTTTTTGTTTACACTATATTGTCAACTTTGCATGCATCCTTTGCTGGTTTCCAAGCTTTACTATCTGCAATGTAAGCATTCTTAATATGACTTGAAAACAAGTGTATGAATGGGCCTAACAACTACAGCTTAAGGAGTAGTGTAAGTAGACTCAAAACTGTCTAATGGAGAGTTATCTCCAGTGTACCTGTACTGCTCTGTTCCTGTGAACTGTTTAAATATCGACTTCACTGCGAAGGAGCAACTAGACTGTTATCTATCAGCAAAGTGGCTACACTGAGGTACAAAGTGTAACATCTCAGGGTACAAAAGAAAAAGACCATTCAGTGCTTAAACTAGCTGAAGTTGATACCCAACCTACAGCCTTCAATTGAAAAAGTACAGAAAAATACTGGAAACCTAAGAACAGAAATACCAATTCCCTTCTTTTATCTCTTCAAGGTCTTCTACTTTACTACCTGAAAATACAACCTGCCTGCCTGCAATTATATGTCAAATTCTGCTTGAATGCAGCAAGCATTGCATTCCCACAATGATTGATGACAGATGTCCAACCGTGTTCTTGTTACTGGGTGAGATCAGCAAAGCAGCTGCCAAAGGCCATAGGCAAAACCAAAGGAAAGAACAATGCAAATTCACAATTAGGGAGTCTCTGGGGTGTGGGAGTAGAATGATTTGGGCCTCTGTAGATTATTGCAAACCTGGTTTTATTTAAGAGAGAAAAAAGCTTTCTGCACTTTTAAGTTCCTGAACAATTTTTTTTCCCATAACTATTCTTTAGAACGCATAGGCCACTTTATCAGCTGTCGAATGTTTCTCATGTTGGGCAGCCTGGGCCTTTCCATCATCTGCAAGAAACTTGCAACAAATCTGGTATAAGCTTTTTTCATTAGCTGCTATGAGCCTCTGTGCATAATGACTGTTAATTCCTTCCGTTCGCTGCTATGCTCTTTGCAGACCCTAGTGAATCTCTCTCAGCAACTCAACTACAGCAGCCTTTCACAATATGTAATTAAATTAACATTTTTAGCCAGCATAAACACTGTGACAAAGAAGAAGTATTAGTTAGCCTTTCCCCATTTTTTCCTCACTGCCTGTTCTTGTCTTTCCCTTCTGTGATGCTGTAAGAGAGACTGATCTGACTGAAAGCTGGGGGAAAAAAGAAGAAATCATCAGCTCAGTCAGTTTCCTAAACTGGTTGATTTTCTACAGAAATAAAAGGCTGAAGAGAAAGCAATGTGTATCTGGATTGAATGTCTAAGGTTAGGGTCAGAGTGCTTTTTCTTTTGGCAACCCTTGTGGACTGTTGCAGCTCAAAATTTTAGCTGCACTATAGCCTCAGGCTGTGATTCCACAATAGTTGACATCAACCTATAATATCACCCTTGGAGTCCCTGTCTCTTACTCTGTTTCAAGAAATAAACTAGCAGGAATCTGTCCTTATAAGAGAAAACAAGACAAGTAAAAAACATTGGCTGACTTTCCTTGCCTGAGCTAGCTCATCAGAAGATCAGATGAACATCAGTGTCAACAGAACAGATGAAGGGAAAGGGCCGTGTTACAATTCCAGGGCCGAGGCAGGCAGGACCACAAAAGTGCTGAGACAGCTTGGCTTCAGATGCAACAGAATTGCTGCTGATTGCATTTTTTTTGCTGGAAATTTTATGCTGTCACTTCACGGAAGTTCTGGCTTGCTTTAGACTCTGACACCTGCAAAACTCCAAAGAGACCTCAGGGGCATCACCACAAAGTTCTTGGTGAGGCCTACAAGACCTGTTGTAGCTGGATGGTAATAAAATTTGGGTGATTCAATACAAACTGAAAACAATTTAGAGAAAAAAAATAATCAAGGTCCATTTTATGAATGAAAAAGCCTTTCCATAGCTGAATTAAAAATTGTATACATAACTATGTTAAATGGGTATTTGCAAAACAATTAATTAATTGAATGTAATTTTCTTTACCACAGGGCAAAAAAATACATAGAGTGGTCTTTGATTACGTGACTAAAATAATATATTATCAGAAGATGTAATTCAGAATAAGGAAAAAAGGGCATTGACTAAAAATCAGAATCATTCCATTTAATACAAAAGAATAGTATCTGAAAGATAAGTAAACTTTAAATATTCAAAGCATTCTTTTAAAAATAAACATATTGTTAAAACAAACCATTTAAGATTTCACACATCTGTGAAGCGATACTGGTTTTTTGCATCTAAGCTATAAAAGAAAGCTGACTCTGTTAACAATTAATTGTGAGATTTTTAACTACCACTTACCTTTGGTTAACAGTAAAAAGAAAATGTCTACTCTGAGTAGTTTTCTAATGATAGTGAGGGAATAATTATTCTCCTTCACTGTCATGGTTCAAATCTCAGGGCTCAGGTAGAGATTACAATTAACTTAGCCTATCTTGTAGTTAAGTTAAAATAATACACCTAGGAATTAAGGTAACAAACCACTGCAGAATTACTTATAGAACATGATTTCTTTTTTTTTAAGCTGTGGATAAAAGTTGGCATTTAAGACATCTCTAAAACAATCTGAACATGCATCCGTTTTGATATAGCACATTTATTTACACAAAACATAGCTCTTGATTCACTAGAAAAAATTCTGGACATAATCAAACTCTGAAGGTTTTAATGCAGAAGCAAAAGATTTATAATGAGAAATAATTACATAATAAAAAAAGACAAGGGCAGACAATTAGAAGATCTCAGGTGTTTACACATCCCTGTCTATATAAGGCATTACACATTAATTGACCATACCTGATGTAAAGCAGCTCAGAACACTAACCAAGACAGACTACCCCCAAGTAGAAAGGAGGAGGGAAGCCATACTCTATGAAAAACAAGTATTAATTTTACAATATTGATATCAAATTTGTCTAAGAGAACATAAATGGAAGGTAGACCAAAATATTGAGAAAAATAAATTAACTTAAGCTATCTTGAAAGCTAAACTCCAAAGAAACAGAGATATAAAGGTATAAAATTATCACAAAGGTCTGATAGAATGTAAAAGATTGACCTTAAGTGTGAAAAACACTAACTTCAGTCAGAGCAGTACTTATGATTCCCTTAGGCAACTGTAGGTTACACCTGCACTTTAGGCAACAGGCCTGATAAGAGCAGAGACTGACTCAACAGATTACAAAGACCTAATATTGAAAATAACAGTAAAAAAACACATAAAAGTCGGGGCATTTATCCCAAATGCTTAGTAGTTGAATCATATCTGCTAAACAACCAACCTGAAGAAACATTTGGTCAACTTTATTTTAACATTAACAGCTTTCCTCAGCAAAAGTGTAAATGAACCACTGCTTAAAGTAAAATGTAGGAACTTGTGGAAGAAAAAGATCTAAAGCAATAAAGTATTCAAAGCTAACAGAAGACCTATAAGAATAAAGGTCCACGACTGAAGGTCCATGAAGGGATAACTGTATTCAGCAAATATGCAGCTAGAGCTTTGTTTTAACAAAATATTTCAAAACATTTAGCTCAAAAAACTCCCAAATCTAAAACAATGCCACTTCAAACCATACTGGGGATCTGCCTGCCAATATTCTGGTTTAGTAAGTAGAAAGTCTTCCACACTTTTTTTAAGTGTGGAAGGATTAATTAGGATTAATTAAGGATTATTTAATTAATCAATCTTTAATTAATAAGTATTACTATCCTATTGATCAATCTACAGGACAATATTAATATGAGAAATAATTGTCTGCTACTGCATGTTTGATTACTAAGTTTTCAGATTAGTCTGCTTTATTTGCCTCTCTATTTTATGACTCTTTTCTGCATTCAAATTCATTTGCAAGTGTAACCAAACACTAAAACAACTTTCACATGCTGATGATGTCTGTGTTACCCAGTTAAAAGAAACTGCATAAGTTCATAATCAAGAACAGACTTTAAGAGGATTCATCAGTTGGAAGAATCAAAACTCAAGTCTTTACAAGGTTGGGAAATGGCAGTGTTATATTATTTTTTTAGTCAACAGTTTTAGAAGAGGAAAAGTTACACACCATTATATCAGTCTTTTTTACTACTTGTAAAAATTATTCTAATTTACAAGCCTGAATATTTTTTTATTGTTTTGTTGATACAATGTGCCTAAATTCGAAAAAAATAACAATTTAATTTTAATTCCAAAACAGCATTTTTTAAAACCACGAAAAAAACATCTCACTGAAAATAATCACGGTTGTGAAACATAGACATTAAAATAGATGTATAATATTAAACACATGAGGAAGAATGAAGGATAATATAATAGCAATTGTACCATTTTCTAAATAGTTGCAATCAATGTGTGAACTGCTTTATTAACAGATTATTGAAAAGAACAAGTAGTTAATGTAATAAACTGCTCCTCCTAACTAAAAAAACCAGCTTTCTACTCCTTCTGAAAACCTTTGCCCAATCACAAAGTTCACAATAAAATTTCTTAAAAGGGCCAGAATAATCAGTCCTTTGTGTCCCTTCCTTTCCTTCCACCTTCCTTATAAACTTTTGTTTTCATACTGGTTATGAACATCCAACAAACAGTCTAAGCACCTGGCACCTGAATATCCAGCATAAAATGTACATTAAAATTCTGGTAAATTATTATGTAAATGTATCCAAAATCTTTACATCTTCTCAGTGTTTCTTGGACATTATGACAATGTACTGTATTCACCTGACTCAGTGCATAAGTTGACAGACAAGTCCCCTTAGACTATATGTTTGCTAAGAAAATCTGCTTTGATCTGTCAAATTTGAATACTACACAATGGCAATGATGTTTTGTTCCACCATTTAGTAACTCAAATATTTCAATTTATGATTTGTAACCTCACCAATTCTATTTTGTCAGATAAAAATAAATTCAAATAAAATTATCCTTCAGATATTAGTTTCTCTCCAAAGTGCTTCTTATTGCTTTTTTAAACAGCAACTTGTAGAAAAACATATTACTCATCTCTTTCATGGAAGTAAGTACAGAAAAAATGTGGTGGTCCTCGTATAGAAGTTTATATTTTATAATACCCTGTTTTATTTCAAACTCCAGAATCATGTTCTAGCAGAATAGAAGTTTTTTTCATAAACAGAAGTTATATCAAAACATCTAATCACGTATATACCATTTTACCAATTAAAAATGTATTCCATAAATAGACTTCCATATATTTGCATTATTCAGAAGATGCAGTATGTTTACCTTCACTGCACTAAGGTCAAACACAGAAAGTAAAGCATCTTTTTTTTTTTTTTTGTCACTTTATTTTAATAAGCTCATTAGTATTTAGCTAGAATGCTGAGAAAAATATGTAGATTTCTCCTGAAGCTGTTTGGCGTGTAACTATCTTGCTTTAACCCATTTTTCTTACCTTCAATTTCTTTAAGTTAGATGGAGAAAAACCTGTGACTTGCATGTTACACAATTTTCTAGCAAACTCAAGCAAACTGCATTTGATCTAGCTTTTGTTCTGTTTTTGCCTTATCTCACATGCAACTGGATTACCAAGCAAAAAAAAAACCAATCTAAATTGACTCCTGATGAGAAGACAGTCAGACTTAAGTCCTGACACAAATGACAGGTATTCATAAACACATCAGCCTTCACTTTTAAAACATATGACTGAGACCAAATGGTTCAGAACATTTTAGCTAAGAACAATTAATGAGGGCAGTAAGCAAATACTCAAGAAGTCCCTTAGTGATACCACCAGAGATCTCCAAATTCAGCAACTCTAGTAAAATTACTCATTAAAAATTACTTATTTTTAGTTTGGTCAGAAGAAGCTGTTTTGAATTCAACAGATATATATATTTGTTCTTGTTTTTCTTTATGGAGTCACAAAAAAAATTGTTTCATTTGAAACAAACACTTTGTTTCAAAGACATTGTTACAGAGTTATTTGCTGGGTACAGTTCTTATCCCAGATGTTGGAGATTTGATTCAAATTCTCTCCTCTGCAAGGGAGGTGGGGATGGGGTCCATATTACTTCAGATCCCTGAGACTGTCCCAGACATCTATAGGGAGAGAATTCTGGAGAATGCAATGTTCTCATTTAATTTATCCTGACTCTGTTCTGCTTTCATACAAAGACAAATGATGTAGTCTCACTCATTAAGGGAGTGTATAAGCACCAGATTTCTTATTTAATGTTTTATTTATGCATAAGTTAAAAATTGCCTCAAGCAGTAGAACATGGGGAGACTGAGCTGTTGACAAATTTTTTTTGGAACAGGATTCTGAACAAAGGTTAGAAGGGTTTGAGAACTCATTCATAGCATACATTTAGGTTCTTTCATAAAGAGCATGTTAACATTCCTTGATTTTTTTGTTGCAGTTGTACAGAAACCTAGGAATACTTGCACACAAAGTTATTATACTTGGCAAATTCTGGAGTCTTCCTGGGAGGTGAGCTGAAATCACGCAAAATAGAATGGAATCTCCAAGTTTCACATTTTAGTTGCATGATTCATCTCCATCTATTTAGCCTGAGTTGCTAAAAGGGAAAGCATAAACACTCCCCAAAAACAACACAAGAAATTCAAACTCAGTTAACTGAGTAATCTTGATATCAGCAGAAACAACTTCCTAGCAAGTTTCAGCAGATCTATCAGTCATTACAATACTCTTGCCCAGTTCTAATATTCAGCAGAACTATATTCTCAGTCTTGTCCTTACTTCTTAGTATCTTGATCATCAAAAATTGTATGAAGCTTTACATGATATCTTGCACATCCATCTACAAGCTTTAATGAAGTTTATACATAAATCCTTCCAAATCTATCTGTTAACATTTAAGTCTTGTTTAATCACTCATTATCTTTGTTCTAGCTTTCATATAATATCATGCCAATTATTTTTAAATAGTGTTTAAAGAGTTATCTTCTGATTTCTATTTCAAAATTTTTAGTGTAGCTAATATACTCTGTCAAAAAAGTTACCAGCAGCTGTAGTAGGTAACACGCTCTGCTTCTCAATCTACTTAATGCCCTGGATTGGAAAGCTAAATAAAAATGTCATTTTCTTCTGAAGTTTTATTTAGTAACTAGCCCATACTCATAAATGTGTACCAAGCGCAATGCAGAACTGATTTCATTTTCTTCATGTGTCAGTCTGTGACCTCCAGAACTAGTCCTGGCCCACTGCTGTTTATGGCTCCTGCATAGCAGTAGCAGGTTGAAACTACTTTAGTCTTACCCTTTTCACTTTTCAGTGTTCCACTTTCCACAGCCTTAGGGCTTCATGTTGGAAGCAGTTTTTTAGACAAGCAGAGTCCTTTGACTTGTGGGGTCCTAATTATGCCTGAGACTCTGAGTGGGATATAGACCAATATTAACAGCAATTGCTTGTACACCATTAAAAAAATCCTTCTGGTAGCTTCAACAGAGAAGCAAAGAACCACTAGAGGATAAAGATTAAAGTAGTTGGTCTTTTCAGGATGACATTAAGACAATGAGAAGACTGTTAAATTCGTCACAGTTTGAAATCAAAAAGGAAAAAATTCTCAACTGGTTTCCAATGCATCAGCTTTTGAACAATATTAAATACAATTGAAAAAGAAAGTTAATTGTCTAAGTGCTTTATATTTCCTTCTAAGGCAATCTGATCAAATTTATACTGAGAGGGTAGTGCTGGGTTAACTGAAAGACACTAGATATTAAGACCTTGTATACAAGAGTCTGAGTATAGGGAAGTGGGGGAAAATCATCAAAGTAAATAATTTATACCTAAGAATAACTTCTGATCTGAATTACTATTGACAACTGCCCTCCATATTCCAGGGTAATTTGGGAGGAAATTATGAGGGATTCATTAAGAGATACAAAAAACCCTTAATATTTTCATTTAAACAGTTTTCTTCTCATATGTTCTTATTTCCGTATGACCTTTAAAGTTGTGCTGGTTTTGGCTGGGGTAGAATGGTCTTCCCAGTGGCTGGTATGGGGCTGAGTTTTGTATTTGTGCTGAACACTGGGTTTATAATATAGAGATGTTTTTGTATTGCTGAGCAGGGCTTATGCAGAGCCAACGCCTTTTCTGCTTTTCATCCTGCCAGGACAGGTGACCCCAGCTGACCAAAGGAATATTCCAGACCGTATAACATCACAGTCAGTGTATAAAGTGGGGGGAAGAAGGAGGAAGAGGGGGACATTTGGAGTGATAATGTTTGTCTTCCCAAGTAACCATTACATGTGATGGGACCCTGCCCTCCTGGGGATGGCTGAACACCTGCCTTCCCATGGGAAGCAGTGAATTAATTCTTTTTTCTTCTTTGCTTGTGTGTGCAGCTTTTTCTTTCCCTATTAAACTGTCTTTTCCTCAAGCCTCTAAGTTTTCTAGATTTTACCCTTCCTATTCTCTCCCTGATCTTGCTGGTGGGGGAGTGAGCGAGTGGCTGTGTGGAGCTTGGTTGCTGGTTGGGTGAAACCATGACAAAAGTAATAATGGAATCATTGTCAGAAACAGACACCAATATTGGATGTATCAGAAAACCTTGTTCAAAAGAATTCAAGTTCAGTAAGTTTACTGAAATCAATATAGATTCAGTTTTCTACCAGAAATGAACCCTACATGGACAACTATGAAATTAGGTAAAATTAATCCCCTGTCTGGTGGAACTACTGTTAATTGGGATAAAAATTTGACTTATTGCCCCAAAAGCAACTTTTTTATAAACTCTGTATTAAAATGCATTAATAAATCAGTAACAGAGTTTACAAACCAGCAGCACTAATAGAGTAAATAGGGTCATTTTTTAATGAATGAACAAGCTCATCTTATTTAAAGTTTGACTTTATCACCTACAAGTGATACTTGATACGTACACTGTAAATACAGAAACATACTGTCCATAATTCTTGTTTCTATAATATATATGAAGCATCATACTACTGTATCTCCATTAATGACTGTATCATTATCACTTGATAATCTTGCACTTTTAATGCAACATTTTGCTTACTAATGTTGCCTGTAGAAATTTTTCAGTGAAAAGGGTATCTCACAACAATTCAATGCAACAGAGCACATCTTTTCAAGGATTTTCCAGTTAAAACATAACATTGTTTTTTTATTGACACCTTCAATAGAGAGTTCAGTAAAGAAAACCAAACTGCTACAGTGCTTTCACATTAAAATAAACCTTCTACAAACAATATAAAATATATTTCATACCAGTAAAAAAATTTGGTTCAGGGACTTAACAAAAGCTTTCCTGCATGAGCACTATTATGTTTGAATGGTAATCGTACACAGCTAGTGTTTTCTTAATGTCCTGGGGAGCCTGATCATTGTAAATTACCTGTGACATCTCATTAATCCTCTTTTTCCTCACAAACGCATAATTAATGGTAACATTGACAATAATACACAAATTAGCTAAGTGACGCTTTATGGTGTTGGTTTTGATTAACGTCAGGAACCCAAAAATGACATTAATGTAATGCAGATCCCAAAAGGCAACCCGCACTTTGACCTCAGACATACATTTTGTTTGCACCATCACAAAGATTAATCCTTCCCTGGATGAAGACAAGGCAAAACTCTGGCCACTGGCATTGCGTGCTGGGCTGTCGCTGAAAAACAAACTGCCTCAATTGCATTTGTTTAAGAAGGAAATCTTAATGCATAGAAAACAACGGCTTAGTGTCATTTCCTATTGTCTCGTTAGGACAAAGATAAATGAGCTACTGTCATGATTTAGATCAACTGCTTCTCTGCTAACTTCTATTATTTGTTTATTTATAGACTATTGTTTAATTAAAAGCATACCTAGATAGAAAACTGCACAATAAATTAAAAATGCTTTTTCACCTAATTTTTGCTTGTGGCAGACACAATACTGATGTTGTAGGTACAAAAATGTAGTGGAAGACTACTAAAATGAAGAAATATCTTCATCTTGGCTTCAGCTAACAGGATCTAAGGTACAATTTATTCCACTGAGTTAAAAAAAAAAGATGAACAGTTTTCACAATATCTTTTTTTGAGAAGGTGTATTTATAAATATATGTATAACTGAAAGTATCTGGCTCAAAATAGCTCAAAAGCCCCATTCCCCAGTTTAAAAGCACTGTTTGCAGCTCCATTAGCACCTTGGTAACTAAGGTTAATTATGATTATATACTTGGATGCTCCTTTCAATAATTTCATAAATTTAACCAATGCTACAGAAGGTACTAAATCACAAAAGAGTCATTACTATTTTGAAAGGCATAGCAGTTTAAATATCTTCTAATAAAGGGTACTCTCTCATCACTTGTCTCTCATTAAACGTTTTGCTGAAAAACTTATCTGTAAAAACCAATGACTAATCTAGCTAGAGGTAACATTTTTACAGGCATTAGATTTTGTTAGTCAAAAATCCCAACCCCTAAGCAGACTCTCCTAAAAAGTGTGGAACAGTATTTTTATTTCCAATTGCAATGAAATACAAGATTGTCTTAAATTATAAATCAATGTGATTATTTTTCTTTAATATCTCCACTTTTGTACTGGTTCATTAATACAGACAGATGAACAGGTGTTGGTTTATCTTGAATATGACAGGAAGGAGAAAGTAAAACTTATACAATAATAGAAATCCCAAAAAGATTTTAACAGCACAAATACAAAAATAAATTCAAAGTTTAATAAAATAATAAAAAATGTGCTAAGCAGATAAAACTTTTCAAACACCTTTAGTGTTCTGATTATAATAATACGTATATAATATAAAAAACATACAGCTTTTAAACCTTTCAGCTTTCAAATGGCTTATCAACTGATCTTAGCTGCTTAATTTAAAACTGCAGTGGATACTTGAAATAACTAGTGTAGCTTGTCAACATTATTTTTAAGTTTCATTTCTCATTAGTATAAATTTGAAAGCTTTTTTTTTTTTTTAAAAACATACTAAACTTTCTCTAACTCTCAAATACATTTTAAAGCTCTGTGGAATTTAAGGGGCAAAAGGGAATCCCACAGAGGCCATATATTTACTTTAACTAACCAAGACATAAATTCAGATTACTGCAATAAATTATTTCTATTATTTGAACAGAGTAAGTACAGTATCACATTTGAAAGACATTTGAGTTTAATTCATATCTTAAAATTGACAAAGATAAACAATCTCAGCTATACCAACTGAAATGCACTGATGTATATGGGATATATAAGCTAGACCCAGCAGCAGAGACAAATCTGCTCTTTATATCATCACTGTGGCATAAGGTCATTCGAAATGTAATTGTACTTCTTTGTAAAACATAAAAAATTGTCTGGTTGGAGCTGCAAATTTTAAATGGCTTTGTCTGTGCCGTAATTCTTTATCAGCTTGTATGAACCTAGTAATTCTTTGTTTCATACACAATTTGCTGGCAGACTACAGTAACCGTTTGCTACTTTTACTTTGCTGACTTAATATTCAGCCAGATACAACAAAAACCTCCTAAATATATGTCTGGAAAGAAACCAGCCTACTTTTAACCCTTCCAAGTTATCTCAATTTCCTCTTCACCACAGATATGATTAATATTACCCTATTAGCCTGACTGTGTCATTTTATTCTTTCAATTCCATGCCAGCCTTGTAGAAAGCAATCTGTCAAGAGACACATTTATAGAAACAATTTGTTTCAATGTTTAAGTGTTGCACATTGACTTTTAATACTTAAAAATGGCTACAGCAAACTGATTTTTAAAAGCCTATAGAATTGTGTGCATGTGTGTGCACGTGAAAAGAAGTCACTCTATAAGGAAACATAATTTTCTTACAATTCACCTAACATTAGTACTCTAGCAGTTTCAAAAAAAGCTTATTCTAAAATATAATCTTAACAGAATTGCCTATTTAAAATTCCTGTTTGTTGTTATATCTTGAAATTCAGGATCTACTTGAATTCTACATCTGAGTGATATCTGAGGCATTTCCTCAGTTTTACACTAACCTGATTAATACGACAGGTCCAGAAGGCAAAAAATGTCAGTTTAGGTGTCCTTTATAGTTTAACACCGTGAAAATATTTCCATAAATATGAAAGAATACATGAATCGGTTAAATATGAGTTCAGTTTTATCTCCTCATTCATATAGATATGATTTGTAAAAAATAAATGTAAAAGCTATGTGCTATTAAACCCACACTCACACAGACAGATGCTTTTCCCCAGCTGGATTTAACATATATGTCTCTTGCTCTGTATTTCATCAGAGAGCACAACAGTACATTTTCAGAAAAGATACTCAGCATCCTGTCAGCATCTTATATAACCTTTTATATATAGCTAATTCACAGAGGAATGGTTTTCAGAAAACACAATATTCTACGTTTCCAGAACTTAATACTTATTTTACCACCATAAACAAATATTTCTTCCAGTGAAGAAAATAATTACCATTTTAGACACGTCAGCATTTACCTGTTGCTCTCTGAAATACTGCACAGTGACGAAATGCTTAGTTACTTAAGCTAGCTGTGAGTTGAGCAATTATTTATATAAACATTCTTTACACATTCATCTGAAGGTGTTTCAGTTTGTTTTAGTAGTAATAAAAAAATTACCATAAAATCCAAACCACATGATATGCACATGCATGTTTTTGCTTTTTTTCCCCATTTTGGGGGAGAGAAATAACAACCCTGTTGAGACTGTACTTTATAAAGGACTTTAACGAGATTTCTGACTATATTTTTTTACCAAGAATGTCAAATAAGCTTCAAAAGCAAAAGTAAACTGTAATGGAAATGACACATACTAAAAATAACGCTATAAATCTGTTCATTCTGTTTAGATAGTCTCCTGAGTTGTAAAATGTGAGACTGCTTAGCTTTATTAGATGTTATGGAGAAAACTAATTTTGGGGAAATAGGTCACTGATAGTGTTACGCTGTTCTAGTGCTATACAGTGAAGGCAACTATTTTCTAATCTTCTGTAGTATCTTAGTAATAATTAGTCAATCTTATACCAAGCCTTTTTCAGGAAATTCTTTATACAGTCATAAACACACAACCTCCTAATAAAAAGGATATAGATAATTTTATCTTTTAAACTAAGGCTGCGAACAAGTTATGTTTTGCTAAAACAACATCTCGAAGAAAAAATTCCATTCAATTTTAGCCTGTCAAAGCAGTTCCAGTGTTTCCTACAAACAGCAACTATATCTTAATATAAATCTGCTTACTGAAGGATTATTTTTAAAAATTATAAGAATATAAAACTTTAAGAGAATGCAAGCTGTAAAAATTCTACACTTCAATTTAAGATATTATTGTTTGAAAAAAAATTAAAAATCAAATAAAGAATTTGGAAAGCTGCACCACATCATATGAAAAAGCACAAATAAAGGAGAACAGATTTTAAGCCTTCTATAATCTGAGAGCTTTAAAATCTCTTCTTTCCCCATCGGAAAAATTATATTAAGCAGTATGTTAACATTGGTTGCATTTTTGTGTGTTTGTGCCCAAAGCGACAGCACTCCAGGGCTTTATTTTGGGATATCTTAATCAAACCTAAGGATGGATAAGCTGATCTACACAGAATTGCAATATGACTACTGGAGACAGACAAGGTTCAAAAGCTAGCACCGATCTTTCTAGTCTTTTCAAGAATATAAATTGCAAAAATTGTCATACCATGTTCCTTCTTATTTTCAAACCAAGGCATATAGCATACAATGAACCATTTTAAGAAAATATGATGTCTGAAGGGTTTCTGCCTTTGCTCCAGTTCAAGATAAAAGTGTAAACAAGCAGTTTTACTGTGATGGTCATTATAACCATAATACTTTAGTAGACAATGTCAAGAAATCATTAATGAAATATATATCTCTTTGATTCCTAAAATGCAGAGTTAATGGGTCAAATTTCATGATACATTGTACTTGCAGTGCTGTAATTTTGTATAGCTATCAACTAGAAATAGTATGGTAGATACTAAACAGGTATTTCTTGTACTGACCTCTATTTTGTTAATCGCATAGAAAGGTGAAAAAAAAAAACACAAAAAAACCCCCAAACAAACAAAAACAACACAACAGTTTAAAGAAGTATTCATTCTTTTAATTTTGAATGTGTGTCTGTCTGCGTATGTGTGGGCATCTACAATTTTTGAAAATAAAAATGTAGGTTTTGGTACCTTCATTCAAAATATAATTGGTTACTCTAAATGAATGCTCAATTATATTATTCGGATTTTCCAAATCTGGGGAAGAACTTAATTTCTATGTTAAATGTGACTCATCAGTAAAAAATTACGCATAACCATCTGTATTATCCAGTCTTTTTTTTACAAATATATACACATATATAAAGCCCGATAAAGAAATTCTACTATTTAGTGTAAAATGAAATATATTATCAGTATGGGAGAACTAATCACTAAAGTCCATAACAACAGGGACCATAGTACTTTGTCTCTGGTTGCATACAAAATGAAAAACAACAAACAAGCATATCCAAATCAAAAAAATTACAAAATTGAGAAAATGTACCTGACTCTTACTGAATGTGAAAAAAGAAAATATACACATAAGCACCCACAAGAAGGAATAGGCAACTATGCATTTAAAAAAGTGAAAGCTATCTAATATGTATATCTATACAGAACATATGGAAAACTTAAGTCCATTTTCAACAGTTATCAGTGGAAATAGCTACTAATGTGGTACTTCTCTGATATATATTAATATTTGATGTAAAAGTGACACTGTGTTGTATATTGAATTTTCTAACAATCTAATGGAAATGTAGTGTGAGTTTAAAGGGAAGAAAATAAAAAGAATAGCTAGAATGCATGCTCACTCTACGACTACTGACAATAATTCTCTAACCTCTCACAAATTACATTTTAGCTACTGTAGGGTATGTATAGACTCGTCACAACTAATAACATTTTTCTTTCATCAGGTTTGTGTTAACATTCTGCAAATCTGAAATGTTTACTGTAACAAAGTAATGCATTCTATAGATAGCATATGGTTGCTGGCTTTGTTTATATCATTTTTAAATATCTGAAAGGACCGGTTGGGCTAAAGAGCAATGTTATTGCTTCCACAGTCAGTTGATGGGTTGTTTAATAGTATTTTAAATGTTTGTTAATGATAGTCTCAAGGAAACAGAAAAGCACAGAAGCAACGCAGAATGGCAATACCACAATAGTTATGAAGATTAAAATGCCACTAGGGGACAGTAGAAAGTCACAAAATGAGGTTCTGTTGAAGAAACCAGAACAAAAGGCCTTTCTTTGTCAAAAAAGAAATCACAAACACGCATATCTAAATAAAAATCATTTCACATGTGAGGGTTTTAAAATTCTACATTAAATAGCAAAGCGGAAACTGGGAGACACTCATGAGCCTATTTTTAGGTCTTTTATATTTATATCCATGTATTTTAAAATATGCAGCACTTTCCCTTTAAAAAGAATAAATTCAAGTGTGAAAGAATTTATTTGCAGCACTTTTAGAGTACTGTGATGTTCTTAAACTCCAGAAGGTATTCATCAAAACACGTTAATAAAAACATACAAACCACCTTTGTAATACAGATTTCTACCTTTCCAGTTTACCTAGGAAAAAAATGACTAGATAATGTATGATATTGTGAGATTTATGAAGCAGTAGAAATAAATGTCTAGAATTTAAGGACTTTGGAAAATGGTTAGGAAATATCTGCTCTGTTATGGGCTATGTATGGGCACACATCCTTCACTCAAGAGCAAAGCAATGTCCTTTAAAAGTTCATACTAGATTCCAGTCTTCATATGCTGAATCCCTGCACAATAAAGCAAATTACAGCATTACTTTATCAGGGAAAAATAAAGATCCTGCAGTTAGTAGTTATACACAATTTTTTTTTCATTCAGATCAACCATGAACTCCAAATAATATCACAAAAATTAGAAAGTTTGGTTCAGATATTTGTAGTTACTGAACTTTCACAGCTTATATGAAAACATTCCAAGTCAACAATATGAGAGGAATCTGCTGGGCTGATAGGTCCTTCAGCTCATATGACTATAGGAAGTAAATTTCAGAAGAACTTAAAAATCTTTCATTTACAAAGCAATGCATTTCAACCTAGAAATTATCCAGGTTTTGGGGAGCATGTAATCCTCAGCCATGTATTTCACAATACACAGGAGATTATCTACTAGCTATGGAAAACCTTGTGAATTATTTTTTGTTTCTCTTGCTCATAAAAATGCACGAAGAGGTTGCAATCGCTGAAAGATACTCCCATTCCAGAGAGCTAAAATGCAAACTTAAAAGAGCAATGCAGTTCTGTCTCCTCATAGCCTTATAACTGCAGTCATCTCATAGCAGCATCATGAGCTTGAGCACATAATAGACCTTATATAATTAAGCATTTGTTTGAAAATAGTAAATCTAAGAAGTTTTGTTCTAGAATAAAGGATAGAACTGTTTTCAAATGGTAAACTTAACTGACATACCTATACATGTGTGCAAGAGAGAGTAGGGAAGTCTAGTGAAGCAATGAACATGGAACAAATACACAGAACATGTAGAAGAACACCTTGCATTTGAAAAAACAACTCCTGTACCATAACACCAAAAGGAGAGAGAAAGAGAGATAGGGGTTAGGGGTGAGGAGATGAAGAAATGGAAGAGAGGATGGAAGTGAGAGCATGGGGGGGAGAGAAAGGAGTGGGGGAGACAGGAAAAGCAGAAGGGAGAGAGGATAGAAAGAAGAAAAAGAATAATCTAAATTAATTCTAAGTGTCTAACAATTTGTATCAGACACCATATGCACAGAGAAGACAAAAATTGCAATATACCCTAAAATTCAATATACCCTAAATAGATCAACAGTGTAGGCAATGGACAGTCTAGAACTGCAAGCTCATTTCTCACACAGTACTGTAAAAATTTTTTAATTGGCGTCGCATTTTCATAACTGGTTTATTGAAGCATCCCTCTAGGTAAGTACCTATACCACATGATTGAAAAACAAGATATTGCCTTAAGCTGTGATATTTTTTTAATGTTTCATGTGAGATGGGATTTTTTTCTTCTGAAAATTTGAAAAAATGCTTCAGATTACCTGGGTGACAGATGATTTAAAATTAGGCAGGGATGCATTTACTTGTATGAATGCAACAGGGGCTATTACCTTTTCAGCTATTATTACGTCCTTGGAAACCCAGCTAAGACATTTACTCTCAGGAAAAAAATGTATTCAGAGGTCAAAAGGACTTCTAGGAAATGAGCCAGGCAAAACACTTCAGCTAACAGTGGACTTTTTCAAGCACTTCCTCAAACTCGCTGAACTGTTGTAGTACACAAACATATTCTTCAGTGATTTGCTGAACAGCACAGACTTCTGATGCGTTTTCAGATTGTAATTAAGCACAATTTTTACTAAATTAAAACTCAAATCCTGGAACGTAAAATGTGTTCAGAAGCAACTTATGTCACTTAAATCAGTACACTAATTCGATAACACACAATAAATAGAAAAATGTCTGAAACTACAAGTCACTTAACAGCAAATGACTCTGAAGTTCTTATAGTTTTGTGTTGAGGGTCTTAGAATTTTAGGGTTACTTCACAGAAGTGATACCTTAGCAGTACAAATTTTCAGAGCATTTATATCTTGTAAAAGGAATTAGTATGCAGGGAAAGAGTGAAATCAGTAATTCAGGGTAAGTACATATCTTTACACTTGGTTTACCTAAAAGAAAAATGAGTCTCACAGATGATTCAGACAGGTTGATGCTTGGATCCTTCTATAACAATATTTTTGTGCCTTTACTGTATTTTCAGCAATTTTTTTCACTATATTGGACTTCATGTCTTTAATCACTAGAAGATTTGTGCTCACTTCTCCCTTAGCTTCCCACAGTCACTTTTTCAAATGCTTTACCAAGAATGAGTACTTCTTCCAATTGTCTCTCAAGCAAGACCATTCCACTGCAATACTTCCTTCCTGCTATTCTCAAAACTAATCCTCATACTGCTGTATCTCTCCTCTACCTTTCTGCCTCAAGATTCTGAGCTAATTTATCTTTTTACTTTCAATGTCACGTGTCTTTCCGATATAATTTATGTCTTTGCTCTTCATCTCTTGATTTTCTGTGCTTTCATAACCTCAGAAAATCATATAATAACATAACAACTTGTGATTTGGTATTCCCCTATAGGTGAAATTTAGGTTTTCCTACATTAGGATACACTTTTGTAACAACTAAGAATCTAGTGTTTAGACGTGTGCAACAGTAAACTAATTATCTCAGAAGGTTTATTTCTTTACACATTCATTTAACTGTAGGTTGTGGTTGCTTTTAACTGAGCTTCAAAATCTCAGTGTAGTTTATGAAACATAGAGGTCTATTCCTGTAAGAGGCACGTTCAGTGAGACACTGTTGCCTGAATTTGGACATAAAAAAATACCAAATGGATTTGCACATAATTAATTACAGAAAGATGTCTGAAAAAATATTTTGTAAACTGTGGCAATATTAGATCTTATACAGAAACTAATATTAAATGTCCTGTAACAAATTAAGAACTTAGGATACTCTTTTTCTTTTAAAAAAATCTCAGTGTTTTATTTCATGGCAAATATATTTTTGAGATAATAACTTGTTTCTCTGTACTAAATACAAAAAGAAATCTGGGAAAAAATAGTGTAAACATGCTAAAACTTACATCTACTGATCTCCCATTTAATTCTAGGTACACGGAAAACAATGGATAGTTCTGATACAGCCCCTGATTGATATTTCCAGGGTGTGAAAACCTCCACCATGAGATTAGGCTGATATTGCATATTCAAACACATACAATGATATATTTGTCATTGCTATTGACCTTTATCTCTCCAGTTTCCTGACAACCTTCTACAGTTATTGACATTACAAATACCAGCGACAACGTGCAGGGCAAAGTATAACCTTTCATTTACCTTCATGTCCCTCAAATGACTCACGTAGGTAGTTTCAACAAAAGCTGCAAACAATGATACTGTTGATTTTTTTTTCTTAACTTGCTAAAATGTTTTCCATTTCCCTCTTGTTCTCTGAAAATCATGCCAATAACTCACTACAAAAGAAACGATTTCAAATGAATACAGGTAATTAGAAGTGTCAAGAAATCAGCAGAGAGTAGGGTGTCTGCCATCATTTCTGTGGAAAGAGTGCCAGATTCCCTTTCAAAAAGGTCTTTGTCATTTTTTAATAGAAGGTAATTAATGTAGACTACAGTAAAGTGTACAGGATCCCAGTCACTTGTCTTTCTTTCCTTAGAAATGGGACCATAAAGATGTTTTGATTTCTAGAAACAATCTTATGTGGTTATTTAAAAATGACTTTTAATTACAAGCATAGTCTTTATAGTCCTTTCATTATTATAAAAGCAAGAAGAGGAAGAACTTGGAAAGGGCACATTTGTACGGGTGGAAAAAAAAAGTTTTCTTCTAAAAATCCCAGAGCTAAATAGTTTGTTTAGAAAATGACAGAATGATTTCATATAACTGATAGTATCCACTAAGAAGAACACTAAAACCAGATCTGAATATGGAAATCTATCCACTAGTAGCTCAACATTCAACTATCCAAATACAGAAAGAAGAAACAACGTTTTTGTAATGAAAATTACAGATATTGTTTGCAACATGTTACATACCAGTAGTAACCAAAATCACTGTTTTGATAACCATATCTCTGACAAACAAACCCAAATCTTCTTAGACCTGTACAAAATTTAAGATGCCAAAGAAAATTGTGCACTTCGTGGAAAACTATTTATTTGGAAATCTGGAAAAAAAAAATCATAAAATCACAGAATACACTGAGTTGGAAGGGTCCAACAAGTATCATCAAGTCCAGTTCCTGGCCCTGCACAGAACCAGCTCCAAGAGTCACACCACGTGCCTGAGAGTATAGTCCAAATGCTTCTTGAACTCTGTCAGGTTTGGTGCTGTGACCATTTACCTGGGGAGCCTGTTCAGGTGCTCAACCATGCTGTGAATGAAGAACCTTTCCCTAATGTCCAACCTAAGCCTCCCCTGATGCATTTTCATGTCATTCCCTCAGGAAATGTCACTTGTCACCAGAGAGATCAGTGCCTGCCCCTCTGCTTCCCCTTCTGAGGAAGCTGTAGACCACTATGAGGTCTCCTCTCAGTCTGCTCTTCTCCAGGCTCATCAAGCCAAGTGACCTCAGCCATGCCTTGTACTGCTTCCCCTCAAGGCCCTTCAGCATCTTCATAGCCCTTCTTTGGACGCTTTATATCCTTCTTACATTGTGGCACCCAAAACTGCACATAGGATTCGAGGTGAGGCTGCATCAGCACAGAGCAGAGTGGGACAAGCACATCCTTCAATCGTCTGGTGATGCTCCTGATGCACCCCAGGACACTGTTGACTCCTGGCTGCCAGGGTACACTGCTCTTTAAAAGAATGTGTACAGTAAAACAGAAAATCAAATCATCAAGTCATTAGTTCACTGACATCAGTAACTTTTCTTCATGAGGAGTTAAAGCCTCACAATGAAAGAAAACAACCAATCTTAAAAATGTACCTAACAACACGTCTAATCAACTGCATTCATGCTACTAGTATTAACAACTATAGATGTTTTTTGTTGCCATAACATTATCCAGAACTTTTCTAATTCCAATATTTTCCCTGTTTCCCTTCATGTTTCCTATGATACATTTACCCTCCCTGATCCTTGATGACACAGAGAAGTAATCATTGAATTAAGAGATGAAAATATTTTTTCTCTTTTCTGTTTCCCTATGGTGGACAGCTAGAGGTCTCAAATTTATATTTGTATTGATACAACGAGGTATACCAATACAGAAATTTTATTTGAGACAAAAGGCCAACTGTACTGAATGTGACTAAACATTTTGAAATACAGATATCGAAACTTTTTTGATATTGAAAAAAAGGTCTCAAAAATCTGGAATACTGGTAACAAAGCATAGTGTATGTAAGAAAGAATATCTCAATTTTTAACTTTGCGTTTCCATCTGTATGTTCAGTAATAGAAGAAATTTATAATAACATTTACTAACACTATTTATTTGTGTTACAATGAGGTCATCGGTTTGGATTTTAAGGCAACATAGACATCTAAAAGGGAGAAGCTGACAACCTCCTGATTTATGTAAATCAAGCCTAACACATTTCATAGTCTGCATGTCACTGCCAACAGGAATTATAAAGTAGTAACAAACATAAACAGCTCTCTGCTTCATGGTTCAGAAAATAGTTGATAGATCTTAGGGTAAAAATTTCCAAAATCTTCACATATTTTCCTCTGGGTCTGTAAGCAACATTTCCTACTGCACATGCAATTTCACAACTGCAGGCACTCTCTCATTGCTTCTGCTGTATGCTAAAATCGAATGGAAAACTTTCACAAATTCCAGTGTGCATTATACTACTTTCTATAGCAATAAAACACAGAAGAGATGCCACAAGAAATCATAGAGGTTTGTTGCCCCCTCTACAGCTCTGAAGAAAGAGTACTGGAGAATCATTGTTGTTCATTAGCCTTAATCCGTGTTTCTAACTCCCTTGAGCAAGAGTGGCAAAGGTTGGAAAGAGGAGAACCATAAATGAATTTTAACATTAAGAGGGAGTTCAAGTCTTTGATCTTGGGACAAATCTGGCAAAGTAGCAAGAGTACTATTTCAGATCAATGTGTTGCACAGAACCACACCTGAGTATTAAATTTACTACACAAAATTATACTATAAACAAAATACTGATAGAAGTTGAGGCAAAACAGTTGAAGCCTATAAATAAGAAAAGGGTTTTGCCCTAGGAAGCCATGAAATTAAGTAGAATAGTCAGACAACATTTCTGACAATTTACAATTCCCGTACTCCTGTTTTATTTCTCAAAATAGGTAAAAAATTTAAGTTAGTTTACTCCTAGACTGAACTCAGTAACATGGTAAAATTATCTTAGAACATATAGTAAAAAGTAGCTATCTACACATCACATAAATCTATGTGATACCAGATAATTCCTTAAAAGCATAAAAGTGAGCAGGTAGTCTAGCAAGTTCTCTCCTACAGTAGTAGCTTTGTGATGAGCCACTGGCATAAAGCAATCCTAATGACAGCACAGCCAGTCAATCAGTAATGGTTTGATGTATAAATTTAGAAGATTCCCTAACACTTAAAAGATTGGGTGCAAGTTTGAGTCACTATTTTGTGATGTCCTAAATGTGTGACCTAACACTAAGTAATTGCTTATCCTGAGCAACTGTTGCAAGCTCTCTGTGCTTGAACTATCCCATTGTGGGTAAGGCAGCAGATCTCCAAATGTAAAGCATTAATAGCAGTATTAAGACATTTCAAAATTGCACATAGTTGGACAGAAGAGCTGGAAGCTGCTACTTCAGGGAATGGGAATCACCACTGGTTGATAACAGGTAAAAATGGTATCTAGCCAGAAATTCAGAGCTGGGTTTCTGACACCTCAAGTGAACATCTCACTACTGAACTCTTTAATCTGTCTGCTGAACTAATTAAAAGTCAAACCACTCACAGAGGAGCAAAAAAAAGCTACCCCCACTCATGTCACTAACTGTGAAGTTCAACTTCCCACACTTGGGAAATGCCTGACACAGATTAAAGACTCAGATTTAAACAGACTGCAGGCAAAAACACAAAACCCTGGACAACAGGCAACTGATTATTTAAAGGCCCCTAGTTTGGTAGAAAATTCTGCTCTGGACCTAAAAAAATATTAATCTATCAGAAATTACATTACACTGCATATGTTTGAGAAAAAGCTTCCGCTGAATCCCATTTCTGTTTCAGTACATTGTTTTGTTTTTAAAAAACACTTTAGTCCAAGAGAAAAGAAAAAGAGCACACAAAAAAGCCATGAAAGTCAAAACTATCACCATTCCTATTATTCTACTATTCCTGTGTATAAAGAAAAGACTAACTATAGCTGGGCTGAAATTTATAGACACAACAGGCTCTGCGCATTCTCTCATATTCTTGTCCACTCCTTACTGATAGCAGAGAATACAAAGACGTTTTTATTTGAATTGGGAACTTTTTAATATAAGAAAATTTCATTTTGAAAATAAGTATGTAATACAAGTAAAAATTTAATAATTATGGCAAAGTGTATGAATTTTTGCGCTTTTTTTAAAGTTGGTAAACTAAGTATTTCCAAAAAATCACGTATAGATATTATATGGAATATGTACAACAAAGTTATGTGTAATCAATTATGTGGAATAATATACAAGGATTTATACTTCCAGTAGGTTTTTTCCCCCTTAATAGATTTCATTAATTAATAGCAAAGATACCAGTGGTTGTCTCTTGCCATCTACTACCACAAAGAAATATGCTGGATAGAGCTGGAACTGTGTGTTGAGCATGCAACTTTTGTTTCAATTATAGTAGTGCACCTGATCAACAGAAAGGGCAAGGTCTGTATTGTATCATAAAAATAAACACAGTGAACATTTAGCTGTGATGATTTCCCTGCCAGGTTAAAGATCTTCATTCATGTCCAAAAATTGGTGAGTTTTGTAATGATAATTTTTTTTTCTTCCACAAAAAAAAAGGCTTTTTCATGAAATGTATATTGATATTCTACAGTTCAAGCATATTATAACAACATCGATGTTTTGAACCTGCAAGAACCAAAAAAGTAGCTGGTCACAAGGACATGAGCGTCCATTGTACTGTTTACAGTTGTGCATCCTAGTGGGACAGTTACTTGTTGAAGGATGAAAAACAAATGAAAAGGGAAGCTGTTTTAAGTTGGTATTGGATGTTGCCTCAAAAGTTTTCCTAATTTGCTTGCTACAGAAGTACAGCTTTCACTGTAGCACAGCTCAGCACAGTAGTAAATACTGTTTGTTTCTTCCTGTGTTTATGTGTACACATGCATGTAGACATCTCAATACCACGCTGGTGGAACAAAAGTTGCAATATTAACAATAGCAATACAGCTTAGTAGCAGTTCTCCGATTTGCCCTTTGTGCAAGGTGTTGTAGCAACTGGAATATCTATTTAGCTGAAAAACATCCTACAAGCTATTGCATATCCATTCTTATCAAGCCAATTTTTTGAAGAGAAGGAAAGGAAATAATCCTTGCACTGGCCAGCAAGTTCCATATATTCACCTGGTTTAGGTCAATGTGGAATGATTCAAGCATTTTTACCTATTCAGTGAGGACATCTCTTTTTTGACATTTACATTAAATTATGTGTGTATTCTCCACTTTAATAGCAAGAAGTAACATGTGGTGATTAATAATATCTAATAATATGTATAGCATGTAATAATAATATTAATACCTAATAAAAGAATAAAATCTAAACCTAAGTTTAAACAAAAATAAATAACATCTAACACATAAGGTAATGTCCTAAAATGAATTCTGAAAAGGAGTTAATGAAACTGTGTTAACAATTTCAGCTGCTGAGGTACCAAATTAATTCAATGTGAACACAAAACTGTAAAAAACATCTTTTCACTTAGTTCAGCAACAAAAACTGCCCCTGATACAATACTCTAAACAATATCAATCATTATCTTGTTGATTCCAGAAAATGCAGCTACAAAGTATTACTACTTAATATAACCAATTTTCGTAGCTATTCTATTTATTTCAAATTTAACAAGTTGCAACTACTACTATAGCTTTCACATTTCCTCAAGCCACTGAAGTGTAAACACCTAGGAGGAGATACAAAATCCTTAAGTAGGTAAGACTGGAGATATGAGCATTGAGTTTAGAATTAGCAACAGAACAAGATTTAGAACAGTACCAGACAATTGAATCAGTATGGCATCTAGGAAGATCTTGCCACTGGCCTCACCTTCTTCATGTGTAATAAGGAATTCTCCCTCCTACTTACCCCAAACTGTAATAGAATTAATCACGTGATTAAGGAAGATCTGTGAATTGCTTTGTACATATGAGTTCTACCTAAGGATCTTCAAGTAGGAAATTAGGAGACTCAACTTCCAGGTTTGCATTTTTGATTTCATGAATTACCACCTATAAAATATTTTTGGGGTTTTAAGTAAAATAAATTCAAGCCCATCCACTTTCATACATCATTTTAACATACCTAGAAACATCCAAAATTAAACCAAACTTCTCATCAGTATTCTAATTTGATTACATTTTACTCAGGATGTATCCTCACGGTTTTGCTCAGAATAAAAAAAGGACAAGTTTCTTTTCAGTTGGATAAGTGAAATACAGTGTATATAGTCCTAAACAACAGAATTACCAAACGAAAAAATTACTATTGTTAAGTAACAGTGAAGTGAACTTAAGTTTTCAGCTTTATTTTGGCCTTACTCCTAAATGCTAAATGTACCCATGTCCAAATACAGCTTTGTTGATTGTATATAGACAGCCAAGATATACTGGCCTCTTCTGCCACATCTTCCTACTCTAAAAAAAAAAAAAAAAAAAAAAAAGAAAAAAAAAGTCTATTTAATGGAATAATAGACACTAAATATATTCAGGACAAGAAGAAAAGGGCCATGAAGAGAGAAGGAAGGAGTGAAGGAGTGTAAGATTTTCATTATAAACAAACACAACAGAAAAAAAGTCTTGGGAAATCCCATTATTATTCTAGAGTCTACAGCTTATAGCAATCTAGTCTAATGGCTCAGAAGGATGAAGTTCTCCAAACTTCATGTAAAAATAAATATGCTAATCATTTGAAGAGTAGAAAAGGGAACTGCCTCCTACAGTCCATTAGTCCACATCCTTGTGTTTTAATTTTTGTGCAGTAAAGCCAATAAATAATTTTCTCTACGTTCTTTCATAATTGTCAAATAAGAAATTGTGGATCATGTAACTTTTCTGCCACTTGAAAACTATGTAACATTGATACTTTTTGCATTAACATAATTGCTATGCAGTGTACTAAATGTGACTCATTTTAATGTTATATCAATATGCCTGACCTCATAATAAATATTATGGTCCCTGGTCTTTAAATGTTGAGCAGTGGTGTTTGGGTCAATGGCATATTAATAGGAGTCAACGATTTTCATGAATTGTTAATTAATTACTTTTTGTTGTTTCGCACATTATACTGGTCATCAAAGAAAAAACAATAGATCTTTTTTCCACAAGAGAGAAGAACAAAATGTGATTGTTGAGCCAAAACACAGATAAATCCACATTGTTTCAATTGCCTAGATGCCAGTAGGAACTTTCCTAAATATTACTTAATATTTGGATTAACATATTGCTTTGCTTTAAATTATCTGTCCTAAAAGATATTTTGGCTAAGAAACAATACCAAGAATGTTTTGTAGTATGGTGAGACAGCTGTAGAGTTGACACAAAAATAAGCAAGTTGAGTTGAAGCTCTTTCACTTCATGACTTTTCAATGTGCCCAGAGCTATCTCCAGTAGCTAGTACTCTGTGCAGATCTACAAAACTTGTACTGAAAGATAAAATTGTATTTACAAGTACACAGGCTAAACTATAGTAGCACTTGTTGGCACTGAAGATTACTTGATAATCATACCTATGTATCATACAAACAGGAAAAAAAGTGTAGACTATGCTCCTGTATAAAAAGGACTACATTCCCTATTTCACTGCAACCTCTCTAAGAAAGTATGATTCCCTGAGCAGTGCAGTTATGCTAAATTTGAAGCTAGAGGTGATAAAGACTGAAGACTCAGAACTACAAATCTAGTTGAACTTCTAAAATGAAAAGGTTATTCTGGAAAACTACTTTAAATACGCAGGGCTTCCTAAGGAAACAACACCAAGAATGTGTTGAAGTTTTAACTATTAGGGAGTCAGGAAGAATCAAAATTAAAGTTAGCCAAGCAATATTAAATATGCACTGGTACATTTCATAGAATCAAAGAATCATAGACTTACTTGGGAAGAGAAGACTTCTAGGATCATCAAATATAACCATTAATGCAGGACTGCCAAGTCCACCACTAAACCATGTCCATAAGTGCCATGTCTACAAGTCTTTTAAATGCCTCCAGGGATGGTGAGTTAACCTGGACAACCTCTTCCAATGCTTGGTAACCCTTTCAGTAAAAGCCTGGTTCCTAATATCCAATCTAAACCTCCCTGACACAACTTGAGGTCATTTTTTCTGGTCTTGACACTAGTTACCTGGTAGAAGCCACCAACCCCCACCTGGCTACAACCTCCTTTCAGGTAGTTGTAGAGAATAATAATGTCTCCCCTGAGTGTACTTTTCTCCAGCTCCCTCAGCTGCTCCTCATATGACTTATACTCTAGAACCTCCATTACCTTTGTTGCCCTTCTCTGGAAATGCTTCAGCATCTTGATGTCTTTCTCAAAGTGAGGGGCTCAGAACACAGGATTAGAGGTGTGGCCTCACCAGTGCTGAGTACACGGGAAGAATCACTGCCCTTGTCCTGCTGGCCACACTATTGCTGATATAGGCCAGGATGCCACTGGCCACTTTGGACACCTGGGCAAATTTCTGGCTCATGTTCAGCTGGCTGTCAGTCAGCACCCCCAGGTACTTCTCTATCAGACATCTCTCCAGACACTCTTCCCCAAGTCTGTAGTGTTGCTTGGGGTTGCTGTGAACCATGTGTAGGACCCAGCACTTGGCCTTGTTGAAACTCATAGAACGGTCTTGGCTAATCGATCTAGCCTTTACAGATCCCTCTGCAGAGCCTTCTTACCCTCCACCTGATCAACACTCCTGCACAACTTGATGTTTCCTGCAAACTCACTGAAGGTACACTTGATCACCTTGTCCAGATCCTTGATAAAGTTATGAAACAGGACTTGCTCCAGTGCTGAGCCCTAGGGAACACCACTTGTGACCAGCTACCAGTTGGATTTAACTCCATTCACCACCATCTTCTGGGCTTGGCTATCCAGCCAGTTTCTATTTACTGTATTCTACTGTCCCTACATGCATTTTTTCTTTATTAAAATCCAGAGTAGAACACAGAACACATGCTACAGCTTAAGCATTTTATGTTTTTCCAAATTGCTACTAGCAAATTGTTTTTACTGCCATCATAACCCTCCATATCATTACCAATAGATAGTTAATACTTTTTTCACCAAAGGTAGTATAATTATTATGTTTAATCCAAATTCAGTTACTTTTGCACTGTTTACTCATAGTTCAGGAGACAAGACAGTTTGGGATAAATCAGCTTCAGATTTAAGTGGCCTAACTAAATGCCTGGAAATTTTCACTGTCAGTGTTTTTTGTTATATTTACCATATAAAGTTTTCTGTAAAAATTGTGCTATTTTCACATTTCAGAGGACTAAACCTGTTTGACTCCCACCATTACCAGGATGCTTCCATCAGCACTTTGTATTTCAACATGGTAAGCAAATGTGGCTATTCATCAGTGCTTACTCAGTGCTATGGTAAACCAGTCATTATTTCACAGCATTATTATCTTACAGTATTAAGAATATGACTACAATTATTTTGTATGCAGTGATAAAAACTCAAACATTTCATCATCATCAACCCATTCAAGAGGACTCAAGGTTGCCCATGCAATTTTTATTATAAATTCCTTCTTTTTGTTATTAAAGTCTGCAATTTTAAAAAGGATGAAAAAGCTTTAATATATGGTTTTTAAAATATAAGAAATATAGCTCATAGAATTTGCACAACAGGTAACTACTTGGCTAAACAACCTCTGAACACCCTATCTCATTCTTCCTTAGACTTGGTTGAGTGCAATCTTCTCGTGTTGAAAAATTACAATTAAAAGATCCACTGATACTGCTGAAGCAGGAATCGCTTCCTGTTTATCTGTCAAGATTGCAATTTCTCAAGGGTTTCTGAAGATCCCCAGTTTAGTTATCAGTCGAATTTACTGCACCATGGTAACACCATGGTATTACAGAATAACAACACAATAGGGTGTGCGTAAGCAACATATTTAACAGAATAATGTCTTCCAGAGATATTACATTCATAAGTTCAGCGCATACATATTTGGCACAGTTTTTAGTCAAAACAGTCAGTGGATAATATACAACTAAACTATGTTTATAGGAAGATTTTGATGTCATAAAATGGGTCAAGAACAATTTTGGACAATAGTCTCTTTTCTCATAAATGGGACCATAACATACATTGAAAGACTAGCTGGAAGTATTTTGAAAACAATGTTAAGGTCTGGGACAGAAATACTCAGCCAACGAGACTCAAATTAATTTTGACTCATTCTTCTAAAACTGCAAACTAGTGAAATATTTCTGTTTAGACTTCCAGTAAAAGAGCTCACTTCGACAGACATTTTCAGCCAGTTTTAAGAACACTTAAACCACGGCATCTGAAAATTCTTCTGAAAATTAACTGCAGTGTTCACTACTGTTTTGTGAAAATATATTACTCTACTAAAATATAAAAAGTATGTCCTGGTTGTTAAGTTATACTTCTGCTCTGTCAGATTAGATGAATTCAATAATTTTTAAAAAACCATGGACAAAGGGAATGTAGAAGGAAAATGCAAATTCTAACTACGACTACCATAAGGTTTTTAAGAAAATAATTTGGAAGTATTGTACTGTATCCTGTTAGGTTTTTTTAAGCTAGGAAAACAAGACACATCAGACAGAGTGAAGAAAGCAAATCTATTCCACTAGCAACACACTATCCAATCACAGCACATCTGTCTTTCTTCTGTGATGATAAGGATGCACAGATGTTTTTTAATATCCATAAACCAATATGCTAACTATAAAAACAAAGGAACACATAGAATATACTGCCAGTAATTCTATTATTCTAAGATAAAAACAAAGATGAAAACAGAATTAATCGGTTTCTTAAAACAAACTTCTTTCTACTTATAAATCAGTGTAGCAAAGAGAAATAAATACATATGTATCCTAGTGATCTAACACCCAACCCAAGCTAGCCCCATCTTGTGTCACTGCCTAAGTCATGCAAATTACACCAGAACTGCCAGTTGACTAAGATTAATGACACTGCGCCAGCTTCTTTGTTTCTCTCTGTGGCCGTTTAGTGTGAAATACTATCCAAAAACATTATCTATCCTCTATTAATCCCACAAATTTGTTCACACCATGCACATTGTTTAGGGCAATTTACAACAGGAACATACTGAGCACAATTGCATTTAATTACTTGGGTTCTAATTACATTCATTAAAGGCTAATAAAATAAATGAAACAGCTTTAAAAGCTTCTGCAAAACACATGGGTCTTGTCTCCCTCATGAAGCATGCTGTAGAGGTTTGATGTGAAACACAGATTTCAACATATATGTCTGCCTATTATGTATCTCTAATATGCACAAAGACGTATAATGCATACTTATTTATTTATTTATAAACCATATGCACATCAATTCTGAACGATTCTGAACACTGCTGCTATTTTCTTATATTACTAGTCATGATGATGCCAGGTACCCCAAACTACTTTTTAGTGTGGTATGTTGAGATGGAGGAATATCAGTTTTAACATTCCATCCCAGTTCATTTAACTCTTTCCACCTGTACTACAGAGTTATTCACCCATTTTCTCTCATTTTATATCTTCATTATAAAAGATACAAATCTACATCAGGAAGACAGTAAGACAGCAGGAAAAAGAAGAAAAGAGCAGGGAAAACCACATTACTTTATTTGGAATATATTGTTTAAAATATTTTCTTAAGGCTCATTTCTGACATTCATCTGAGATCAGAATTTTTTCTCAGTAGCTATTTACATTCTGCACACTAGGCAGTCTAAATAAATCCCCTACGGTGGTTAAAAATGCAGCTTGTTAATAAGCATAATTTCCTAATTCTTGTGTTTTTATGCTATTTCCATCATGCTTAGAATGCAGGTTATGGCAAAAGACAGAACCTGGAACATGCTGTTGGCAACGGTGCCAGAGAAAATTCAGCACTGGATATTTAGGAAAAACGTGCTAATGGTGAGCTCCGCTAGTTACAACTGTTCATTGTTCTTGGGTTTACAAGAAGATGACCTTAGTAATCAGTGAAAGAAACAGAGTTTTTCTAGTTTATCATCGTACAAACCTTACATTATGTGCATATGTGTTCTTAACTGAAGATCCAACTTGGCACACTTGGAAATTTAAAACTCCTAAGTATTCTGCACCACAAGTACAATGGTAATCAAACACGTCTGCCAACAATTAAAAAGTAGGCAAACATACACACAATTGTGCTTTATGAAGAAATGCAAATGAAATTTTTTCAAAAAATCAGCCATGAGGATTAACCTCCAAGTATTGCAGAATTTTAATAAATGTTTTTAAATGCCATGAAATACTCAAAAATTCAGTGCAGATTCTATAATGTAAAACAGGTCCATCCATCCAGTGTATCTTTCTCTCATAATTTAATAAACATTCTCTTGCTGGTAACTTGTTAATTTTATAATATTTTAACAATTTCTGTAGTTTTGGTCCACTACTGACAAAATAATTTTATTTTACCTTAAAATAAAATTTAAATCAATTTTTCTATTTAGAATACATTTCACAAGAAGCATGTGCTGGTACAGCACTTCAGTTGGTTTAACTGAGAGTAATAAAATAACTACAGCTATATGTACCGTTTTAGAAAGTCCACCTTAAAATTATACAATTTGGCCACATACACGTCTCAAACTGTTTCTTATTATGAACACAGAATCAATTTCTTTTGCAAACTATTAAAAGAGCAGACATTTAAAAAAATCATATGAATCCCTCATTCAGATATATAAACCCCTCATTCGTTAATCAACATTTGCTTTGGAGAAGGGAGGAGGGGCACCCATCCTGCACAACAAAGCAGCAGCTCAGTACAGCTGCCATCTGGCTTCCTCCTGCAGTTCACTTCCCATAGCAAACAAGATCCACAGTTTAAGGAGTGTTAGGGAAGGGAGAGGGGTTGCAGTTTTAGCCTTACAGCTTTATGATGGGGCATTTTTCCACTCTATAAAACCCCCTCAATATAGGAGAATGGAAGGTTCAGGAAATTGTTAGTAGGATAGAAAGCCTTTCACTTCTGTGTTTCTGGTTCAGATCCACATCAACTTGGTGGTAACCAAATATAACTACTACCTAAAGGACTTTTTAATGAAATGAGTTAGTAGATCTCAGTACAATACCTAGTGAGCAAGCATCCATATTACTAAAAGCAACACCAGATACAACGAACTCTTTCCTCACTGTGCAGAAAATGCTTCTCACCAATAGCAGCTGAGAACATTTCTAACATTACGGCATAAACCAAACTATTTTAACTACAGGAGGAGAAAGAGAGCTAAAAGCATGACACAGCCAGGGATCTGCTGTCTGATATGTTGTCTCTGCTTAAGTTCATAAAAGCACAAATTTAGGCTATGTCCTAATGTTTATTGTCTTTACCTGGCCTTGCATAAAAGTGAGGGAAATCTAAGAATCTAACATTATAGCTTTACATTTATACTGGGGCAGCAAAAGACTCAAACTGACAGACGTGAAATCTCTATTTTTCTTATTGTTACGTAACAGTGTGCATTCACCGCTTAGCTACATTTATAAAATAGTTATAGACCTGAAAAGTCAGGCTGTGTACTCTGATGGTTCTGTCAAAGAAAGATAAATATATGCTGAAGCAATGATAAATGTACTGGTTTAAGCAGTAATATAAAACCTAGCAGCTTACTTGTTGCAAACAGTAAGGATTCAAGTCCTTTCCCAATAAATTATCATTAATATCAATGAAAGCCCTAATAGGTTTCCTTGAACTCAATGGAGTTTTCCTATTCCTTCATCGGGATCTGATTTTATATACATTCATGCTGAGGTATTCAAACTAATCTACAGACAGTTCACACCATGATGAAAAGACAATTTCTTACCATATCTAAAAAGAAGCACACAGTTTATAGCCAAAGTGAAATAAAAATTAAACATCATGTTGATGGCAAGGTCAAATGCTATTCTAATACCATACAACTGAATGGATAATATCCATTAAGACTGATCAGTGAAAAACACCAACAAAATGAACAAATACAACCCAAAAGCTAATGACCTCAATCCCTAGCAGCCCCTTGACCCTTATTACTACAGCTGCTTGTGTAGGAAAGGATTAAAGGGGGCTAGAAATCATTGGGTTAACATACAAGGGCTCAGAAATTTGACCTTGGTTACTTACAACATATATCCCCTACTAAAAATGAGTATATGAGGTGAATTAGAAACAGGGCTAGCAAAGGTCAGCCTGAGTGCAGATAAGCTAAGAAAAAGGGGGCTTGAAAGGTAAAAAGGTTTTATTTCTCCCACAGCACTTTGTTGTAATCAAGACGGTCTAAGGACAGAAGTAGGATTAGGGTAGCTGGCATTGTTGAACATCCTAGATAAATTAGCATGTACAAACTTTCCTCACATCTTAAACAGAAGCACCAGCTTTCAAAGCTAAGTAAAAGAACAACTGTTCACCATGAGATATGTAGCACCAAGTTCATACATCACAACACACTAGAGGAACATTCTCATCACCATGACTAGAAAACTGGACTTCCTCACTAATTGAAATCATACATTCAGTAATCATGACTCTTTTGTTAAACTGTCTCTGAAATACTCCTATGCTAAGATCCTTTCTAGGTATTAAGATCAAGATCAAATACAGTAATCTACAAGTTAAAATACACAGAAAAACACAGAGTAACAAACTTAACTCCATTTTGCAAAACCATTTGATATACACACAAACAAATCAGGCAACCTCAGATGCCATCCCACTCACTCTAAAGAAAAATCTTGTGATACCATCCACAGAACCATTACCTATTCACAGAAGGCTTCTATAAACAGATCATATTTATTTGAAAGAGATACCTGACATCACAGAGGGAATTACAGCTGACAAATAACATCCTTACTTGAGAGAAAATCATAAACCAATTATGAGCAATTCTAAAAGAAGATATCACTTTGGAGATACCTTCCAAAAAAAACCTTGGCGGTCTAACAGTCTCTAACCTCAGAAAACTCACCATCAGAAACATCCTAGGTACAGTCCAAAGCCACTGAATGGATAAGACCATATTTAAGCATGAAATGTAAAATCTGACAATATATCTCTCTTATTACTGCAGTAAATAATCTTTCAACAGAAACCACTATCTTTCAATTCTACAACTGCAATTCTAGGAATATAATACAGTTTATCCCAGTAACTTGCCATTGCAACAGCTATGATCTGTTGCAATGATCTGATTTTTGTTTAAAACTATGCAAAACCTACATATCAGAGTGAACTGACATGGCCTATAGAGGAGAAAAGTACCCATCTGTGAACACCTCTCACTAGTCACATTCCTTCCTCTCTGACTGCTCACATACTATGGCCCTATGCTTAGGTAAAAACTAGAAACATCTTTGAAATTTTGGTAAGCAAAACCTGTAATTCTACTGAATGCCAAATACCATGGATGCAGGAGAGTGGTTTTATTGCACATTTTAATCTCTCTTCCTTCTCTATCTGACTAACCTGTGTTTCACAAGCAACAAACAACAGCTTTTTTCCCTAGAGGTAAGTATCTTTGTCTTTCTCTCCTTTCTGCCTTGGCCCCATATTATCCTGTCTCTTCCACAAGTACCAACTCTTTTGTTTTTGTTTTTCGGTTTGGTTTTGGTTTTGGTTTTCTTTTGAGATGGCTGAACTGATGTATGTCTGCTATCTCTGAGCAACTGTTCTCAACTTTTATTTTGCTGCTGTTTCTATTTTGCACATGAAAGATAGCAAACTCACCTTTTTCAAATATTTTATTTGGTCTAATAAAAGATAATACAGACAGACTTCTTCCTGTATTTCTTTAAAGTCAAGTTGAAAACCAAACTAAAAATGTGAGGCAGATACAAAGCAAATCATGGCATAATAAAACTTCAAGTTCATTCTACTTTCAGAATTCTGAAACTTAAAGAGCAAATTTCTATATTTCAAAGAATTTTTTTAAGCATAACCTTTAAGCTTTTAAATGGTATGCCTATAGCTCTGAATAATTAACAATGCTTAATTAACTTTTTTCTGAAAAACAAACAAAAAAAAAAAAACCAAGAAAAGAAAGATTGGTTTTGGTCAAAGGTATATTCACTGAACTTGAATAAAGAAATAATGTCTCCCTAAAGTCAAGGTCAGGATTCATGCACGACAGAGAACTCCAGATCGGGACAAGCATGGGAAGAAGAAAGAATATTGAGTCAATTGTACTGTCTACATTTTCTATTATTAGTTTCTTGCACAAAGCAAGCCAAATACTATGAAAGATCCACCAGTGGACCTAAGCACTTACAATAAGATGAGAAAGTGAACAGTTAATTCATCAAACAACAGGGATTAGATTTCACTGAGGGTCAGTGAAGAGTAAAGCAGTAGAAAAAGTACATCAGAGCAGCTCTCTGTGCTTTACCTGGGAAAACAGTTAGATTGTAAGTAATTATTTGTGGTATTTATGAGAGACTGTTGAGTGGTGTTTACTGAAATAGAGACAAAAAGACTGAAACAAAAAAACATATATGTAACAATTAAGAAACCAAGGTGTGTGGTGCTTTGTAGGGAGAACTATCTAGGTTCTTTGTTACAACTTCATAAGGCAGCTGCAAATATCTCATTCGTTTTACAAGCGGAAACATAATTTTTCAGTTCATGCTTAATAATGGCCCAGTTTATGATAATTTGCTCTTTTGATAACTGCCATTTACTTTATACAGTTCTTTTCCCTGCCTTATGGTTTATCATTAATTCATGTTTTCACAGGTACCACTTCCCAGCCTCTGTTTTACTGGCCTATCCAAGTTGAGCTCTTCAGTTTCATTGAGGTTTTACATTATTTCATTTAGCTGCAACCTACTCCGATTGAACTCTATTGAAAGCAGATAACCAGAAATGCACCACAGGATTCCAGGTGATGTTCAGACATATGAAACTCTTCTACAATGGAACTAATATTTGCCTGACTTTACTATGAATACATCAGATTCATAAGGATCTCTAGTTCTTTACATATTTACAGTCAAAAAGTGTAATTTATAGCAGAAATTCTTGTTATTTTCACGTCATATTACAGACTTTCATCCCATTTTGTATTACTGCTTGCTTCAAGGTCACCTAACAGGAAGGGATTTTTGCATGAAAACTTATCTATTGTCTGCTCTAACACCTACTACTTTGTTTTTAGTATATATTTTGCTTTGCCAGCATAATAAATGAAAATATTAAACAAGATAGTCCCCTGAAACATTCCGTGAGCATTATTCCAGCATCTGATATTTTTGTTTTCAATAAATCTGTAGTCTCCCTAGACATTTTTTAATCTTAATTTATAAATATCTTAATTACAGTACAAATTAAGTTTAAGAACAACATCATAGCCTACAAATTTAGTGAAAAGACAGTGAAAAAAGGTTAGTCATCACAAATATGTAACTGGATTCTGACATTAACAATAAGATTTGTTCTCCACTCTATATCTGGGAAGTTAATTTCCCATGGTTACACAAGTCCTAGTAGGGTTTCTCTCTCTAATAATATTTCAGGAATCTGAATGGATCTAATATATCCAAATATATACTAGACCCCTGGGTGTTCTTCAGCAGGATCTGTTTAACAGCTCTTCCATAAGTGAAGCAGCATTTGCAACTATATCTAAAAGACAAGAGGTAGGTACATTCTGCTCTTTAAAGCATAGCATAGTGATAATACAATGCTTTTCAAAAATGTAACAAAATCAGGTATATCTTCCTGGCTTTAGAAGCTAAAAAGTAGGTAACTTGCTCAACTAGAATACCTTTGAAGCAAAACAAACACATACTGTGGTAAATAGTGTCCCGGTATTAATATGTACTAATGCATGATCCATTGTAAAAGACAGAAAAAACACACACAATACACTTCTGAATGCCTGCAACAAAGATAAAGAGCAATACACTTCTCTTCTCCTGCAAAGAAAACCAGAGCAGAATCTTCAAGAGCAGAACAATCCATTTTTCTAATTCCAGTAAGAATCTAACTTGGCAAAAGGCCTAAAAGATTTATAGTTACAAAGATATCTTTAAAGTAATAAATAATAACAAAATTAGGAATAAAATATCATACTGCTCTGTCAGTAACACAATGTACACTGAAAGCCATATAACTTGAAGGCTTAAGTACTGAGTTTAAAAGCCCTACCAGGGAGCTTTTGGATCATTGTTTTTTTGGACCAAATCCCATAGACATTTTTGGACCAAGTCCCAAGGGCTGTTAGAATAAAGTCAAAACCTCCACACTTAATCATACAGAAGAACAATGGCACAGGTCTCATTTTTTCAGTTCTTATTAATTCCACAGTCAAGTCACAAAAATGAAGAGCTAACTAGCTGTTACTGGATGAATCACTATTGAAATATACTAAAATGAACAATTACCCATTTCACCATTGATAAACCAAAGGCTTTAAGGAAAGAAAGAAGTACACACATAGTTCTTTCATGGCTTATTTTTGTTTCTACTGACGCCCAGCCAAAAATTGTGACAACAGGTAAAAAATTATATATTTTCTCCCCATTTCTCCTTCTCCACTAGAGCCAAAAAAGTTTCTTGCCATTCCAAAGCTGTCTCACTGTTTAACAGTTTTGTAGCTTTGAATCAATTTCAAGCAAGTATAAAGCTTAACCTGTTGAATCTTATGTGACACTAAAATATAGTTAATAAGAATTTGTTTTCGAGTCAATACAATAACACAATCTCTAAAAGACAGTAGCATTTACGCCCCAAAATTGCCCTGGAATAGCCCTCCACAGTACTGACTTGTAAATCTTTTATTAAATGGAGCATAATATGCTGCTTGTTCTTAATGGACTAGAAAATACATTAATAGTATATACATTTCACAGTGCTGAAGTTATAAAATATAGTACTACTGTACTTAAAATGGTGAATACTGTTTTAAAAGCAGCATACAATTACACTACTTTGAAGCTGGTTTACAGATACCCCTATCTGTTAAAATATCACTGGGCCATAAATCCATTAATCCAAACCAGACTGTAGCATACCTCTGATGTCCGACAAGCACTAATTGATAAGTTTTCCCAATTATAAGCTTCATTCTCATGAATGCAGCAAATGAAGACATGGAAGTAGATGAAATCTCATTTTGGATAAATAAGACTCTAGTCCTTGTTGAAATGTTATTACTTCAGAGTTGGTTATACATCATCATTGATATAACAATAACAGATGTCTTACTTGTGCATTCCATTTCTGCCTGCCTTTCAGCTATGATTTTACAACTTGTAAAGGATTAGAAAAAATTGCCAAAGGATTTACAAGAGAATTCTGCAGTATTATTTAGAAGACAAGTGTCATATTGTTTTTATAAACTCATCAACTAACATAACTCTCATTCAAAGGACTATATTATGTTTTACTTGCCTAGTCTATGAAATTATTGATTAGGGCCTAAGCTTATCAGTAAAGATTATGATGTATGGTAATGGTAACAGATAAGAGCTAGTGGTAACCATGAGGATACTGCCCAAGAACACTTACACTTGCAAATAAGTGCACATAAGTATGACAAATATGAGCGCTGAAGAAACTTGTTCCTATATCTCCCCTCTCTTTGTTGCAAGAAATAGGGAACAGTTTTCCAGTTCCCCAAATGAGCACTCTGAAACAGCAAAGAAAAATGCTGAAGGCCTGGCATTTAAAAATGAACCATGAATTTTACAAATAGTCACTCCCTGAATTTTAACCTTTGACACAAATACTTACTATTATCTTCACTGGAAATGTTCCTCTTCAGAGGACTACATAATCAAATTCTTAATCTAGTTACATTTTCAGTTGCAGTTTACAAAATCAAATTTCACCCAAAATCTTTGAGATGTTGTTCACCAATTATTTTTGACCAAAGCTATATAAACTCCATTCCCATTCAGTGACTAACTCACATTTATGTCTACATGGATGGGTAGAGAAATCACACATCCGCAGTTTGAGGTAGTCAGGGGAAGCCACAAATCAAAGCTTGCTGGATAAGCCCTGAAAAGCAAAATAGCACACTGATAAACATACCTTCACACTGACACAGCAATCTGTTTTCTGGACCCAAGCTGGACTCACACTGACCAACTCAAGGCACAGAAAGAGCAGGTCACATCATTTATATCACTCTGTATAGATAAGGAAGTTCAATTCAGCTTATGACACAGAAGTTTTCCTAAAATTCTACTTTTTCCTAAAAATTACTAAATTAGTTTAAAAATTCCTAGTGATGTAAATTCTGAATTTTACTTAGATGTGGTAAATCAAAGACTCATAAGAAATTAATCAGTTCTGATCTTCAGAAATTAGGCCTAGGTGGTACACCAAACATCACCACTGGAAGAAAAACATAATACTTAATATAATACTCACAGCTCAGATCACAACTTCAGTTGCTTAAAGGCTGAAAAAGACTTTATGAGAACATGAGCACTGAAGGCTTTATCTTCCTCAGTTATTACTTATTTATTTTCTGCAGGCAGTGTGCAAATGAGTGCTTTAAGTACATTGGTGAATACATAATAATTAGTTTTAAGGTAGAAAGAAATTAATCCTTCCAAGTGGTGCAAAGTGTCCACAAGATACAGGAAAGGTTTCTGTATCACCACTGTATTTCTGTGGAAGTTTCCAGTGCAGACAAAATATTAAGGTAAGGTGAGACTCCCTTACACGAGACACTTTCTGGCTACTCCTCTAATCACATGCTCTACTGGAATGCAAGTAGAACTTCCCCAGCAAGTCCTCACAGCCTAACTGCTATTTAACCTACATTTTCCTCCTTGAGCAACTGTATTTCCAGTTTTCTCAGCACAGAAAAAAGAGACACACCTTATTTCTGCCTCCATATATTTATGAAGGATGTCTAAATAATAAAGGGTTCATGAACTTGTTTCTGCATCAGTATCACTGATTAGCCATAACTTGCAGGACTACACAGTAATGAGTCTTGAAGTTACAAAGTATGTGATGAAAGAACGTAATTCAAAAATTTAAGTTATTCTGAAAGCTCTTTTACAGTTGAACATTGTTGTATACAGCCAAATAATCTGCCTGACATAAATTACTAAATAACACATCCACTTAAGAGTGTATCCATAAAAAAACAGATTCTGAAACTCACACCATCAGAACTAAAATGGAGCCTTTGGTGCTTATAACAAGGATAAAGAGTTAGATGAAAAATACTGTCCTATTAGTTGTAAAATGGCCTTACCTGATTTTGTTTAAAACCTTCTCTCATTCAAATTTCACAGAATATCAGAACTGTTTAGAACTTCATGAGATACAACTTCTCCCTGCTCAAGACAGGTCACCTTAAGCTAGCTGTCCAGATTTGTGTCTGGTCAGCTTTTTAATAACTTCACAGAGGGAAATTTCACAACCTCTATGGGCAACACATTCCAGTATTTGATCACATTCAGAGTAAAAATCTGTTTTCTCATGTTCTGATGGAATTTTAGGTCCTAATTTGTGGTCATTGCCCCTTGTCTCGTCAGTGGGCACTATTGAGAACAGTCTGTCTTCCTCTTGTTCATCCTCTCCCTTCAGGTATTTAAACACAGGGTAAGATTTCCCCCTTGAGCTGTCTCTTCTCTAAGCTGAAGAGTCCCAGTTTCTCATCCTCTTCTCACATAAAGATACTCCTTCATAAAGTGCCTTACTCATCTATGACCCTGCTCCGGACTTGCTCCAGTAAGTCCATATCATTTTTATAGAGGGGAGCCCAGAACTACAAAAAATACTCCTGATGCGGCCTCATCAGTAAATCTGAGTAGAGAGGAAAAGTCACCAACCTGTGAACAATTCCCTCCTAATGCAGCCTAAGATACTATTGGCCATTTTTGCCATCAGGATGCATTACTGGCTCTTAGTCAGCTTGCTGTCCACCAGGACTCCAACATTCTTCTCAGCAAAGCTGCTTTCAAGACTGATGGACTTCAGCATGCACTGGTGCCTGAGGTTATTCCTCCCAAGAGGTAGGACTTTGCATTTCCTCTTGCTGAACTTCAGGAGAAATAACATTATTTTAAAGTATTTTTAGGAATCCAAAGATAGCATAGGACTGATCAGCTGGACAACTAGATTCCAACCTCTATAAAAGTTCAAAAAATGTTAAAAAGCAATTTGTTTCCAGTTGGATTAACTTCAAACTCCTACAGCATGACAGCTTAAACATTCTTTCTTGGCACGTGAAAGAATGCAACAGTTGTTTAAAAGACACCTAAATATTCACAGTAAATTCACCACAGTATGTTCATAATGGTTAATGTCCATGGATAAACTCCATTTAGTCACTGCTTGTACTGGTCACTAAGAAACAAGAAAAGACAAGACATAGAGGACCTCCTGACAATTAACACTCCTCCTTTTCCTGTGATCCATGTATCAAGGTAAAACAAGTAGAACATTATCACTTTTATCTTGTAAGTTACCTTTACTAAACAGTCTAGAGAAACGGAACAGATCACTCTACACTTTTGTCCCCTTCAGCTGTCTTGTGTAACTTCACAGACACTGCATGCTGCCTGGGATACTTGTCTCAGGTTCTTTCTGATATTCTTCTTCTGACAGGCTTAATTTTTAATTTTGTACTCTTTCTCCTGTTTCATTAACCTCCTCCTTTTGCCAAAGAGCATCTGGTATTACACAGGACAATACTGTGAGTACACGATTAAAGAGAGAACTAAGAAAAATGCTTTAAGCACCATTGTGGTAAAATCATTATATGAGATATTTATTAATATTTAAAATTTAAAATATTTTTTCAATTTTTAAAAACAGTTTTAAAGGAATATAAATGGCAAGCAATAACTAGACATCTAATTTGGATAAAATTCTAGTTTGCTTAATGATATTACAGCTATTTGTTGGTACCTGGTTGAGGCTGGTCCCTTTTATTTTCACTAAAAATCTCTGGAAACATGCACAACCTCTGTATGTAGGTTTAACCTGATTACAAGAGAAAATGTTTAAAGAAGACCTTTGAAGAACATGAGCAACACATTTAGGGTTTAGAACTTTAATGAACTTCATCTGTTTAACTTCTCAAAGAACAGTTTTAGAGGTGACTTGAGCAGCAACATTGAGTTTAATTTGATATATTTACCATACAACCCAACTAAATCAGAAAAACAAACTACAGCAAAACTATGTCATAAAAATATAGCTAATCAAGTTCAAACTTACAATTGACAGCAAAAGTAATTAACCACAAAGAACTTAGTAAGAGTCTGTATTTCTGGATGATTTTAAATCAAGATTTAATTATATTTTGGGGTACCATATTGTTTTCAAAAGATGTTCTCTAATTCAGTTACAGGTTTTGAATTATACGCAGATATACACCTAAAATATGTGTTATTCAGGAAATCATACTAAATGATTATGGTGGCTTTCCTTCTGGCCTCAAATTAGAATGAACATTTAAATGTATTAGCAAATTAGATTAGATTTTAACTAATTTTGAATGCTTAAATAAAAAAGCAGGAGTAATGCTTCACCCCTCTAACACAAGTACTATCAAATATAGTGTTTACAATATTAGAACACTAAATATGGAAATTTTCTCAAAAATACTTTTTTTTTCTTAAATGGCATCATCTAGCAAGGTCTTTTATTGCTTTGAGCAGTATCATCAACTTGTCTTGAAAGACAGCCATGCAACATGGCAGTAGTCTACATTTTAACTTACCCTTAGGGACTACTTAACCTCTTGTTTTACTTTTTCCAGAACAAAGCAGTGGTAAGGATAACCAAGAGATGATATATATGTCATAACTATGTAAAGGTCAACAAGGTTTAAACACATTGGGTTCTACTCATAAATATTTGACTAATAGGAGTGTATTTTTCATATTAAACCCTAAAATTGGCATCTCACTATGCAGCAAATTATTCTGACTGAACATTACATGGTTCCCAAGTTGAATTTCTCCAGGTATGTGCCTGAATGTCAAATATCAAGGCAATAATTCTTCTCTTACCATTCCTTACATTATAAAGGTAACTGACTACATCAGTATGAGTCATACAATGTGCCAATTCTGATCTTGCTTACACACTTTGGCTCCCATTAAACGATTTTGGATTCTCACAAGAGTACTTTAGAAGCTGGTCCTATATACCTCATTATTAACCAAGGGAAAGCTCTATTTAGTTAACAGATCAGAAAGAATAAATTAGTTTTATTACAGGGGAACAGGTGACCTAGTTCAGGACTGCCCAAGTTTAGGAAATCTACATTTTGTCTTCAGAAACTGTTGAAGCAACTTATTTTAGTGCTACTGTACACATATGCATAATCAAAAGACACTCAAAAACTTTCTTCCCTAACAAAACTAAAACAAAAAACCCAACTCAAACCAAAAAAACGCAAACACACACGAAAAAACCCCAACAACATCCAAAAAAAAAAAAAAAGCAAGTATCAGTAATCTAAAATTTTTTTCTTGTTGTAATTAAAATTGCTTTTATACACAAAGAAGGAATTAATGGCTACTGCTTACTATTCTATGGAATTATATCTTTTTGTATTTATATTTCAATTACTTAGAGTTTCAAAGAATTCATCTGTATCATCTTCTCTCCTGATTCTTGAACTGGAAAACAACAGATCTGAATAAGTAGTCTTGTGATTCCAAACAGAATGCCATCATATAAATGATTAATATTTTCCTTCCTAAAAAAGAGGGAGGTGAGGGGAAGCCTAGACAACAATTTCATACATTTACATGTTTTCCAGGCTGTTGTATTAAGCAGGGGTTTTTCCCTCCAAATTGGTATGGCTTGAGTTAGATTTAAAATCTGTTCCCAAAGGAGGCTGATAAATGGATTAAAGTGGAACATAAATTCCCTATGTCACCCAGTCCCTTAAACCTTGATGTCAGTAACATGCCTAATAATTCCATTATTATAAACGTCAAATATGTTTTACATGCGTTAGAAAGAATAAATGGGTATCAGAACAAATGGAAGACTCAAGAAACTGTAATGTTATTAAAATGCTCCATGAAAAAATATCTAATATCTATAGTACAGTGTTCACCAATTAGAATTCTGGATTCTTATTTTCTTGTATTTTTCACATTGAATCCCCTACTATGTGTACTATGCTGCACATACTTTGCTTTCCTTTCCTGATGCTGCTTCTATGAAGTAACATAACAGACTGAAGAGTGTGCAAAGGCAGAATAAAAACTCACAATGTGATTCATTTATTTCAGTAGTTCATCTGAAAAATAGCACACAGGAATCTTGCTTAGACAATATGAGAATTTTTATTCTACTCAGCAAAATGAAATGCCTCAGTTGAAGCAGTGTTTGCACTGGATTTTAAGAAAGATGTTGCAAAGTACAGAGAGCAAAAAAATGACAACCCTTTCAGAAAAATGACTTACTAGAAAGGACTGAAAGAATTGGGCTTGCATACACTATCAAAGAAACATGGGAGAAGTGGATCAGAATTACAATAATCCTGAAACAAGTAAAAAAGCCAGTGATTTATCATTTTCCCATTTCTTCAAAGTATACAGAAGAAAGTGTTTTCATTTGCAATCCATAGGCTTGGAATCAAATATCAGAAACAAACTTTCCAAGTTCAAGTGGAGTAAAATACTAAAACATATTACCAATAGAGACTATGAAAATCTCATTAGGGAAATCTACAATAAAAAATTAGAAATATTTCAGTATGATACAGTACAGTTATTTGATACTATCACATACCTGATCAGGTTAACTACATGATCTCGAGGTTAGCTGCATTCAGCACTTCTATGATTCTGTGGTAACAGTCATTCAAAGAATATTCCAATTCTTTAATGGTGAAAATATTTGATATGTAACGAGAAGTGAGAATATTTGGGCAATAAAGCATTAAGCATTTTAGAAGAAAAACAGCAAAAGAAACCTCAACTATTCAATATAATTCCATAAGTATAAGGTGACAGTAGAATTTCACTATTAGGGGGAAAGAAAAAAAATCATCCTTAATCTACTTCTGTGTCGATCCTCAAAGGTTCTCTGCTCCAAAGTTCTCCAAAAATTGTTATATGTTTAAGAGTTCTACACTTCACACAATAAAGTCCTAATTTTCTGGTTTGCTAATAACACACAGCCCCTGTTGAAGTCAAAACAGCATTGGTGAGCCTCAGCAAGCTATATAAGCAAACCTTTGCTGTTTTCTTCTCTTTGTGTGGGAGTAAAGGGAGGCAAATAGAAAAGAGACCCAAACTACCACAAAGCACACAAATCTACAGATTTAAGTTTCTGTGCCAGTTGTTAGGCACTGGATAAATCAACAGGTCAGGGAGTTTACAGCAATCTGTTACCTCTTTCACGATTCATTCTTAGGCAGAATTTGTTCCTCTTTCAGACATTTTGTTAGAAAGCAATAAAGCACAGTATTGGAGCTAGTTTTAGCCTTGTATTTACCTTTCTATTTGAAATACTTCTGGCTGTAAAAAGAGATACAGGCAAGCTACCTAGTTACTACGAGGTATTATGTTTCTGACAAGTTAATAAAAATAACAGGAAATTCAGCAGAGCCTTACTGTTTCATAACAATGCTTGGGAAATAGACTAAAAAGTTATAAAATTTTGCTAAATAGCAGGAAAAAAAAAGGAAAAAATGAAATCTATCAGTAAACGTACTTATTTCACTAGTTGCATTACAATTTAATTTTGTTTTGATATATTTACACATTGTACTGTTACTGTTACTACATCAAACACTTAGAAACTTGGACATTATAGTATGCATTTTGATGTACAACCTTGCTCCAGTCCTTCTTTTTATCAGTATTACAAAACAGTTCCTAATTTCTAATTTTCCCCTCCTTTGCCTTACTTACAAAGAAAATAGTGCACCTCTTCATTACCTATTTTTAATACTTAAATTCAAAATTTGGCCTCACTTATGCTTTACTCCCTCTGTCCATGTCATACACACTAAGCATTACCATAGCATCGTATTGCATAAGCACAAGATAGAAAATAGATACTAGTGTATGTATTTTCAAAACATCTTCTCCTCTGTCATGTATATTTGTGTATACTTCTGTGCATGCATGTGTATATATTTATTTTTAAATTCATTGTCGTGGTTTTGCCCAGCCGGTCAGCCCCTGGGGCTGAGAATGGTTTTGTCCAGGTGGATTTCTGGACAAGAAGCCAATTAAAACTCTCAATAATGCCTTTGCTAATTACATATTTAAGAAAAACGGAAGAGCAGGTGGGTGGCGCAGTTGAAATTAGGAGCGGTAGCCGTGTAGGAGAGGCAGCGGTGGGCCCCGAGTGGGCCAAGGCCCCCTCCTCCCCTGGCTTGGGCTGGGGGCAGGTGTGGCACTGAAGCCCCCCTTCTCTCTTGTAAGAGAGTGAAGAAAAAAAAAACTTTAGAGGACTGGTTGCTTGGACGAAGAACTGTTACAGAAGAATTCCAGCGAAGAGATGAGACTTCCAAGGTCAAAGCTGACAGCTGCAGGAGAGAGAAGGAAAGTTCGAAAGAGAGAGGGCTGTTTCTCCCCCCCTTTCACTCTCTCCCTTCAGCAGGGAAAAGACTGAAAAGTAATCCCTGCCACCTGTAGAAGATTGTTGGGGTGAGGAGACCCCCCATGCGGCTCACAGAGGAGCTTGTGGATGTACCAGAGAACCAAGACTTCATGAGAGGGACTGAAATGAGGCAGAGTCCTGATGAAGATCTGTGACCCTAGAAGGGATGAGGCTTACACTGGAAAAGACAGCTTGGGTAAGCTTGGGATCTCAGTAAGAGATCCATGCTGCTAGTACTGAAGATTTGTGACCTTGAGAGACGAGCCTTATGCCGGAGCGAAAAACGGCTCAGGTAGGGATGTTGGGATCCATGTGTGGGATCCATGCTAGACCCATGCCGGAGAGGTCTATCAAGGACTGTTCTCCCATGGGGAGAGACCTCCATAGGGAAACAGGGGTGGACTCATAAACCATTATCCCCTGTGATCCTGTGGTGAAGACCCATGGTAGGCAAGTGTCTCCTTGCAAGACTATGGAAGAGAAAACCTTCAAGGCCTGGGTAACCCCCCAGCCTCTGGTCTTAGCCCAGGAGGGGGGTAGGCCCAGCCCTGGAGGCCAACACAGAGAAGGAGAAAGAGTTCCAGCTCCGACGAGAGTGCTGTAGAGTTATTGAAAAAACCTGGAGCTTTGAGAATAGAGATAGAAACTGCTTCTCCTCCTTGGACTGATATAAAGGGGGGAGAAGTATTTCTGTAAATACATAGCACTTTTACTTAAGTAGAACTGTTACAGATATAATTCTTTAGTTTTAACTTGCTAGTAATAAATGTTAATATTATTTTTCCAAATCAAGTCTCTTTTGTCTGCCTAAACCTTCTCTCAACTAATAGTAATTGTGTGGGGGGTGTGAAAGCAAATTGACCCAGAGCAAAACGACGACATTCATATACATGTGTATGAGAGAAATTAAGTTCGAAATATTTAAGCCAAAAGCGTTCATTGATTTGGGTTCTTCAGCGTAATACACCCAGGACCTGATTTTTCAGAGTACTGCATTCAGTACTCAAGGTTCAGCTTCCATTATATTCAGTTCCATTTATAGTGCTTAGTATTAGTGCAATGATGCTCTCAAATGTAAATTCTTAGCAGAACATATGCAGGATAATCATATTGTTTAATGACTGACACGTAATTTAGATGTCTAATTTGTGAGGCTAATCCCTCAAGGTTCTGCTACCATCAACAGAAAGAGGTAGCCTTGCTCTCTCTGGCTATGCATCCCTATTTTCTCCCACGAACTGGCACTTATATTTTCAAGGCTGTTCAGTGAGTTAGATTCACAAGTTGTTTTAGCTGCACAAGTTGATTAAGCTGCAAAATAATATTTTAAGTGGGTTTTTCACATGTGAAGTTTTCAGTGGATCAGCTGATCTGTCTGACCATGTATGCACACAATCAGCAACAGCAGTCCTTCAAGTTCACGGCTCTGAAACTGGCCAGAGCAGATTGGGATGATCTCTTTAACCAACCGCTTATGGCACCAATGTAATTAAATTAGATGGCTGGAACAGAGTAACATGCATGCTGTGTCAAAAAGAAACCTACATGGAAAGAAAATTTCATCAAATGATTTCTAATCTTACAAAAAAAATCCATAGAAGGAGAGAATCCATATTCATGGGGCAGCAGTCCAATTATCTTTACACTTTCCATAGTTTCTGCTTCATTCACCCAGTACATACACCAAACTCTGCAACAAATAAAGCAGAAGTCCTTCAGAAAAGCATTTAATTCATCACATGACTACAGGTTTTTTTCCGTACACTGAATAAAGCTGAAATCCCTTGGGGAAAAAGCAGTATGTGGTAGTTAATGATATTTTAACACAGACAGACAAAAGAGGGCAAATTAACTCTAAATAATTGAATTTGAAACCATAAAGGTATTTCCATGTATCTGACTGAGAGCTTAAAAAGGCAGTCTAAACTCCAAAGATTTCATCATGTCAAACTAAAGTGGAGTCAAGTGGCAGGGTAAGGGTAAGAACACTTCAGGTATGTTGCCATGTCAGTTATGAAAATTGATTTTTAAATAACTCATAATTTTCAAAAATCTTTTACATCTTGATATAGAAAATATATAAACATGCAGCTTAGAACCATAAAAGTAGCTCAAGTCCCTTAAAATTGATAGACTTTCTATTGACCACAGATCAGGCTCTGTGTGTAAAGAGCAATGGGCTCAATATACTGTAGCAATGAACTTTTTTTCTTTCCTTTTTTAAGCACTTCAACAAGTAAATATTTATTTTAAAGAAACACATCTGGCATAATAATAGTATATAAAACTAGACTAATTTGCTTCAATGACTTCTGTAATTATGAAGAAAATATGAAGACACGGAAGGAAAACAATGACTGCCTTTTTTAACTGGTATTCTGCTATGTATAATCATTCTATTGCTGTCATGATCTTCACATTGTTGTGGTATTTTATGGAAAAAAATCTTAAGGTGACTTATCATCTTGTGAATTGACAAAACAGTTAATGTTTTAACAGTGCTGCATAGACCAACTGCTCCTTTTTTGTTTGTTTACTACATGCTGAAGATATTATGACTTGTTTCACAATACAATCACTTTCAGAAAGTACATTAAAACCTATGGATATAAATTAGATCATCAATTGAGGGTTCTCCTTGTTTATGAGGTAACAACTGTATCCTGTGGAGGTGTTTATTAGACCCGTTACACATACAGTCACTACCAATTTAAGTGGAAGCATGCTCAAGTTTTACTTGCAATACCAAAAAGTCAAATAAGACCTTAATTTCACAGCAAAAAACCTCACACAAAACAGATGAAAACACTGAAAAATATTTACAGAAGCATGTGCACGAAGCTGAATGAAGTGGGAATATTAAAAGCATTAGAGAATTGTAACTAGCACTCCAATCAGTTGCAGATGAGATTCCAGTTTTAGCGTAGTTCCCAACACTAGCATCTACAATCAATGGATTGGAAAATATATATGCGTGCTAGCAGTCTTTGCATCAGTTTTGTTACAGAAAGCAACATGGACCAGAGATTTTGTCTATGAAGAAATGGGGTGATAAAGTAAAAAGATATCTGTATGTAACATCATAAAAATCAGATAAAAATTTGCACTTTGTGCATTAATTGATTCCTCATAATATCATACTATAATTACCTATTCTCAAAACACAGGGGTTTTAAGCTCTGTGGAGAATGAATGGTATTTTAACTCTGAACTTGGTTGTAAATCACACTATGCAATCGTCTTCCTAAAGAAACAGGAGACACATACGAATATCATACACCACCAACTAAAACAAAACAAAAAAACCAATGGACCCAGAGTCCATTACCTACTGTCCCACACCAACTGTGCCCCAGACTACCTACCAGGAAGGATGGTTATTACTGAAGTCCTCTGCCAGGTGTTTCCCTCTGTCTCCTTGTCTTTATTTTCTGCCAATAGGTTAAGTCTTAGTTTTTCTCCCCCTCATTTGCCATTTCCAATTGTTTATTCTTCCCATAGTGTTTTCACTTTAGTCTATTGTCCTTCTTGGAAGGAAACTTTGTTTATACAATAGAGGGACTCAAAACCAACCTCAAGGCAAAAATCAAGAGCAGCTGCCTCAGGCAGATACCATGAAAAGTATCTAAAACCAAAGCAAGCACACAGTAAGTACTTCCCGAGAATAATCCCCCAGAATGCAACCATTTGAAGCTCTCTCCCTGAGCCATATGTAAATTTAAATTTTTCATGCCTTTTATTTTTCTTACGTATTTCATCCAGTTGCTTATTGAATTTATGCAAACTTCTACCATCTACAACATCTTACGATATAGAATGTCCACAGCTTAATTACACATGGTCTGATGTTTGTTTGATATAGTAAAACTGGAAAGGCAGTTTGATTGCTGTAAAGAAGTATTTAATGGACTCTTTCTGCTAGGAATATCTCATTTTTCTCTCACTGGATTTTTGAAATGTTTCATTGGAATAGTTCTGTATTAACTAATTTAGACAAAGAGTGTCTTATACTTTGCATACAGAACTTCTCATCTATATTTTGCATTGCACCATGCAAAATGCTACTCTGTAGGAGTTCACATCTGAGGGGTATTACCTCCTTACAACAGCATGATATTAGCTTCTCTCTGTTTCAGTGAACCTTCATGTTGGAAGGTTATTTGCTTTTTTAAAAAAATATTTTTGAAATCTACAAAACCTTGATGCAGTAGGAGACACTATAAAATATATCCAATATATGTACAACACATATATCAGATGTTTGTACTTTGGTCCATCCTCTGATAGCTTCATATTGCAGTTCTAATCTATTTCACTTCTGTGCATTGTAGACTGAAGTGTCATTTATTAAAGAAAATTAAAATCAAGAACGTGTTAATGAATAAGTGAAATGAACAGAGATAGTAGTTATAGATAGCAACATTAAAGTTTTTAAAAACACCTTTACTGGAAACTATCTCTCAACGAAGACAGAAAACGTTGTTTGTTGTTCTGTGTTTGTTTTTTTTTCAGAAGAAACTATTGATTGTTTCTAAAGGAGCAGGAGTAGTGGTAGTGAAAGGCCATTTAATTATTTTCTTTTAAATCTATTTCAAAAGAAAAAGCCATAATTATCATTTTTGGAAAGATAGGGAAAAACTTCCTTTTCTATGTTTCAAGAAAATTATATCTTTATTGGCCTTTAAAGTGGATAATAAATTGAAAGGAACAGCCCTTTCCCTCCCAAACACACATATCGCCTACTATACTCTTTGACAGAGGTAAAGAAAACAAAATATCTTTATGTTAAATAACACTCCTCATTAAAAGAATGCTCTTTATTCAGTTCCACATATTATTTTTTGGTTTGGGAGGGAGGAACAGAATCTGTAATTTGGCTCAGCTTCCCTGTATTTCCTTATACTGTGGAGTAACTGATGAGTTTCAAACATTTATATTTAGACTATATTACCAGAAACAGCTGTTCCCAGGAAAGCTTCTACTTCCAAACCAAACTCACTAAAATTCAGGGAGGATCAAGAGATAAGAGGGTTCTTTGGACATTCTCAATCAATAAGAAACCAGTCATACAAATATTCCTAAATGACTGACCCTGCTGATACTTGCTCTTCCTTGAAGTTCCAGGTCTTATACTCTTGCAAGAAACTTTGGGAAGTTTCTGGCTAAGATGCAGAAAAATACTCAGAATGTGATACTAAAGCTTGCAAAAGAGAAAGCAAGTGAACTAGAATCTAAAATTTAAAAATAGTAATAAAAAATTTAGCTTTCAATCCATATTTTTAAGTGCCTGAAACCTCAAGGTTAGGACTCCAGTACCCTGTATATAGTTCATGAATGCAATTAAACTGAAATCAAAAGGAGTGTTTTTATTTCTCAGTCACATGCACGGTCAGTTACCTTTGTAACCTCTGGTCTTTACAGAAGTACATACCTATCATTGAAGTTGTAATAGTTATTAAAAATGCCCAACACAGAAACTTGCAACATATTTACTGACAGTTAAATATTTAATAGTTTGCTTAAGTTTGAGCCCTAACAAACTTTGAAGTAAATCCACGCACAAACTTGGACGGTTTTCTCCTGAAATTTAGCGGCAGCCTTCACCATGAACATATGCAAGGCTGCGGGCCCTGTCCGCATCTACAGCACCTATTCTTTCTTTAAAGAACAAGAAACAGTCCTCAGGGCCTCCAAAACTGTATTTCCAAGCCGTAATACAGCAGGGCTGGCACCCCGAGCGAGAGGCCCCGCGAAGGGGGCGCCGCCCGAGCGGACCTCGGCCCGCTCTGCTCGCGGCCGGGGCTGCACCAGCGCCGCCCCGCCAGGTCCTCCGCCTCGCCGGCGCAACCGAGGCTTGTAGGAGCGGCTTGCGGGACACCAAAGCGGGCACGTCCTCAGGCGCCCCGCTCCGCCACGAACCCCACTGCCCCTGTGCACCGTCCCACTCCGCCCGCCTGAGCGCCCGCCACTGAGCGAGCACCGCCCGCACGCCCCGGCGGCTGCGCAGAGCCGGGCGGTGAAGGATGGCCGCTCGCACCGCCCCCTTCTCAGCGCCCCGGACGGGCCGCGGGGCGGAGCTGCAGGAAGCGGCCGCCCGTTGCCGCTTCGGCACCGTGCTCGTCGCAAAGGGCGCCCGCGGGTTGTCGCGTTTTCCCGCCCCGCCATCACTGGCCTTCTGCCTCTCGCCGCCCGGCGCGGCCGCGGGGCTGGGGCGGCGCAGACCGCGCCCCGCGTCCCTCCCGCCGCCTCCGCGCAGCCCCGGCGGTGCGAGGCATGAAGCTCAGCAAAGCCCAGTACGATGAGATAGCCCAGTTCCTGGGGCACGTGCAGCCCACCCGGCAGAGCCTGAGGAAGCTGAAGGAGAAGTTCCCTAGGTAAGTCCCTCCCGCCCTTCGTCGCGGGATCCCGGCGGCGCCCCGCGGGCTGGCTGCGGGCGGGCGAGGGGCCACGGAGGCCGCTCCGCCAGCCCCACCCGGTGCCCCAGTTCTGGCCCCACATGGTACAAAATCACCAAAACACGCACACCGTCGTCGACGGCAAGCGACAGCTCGCTGAAGCTGGCGCTGCGAGCAGGGTACTGCTCACCCGCTGTGACCCGAGGAGTTGGCACAAAATAAAGCAAGCTAACCCCCCGACCCAGCCACACGTCCAAGTGAAAGCTTTCGGGTCCCTTCGTGAGGCCCTTAAACACCAAGCAGGTCTTCTGATGTGAATGAAGCCTTCAGGCTCGGGCCGTAACTCTGTGGTTGAGGCCAAGGGTGGAACCCATCCTGCAACACCACTGCCCCTGTTGCTTAGGCAGAAGGGGCTTTCTGGACCAATAATTCACTACCTGCTGCTACTTTACAGTTGAAGGCTGGAAAAGGGATCATCTTCGGACTTATGACCATTCATCTGCTTCCATGCCTGAGGGTTCAGAATTGTCAAAAGCATTTGCAAATGACCATAGGCTAGCGTGGAAAGGTGCACGTGACAGGGTGTGCTCTATGCACTGATTTCATTGCCAAAATTTGCTTACTGTCAATGAGAGAGTTGTAACGAACGTTGCAAGGCTTTTCACTTTTGTTTTTGGGTTTGGGGGAACGATTACTAGAGCTGAATTGGAAAGAAAAGTTTAATGGGGGAAAGAGTGGTGATGTCTCCAAAATCACCAGAAATAATACAGAAAAATGCAGGGGTTTAGGTGCTATGCTTATTTTTATGAGAGAGAAATAAGTAAAACAGAAAATCATTCACATACTTCCTGAATGAGCCTTCTAGTCTTACCGGAAGTGTGGCAGAAGAAACTGACACTGTAACTTCAAGTGGCTGAGGAGCCAACATTAACTTAGGCTTTGAAATTGTCCAGTGAAATCTTTTCATTTTTAGGAAAGTCTGTAATGTAGTTAAAAATCAAGATGAGGGAATAGCCCTGTTATAGAGAACAAGTGATTCTAAAGAAATGTGATTGATTCAGGGAGTGCATTGAGTTGCATTGTTGGGAACCCAGTTCACCCTGCACAGTACTTCTGCAACTTGGAAACCACTTACCATGACAACATGTGTCTAAAGAGCTGAGACTTGGCTTTACCACTTTCGTACTAATGAAATTAGGAATGTTTATGTATATTTGTGTGTGCATGCAGGCATTACACATGTGGACATGTTCTCTTTTTCTAGTCTCCTTATAAAACTGTCTTGAAAGAAGGTTAGAATTTGGGTTCGTTTTCCAGATCAGAACCTGCTGCCGAGAAAGATCCATAAGCACATGAGGGTCTGTAGTAGGGAAAACAAGTTTGTCAGAAAAAGACCAGGCTTTTCTGATACATTTTACTTCCCAGTCCACTCATTTGACACTGCAAAAAATCCGTTGAGTCCTCTGTTTCAGAACTTGATGACTCATGAAAAACTATGTGCCATTAACATTGTAAGATGACCTAATCACAGAATATTCTGAGTTGGAAGGGATCTACAAAGATCATCAAGTCCATCTTTTAAGTGAATGGTCCGTATGGAGACTGGACTCACAACCTTGGTGTTACTAGCACCAGGCCCTAACAGGGTCAGGGTTAGTTAGGAAAAAAATAACTTTTTTTGTAAGGCAGCTGGTGTGGTGAACACTCAAAAGCAGAGATTAGCTATAGTAGTTGCTTCCATAATTAGCTGGCTTAGCACACTGTTATGTTGTTATTCACATTATGTTATGAAAATGCCCTCTTTTGAATTCTGCTTGTAGGCCTCTCCTGAATATTTTTTGCCCATCCTGGCAGAAGTCGAAAATCTTCTATTTGAGTGATGAATTAACTGATAGCTTTTTCAAAAATGCCTGTCTTAAGTATATTTTGAGGAGGTCTACATGTGTCCTTTCTGTGAATGGCTCAGGAAATGGTATTTCTTTGTTGTGTCTTTGCTTATTTCTCATAGTAGGGCAGATGCAGAAGATAAATAATACATTCCAAGGTCACTGCCTGCCTTAGCACCAGGGGAGGTGTATTAAAATAGATACATGTTATAATGTGTAGAACAGGCATTCTCTGTAACTGTTGTCTTGTAGAAGAGGCCAGCTGCAGAGATTTGTAAACTTGTGTGCCATCTGAAAGAGGAGGCTTTTTCAGTGATTTGTTTTGTAACTGCGAAGTAATTTTCTTATAATCTAGAACCTTTGTCATTCTCTTCTGAAATGAGAAGGGTCTGACTGGACTTTTTGGCTGCTTTTTCTTTCTTTATGAAAGCCAGAATCAAACAAACAACCCCCCACTCACCTCACTTTTCTAATTCAGTCTTTTTAAGAAAATATTCCAGAATCTGTCGTGGTACTTGCAGCGTGATGAAGGTGTCCATAGCCAGTTTGTCATTATTATATGGTAACAGTTGCTGATTCAAACTGGAAAGTACTAACATCCATAATAGCTGCTTTCACCTTGCACTTTCAATCTTCTCCTGGGAAGGATCAGTATTCCACTGGTAATGCAATACATAAATTGACAGTTTTCAAATATTTCTGGTTCCTGCTGCCTCATAGATCTTGAGAGCCTTTGGGTTTCTGCATTAATCTGTTCAGGTTTTTTCTAATAATGTCTTATCTCTTGATTCCTCCCCCGGTTGTTGTGTTTCCTGAAGTCTGAAAGTTAATGCTCCATATTTGTATAAAGTGTCTTTCACACTTCATGAAAGGGCCTGCTCTTGTTCTGCAATTTCCCCCTAAGAATAAGTTGTAATTTCCGTAAAACAATTGCCACAATTCAGTATGTAGGTATTCTCTGTGGTAGCTGCCAACTTGACCTGTGAATCTAAATAATTTTTTAACAGGGTAGTTTGTACTTTACTGAGATTACTACTTCAAAAGAGCATTGCCATGTGACTTATTAATGTCGAAAAGTCAAAATTAGACTGCTTCTCATACTGTGTATACAAGCATTGGAACTTTTTTTTTTTTTTTACAACCCTGTAACATTACAGTCAACATGGATTTAGTCTACTTGGCTTAAAATCCAGTTATTTTGCAAAAACTTGGGAATCAAGTTGCTGTTCTTTTTCTGTTAGTACTGTGCTTTGTATTCCATGCCTGGCAATTACAAATGTATTATTCATTTCTTTATTCTTAAGGTATTTGTTACATGCTTAGCAGTTGTCTTCTAAGAGGTTCATGTTTAACAGCAGGATATTTGGATGACCTGAGGATTATCAAAATGCAATTTTAAGCACTGAGCACAATAAATCCCTGCCAATATTGAATCACTGATCCGTAGTTCCTTTGATCTTTTTAACCCATACACCACTGGACTGATAATTCTTTATATTCAGTGCTTTTCTGAAGTGTAGCACCTTTTCTTCTTTGTTTCTTACCTGAATCTATCTACTTGCTAATAATTGCAGGTTTCTTTGTTACTTTTGTATTTTAGTCTTCTTCTTTCTTTTCAGCTATGCACTCATGTTCTTCTGAGATACTATTCTTCTCAATGAGACCTAATGTCTAAATTGAATTACTCATTGTGGGGCTGGTTATAGGAAATGTAGGGTATTGCAGGAAATGTTCTGAGAAAGTTACAATCCCTTTATTTTCAGTGTGTGTTTATATCTTAAATGGTAGTTAGAGCTGCCTGCAAGTAGAATCTTGTAGATAAGAATCACTTCAGCAGCACCTATTTATAATGACAAGATGGAAGTTAGACCTTTAAACTCTTACCTGTATTCAAAGACTATTTTAACTTGTCTTGAAAAATCCAACTTCTAAGGGTTTATATCCAAATTGATATTCTAGTACTTCGATTTAGTTGTTTACTGTTCAGTTCCTGTTTTAGTTGTTTCAATTCTTCTGTATATGGAAGAATATATTGTTTCTCTCAGAAACTTTTTCTAAAGCTCCTTACCAGTAGCACATGATTGACAAAGGACTTGACCCTTCTCATATATATACCTTTTACATATTTTGCTTCTCTCCTCTGTATCAATTCTGATTGAATATTACAGTTTCCTTGATTGAATCTTCCTGTGGTGTCTACCAAGTTTTCTAGGGGTGGAAGCTTTGCTGACCGCATTCATTATGATACTATCTTGGGGAATTTTTTTTAATGTGAGTTTTTTTCTGGTTTGGTTCTGTTCTGAGTGTTTGAGTTTCTAACACCAGGCTGTGCTTGAATTGGAGATTCCATAAACTTTCTTATGTTTCAAGTTGTCCCAGTAGCCCTGAGCATCTGTAGTGATTCCAAAATCCATATGCTTTTCAAGTTCTTGCATTGAACTGTTGTGAAATGTATTTCAATGCATTTAGGAGTGCTATATTCTTCCACAGCACAATTTGTGTAGTCCTATATTGTTTCTCTTCTTCAAGTTATTAAGCAAAGTTGGTGTCTCCAGCCTGACTTTCCTTTAGGTACCTTCACTTGCATTCCTGTAAAAGAGGTATTAGTTTCTGAGCCTGTTTGAGTGCAAACTGACAGAGATTTTCAAAGTACTAGGATTTTGAAGTATTAGAACTTTTATCAGCTGCTGTGTGCAGTTCTTCGCTTTTCTCCTGTGAATCTATTCAAAGAAGTACTGTCCTGTTTGTGTTCCTTCTGTGAAAACTTACTTCCATGTGATCAGGAAGAGCTTTTTTACAGCAGAAAGGTAAGGGAACCTGGCATAAACGAAGAAGAGTACCTTTTTTTTTTTTCCTGCTTCATTTTTCCAGTAAGCAAGAGGAAAACATGATGCACAGCTTCATACTGATATACTTGATATTTAAATATGAATATTTGGTTTTAATGTGTGCAGCTTCATATTTGATTATTGCAATGCACATAGTCATTCCCTGAGCAGATCAAGAGGTACGCATTCCCCTACATTTCTGACCTTTCTTCTTCATTACATAATATCACTTCAGTTTTACACATATTTTCAGTAATTGTCTTTCTCCAAATTACTGATTACTAAATGTTTTATTAAATGACACCAGGCCTGGAAAGCACCTCAGCAAGATTTTTCATTTGATAAAAATGTATCTACGCGGTAATGTCTTCCAATTGTAAATTGGAAAAAACAATCTGTTTATTATTTGTTCATTTTTATAACTTTCTCAGTGATGATTCATATTGAAACTAAGGCCCTAATGAAGTTTAAATGTGTGGTATCAGTGTTATTTTTTTACCAGCTGCTTTTTTCTTCCTCTTATCCAGTATCATTGTTACCTCTAGTTTTGTTTTTTAGAGTTGCTGGTGGATATGACTCTGACTTTCCTCTTCAAGCCAATTTTATTGACAAGGAGATATATTGCTTTTTTATGAATAATTTTATTCTGCCTTTGTGCAGGTACTTAGATTATCAAGCAGTACTGCTCAGCCCATGATGGTTGTGGTGGGAAACAGGAAGGTAGAACTGCTTCTCTCCTTCATCTCCCCACTTTTTTTTTCCTTTCCAATTCTGTGTTCTGGAGCCTGTGGATTGAGTTGAGGTGAAAGGAGAATTCTCTGCTCTGCTCTAGTGCTACTTGGACCTGCTGTTACCTAGGAAGGAGGACTGGCAGTGACGCTTTGTGAGCAGGGTGTCTGCGTGGCTCTGAGAGCTCTAGGCTCAGGACTCAAGCACAGGATTGTTAGACACAGAGTTTGTATCTGTGAGCAGGCAACCTACTGCTATGTGACAATTCAGTTGCACTCTCTTCTGCCTGGAAAGGCTCTTGTCATAGCAAACCCAACATGATTCTTGTATCTGCTCCTGCTCTTCTGAATAGTTGATTAGGTTTTTTGAAGAGCAGGGGAGCTAGGCCATTTTTCTTTACTCTGCAAAAACTGATCTAGCAAATCTCATTTACAACGTTGCCTTTGTCCCCATGAGTGCTAGAAACTTACTTTACAAAAAAAGCAATTTAAAGGCACATTTTAAGCTCCCTCTGTTTTTCCATATTCTCACTACTTAACAAAAAAATAAATTCATGCTCTGCCTATATAAACCACCTCATCATGTTTAGTAGACCAGCTCATGAGAGAAAAGAAAGCAGACATTAGCAGGAGATGCAGAGAGACTTGGAGGGAGATGGTAAATGGGAGATGGTATATTCCCACCCTCTCTATTTCGAAGTTAGCAAATCCTTTGCACCAGTGTACTGTGTTTGAATGTTGTGGAGGATATAATGAGAGCATCAATGAAACTGAATTTTTAGTTTTGTATTTTCTTCTTCTTTTATGTTAGACTGTTTTACAGTACTGTTTGGTTTTGTCTATTCTATGTAGCAGAAACCTAATATGGTTTTAAATTTGTTATGTACTTGAAGCTGGAGCCCCTGGTGGTCTAGTGGTAAAGGTGCCGCGCTATCACCGCAGAGACCCGGGTTCGATTCCCGGTCAGGGCCACTCCCGGGCAGGTGGGGCTCGTTAGCCCTTAAAGGCAACCCACCTACGTCCTAAGGACCTCGCTGCCACCGTCCAAGCTCGCTTGGCCCCGGCAGATGAACCTTAGGATTAAAGGGTGGGCTCAGTTCCACGCACACTGTGTCTCACCTAAAAAATCCAATGCGCAGGCTGGAAGGTGTAAAGACCTTCCCCGGATCTTCGCTCGCGAAGACTGGCCATTATTACTTGAAGCTGCAGTTAACCTCACAAGTAAGCAGATTGATAGTAAGAGATGAGAAAGAGGTCTTGGCTCATTATTTGAAAAGAAAATTAGCAGTATACAAGTTTCTGGAAGTGTCCTACAATAAATTGTAGCACATTCAAAATAATCCTAAAATGAAATAAAAATTTACTGTAAAAGTAGTTATGTGAGCTCTAAACTGATATTGCTCCCTTTGGAAAGATGTTCTTGCTATTTGGACCCTTGGTAGGAAATCTACTCTATTATAGCTTTGATAGGGGTGACTGTGGGCAATACAGGTTTCTCTTTTCACTTAAATGTCAGTGAACAAGCCTTAAAGAATTTGTAACTGGTTGGATTTGGTATGACTTACTAAAAAACTGTTTGCTTGTGCTATGATCCTAAATAGGAAGTATACCAATCCTCTCCTGTAGTATGAAGTATTGTGTGATAGATATTAACAAACAGCAAAACAAACTCAGAAAAACTTTGTCTTTTTCATTATTCATTAAATTAAACATAAGATACTTACTTAAAATTAGCTACTGATAGCAGTGGGAGCTTTCAGAGTAGAATGTAAAATTTTGCTTACTTTTGTAGGTCTCCAACACCAACAGCCAGGATTTAGACAGAAAACTTAGATTGGCATACGTAAGTACTAGGTTTTTTGGACATGGTTCCTGTCCAGATTTGTTTGGAAAGAGATGGAAAGGGGTTTTTTGCATTGTTTGCACCTATTAACAGAAAAATAGATGTAATACATAAGCGTGTATCAGCATGAAAGTTAATTTTGAGGGAAGTTCGTTGTAGTTTTTCTGCAGTTTTTGTAAGTGTAACCATCCTCTTCCTTACAAGCATCCCCACAGATGTTGTCCATCCTAGCAAAATTCAAAGCTATTTTGAATGTTAGTCTTGAATTTTCTTGAAATACACAACAAAACTTAAGGTTTTACTTTCTGAGTTTTTGAGTACTGGTAAATCTCTTTCTTCTCTCTTAATGTTTTCCCCTTCTAGTATGTGAAGTGCTACCATATGGGAGTACAGTTCATTTTATAAAAAAAAACATCCCACAGAATGGGACTTACTACACTTGTGAAATTCGTTTTGCTGAGTAAAGGGAAACCTTTTTTAGCCTTGAGGAATTTATACAAACCACTTAGAAGCCAATCCTAAATCCTTTGAAGATTCGATGGTGAAAGACAATGATTGGAGGGAGCCTTTAAAGCAGACTGGAAATTAGTTCCCTATAATTTGAAAATGCATTCTGAGTTTGTTGGATCTGTGTGTTAAGTGCTCTTTTTTAATACAGAAGAAAAGAAAGAAATAGAAAGAGAGAGAAAAAAGAAACAGAAAAATACAGAGAGAAAAGAGAAAAGCAACAGGAAAAAAAGAAAAAGGGAAAAAAGAAAGAAAAATGTAAATAAGAGGAAAAAGATGTGAAATGCAAGAGAAAAGAACTAAAAGGGAGAAAAAAGAGGGAGAAAAAAGGAAAAGAACAGAAAAAAGAGCAGAAAAAGATAGAAAGGGAAAGAAAAAGAAAGAAAACCCTCTTATATGTCAAAACTGGGAGAGTTGTCTTGGTCACAGTGTACACTACTGTGTTGCTTTAATTTGGTTGTACTTTTTTTGGTTGTACTGTGTGGTTTAATTTGGTTGTACTTTTTGACACTTCACAGATTCCATGGATGTGATAATTACCCTACAGTAGGACAGGAATAGAAGTCTTGTGGCACAGGTTTCTCTAAGTATTTCATTTTAAAGCAAGCTTAGTGTCGTCAGACAGACCAACAGATGTCTGTAGATTTACGGGCAAGATTATGGTGGTTGTTAAGGAAGGATGAAGTGGAAGTTTTAACACTGACCATATGTGCATTTTAATTGACTTGTGGATTTTAGGATACCATTATATTCATGTTACTTGTATTTAAGGAATATTATGATAAAAATGGTAACTCTTGATTGTATTTCAGAAACAGCTCCATACTGTATTGTTCTTCTGAAGCCATCAAACAAGTCTAGGCCTGAGTTTTATGAGCAGAGGAGATTTGCTACATCAGAATGGAAAATATTTTATTCATGCGTTGTTTTTTGGACAATCATATTCTGGGCTATATTACAATGGCACGATAAATTGCTGAATACACTGTCTGCTGAATATGACCTCACCATGAAAAATTTGATGCATTAGAGTAGGAAAGGTTGGAATATATCAACGTTAGCTGACAAGGGACTTTGAATTTTGACCTAACACAGATGACCTTTGTGCGCAATAAAAGTGAGTTTAATCTCCAGGTCAAGGTTGAGGTGAATGGTAGGGCAATGTGTATTGGTTTGTACTGGCTATGGCTGGATCACACCTAGCAAGCAAAGAAATCCAAGGTCTTTGCACTTCAGAGTAACCAAATGCTTGATTACCTAAAGTTTATCCATATCTGTTTTACCACCTTCAAAAACTGTGCGGTATTGTAGACAGCTAACCCTTCAGCAGCTGTGGACTATTTCACTTGAAGCTCAGTGTTTCAGAATAAGCGGTGTGAGGTACGAATATTGTGCTCTTATAGATCACTGAATAGGTAAATAAAATTTCTCCTCTAGGGTGTAGAAGAAAGACTGTCAAGTATATTGCCTTGCTATGAAAAGGGTGAAATCTAGAAGCTTTGTTTCTTTGACAGCTAACCCGTCTTTTGAACATCGGAAGTTTATTCCTAAGTGTCTTATGCTTTTAAGAGGAACACAATTAAGAGAGCTCTGATATGTTTCACTAGGCAAATACAAAGAAAACAGGTCCTTTTGAGCACTCCGTTTCTGCAAAAGGTATTTGATCAAAAAGGCTAAGTTACAAAATGTTTTGGGGGTTGTCAAGGTTACTTAATAAAGACGTATAGATGAATTTAAATAAAAGATTGTCGTGTTTTATAGTAGTCACAAACAAAATCTGTCTTTTTAACTGGCTGGTGTTACAGGAGTGCTATTTTACTAACATACTAAAGGTACATTTGCTGAATACACATGGAAGAGTGGTAGCAGTAGTGCTGTGGGAAGGAGGGAGTTCTCTTTAAATCAGCCAGGGTAAAAAAAAAAAGGTTCGAGACTAATGGAAAGAACCTCTACTCCTTTAATAGAGCCTGCAAAATATATTCTCCAGGACTGATCAGCTCTGAAGGCTCTAGAGGTTTGATGATTGGAATGGCAGGAAATCACGCTTTCAGGACATAACGAATTGACTAGGCCATCCATCATTTGTTAGCATGCGCCGAAACACTGGGTTTGTGTGCAGAGGTCTGTGATTTAGTAAATACTTGGGAGATGAATAGAGCTTACACACAAGGGAAGATATTGCTGTCCTTCAGCAGCCTTAGACACAGATCCCTGCTGAGAAGGCCGTCTGACAGCAGCTCATCAGTAACTGGCCTGTCACAGTCAGTGATGCCCACCAGCCATCCCCAGTATATTAAGTGCATTTTTAATATCTGCTTCAGTAGATTTAATGAAGAAAATTTAGTTTTTATACTCTGATCACTGCTTCCTCAAGTGTTTTAAAGCATTGAGTGAAGCACTTCCAAGAAAGGAACTGTGCTGATAACTGGAGGAGTTGATTGAAAATCAAAATGAAACAGAGGTATTACTATCTAAATAGTTTCCTTAAAGCAAGACAAAAATGTTTGTAAAAAAGCAGTGATTATCTTAGAAACAATTGACCCTCCTGCAGAGGGACCTTATGCAGCAGGCTGTACAGCAGCAGAGATGCAGTGCTTGGAAAGGTGTTTTCACAGTGGTTCTGTTTAGCATGGCTGGGCTTGCCAAAAATTTCCTACACTTTCATGTCTTAGTACTTAAATCAGATGATCACTGTGTCTGGCTTTCAGAGTCCAGAGAGGAGAGTGGCTGTGAATGCAAGGAATGGAATATATAAGTTTTTAATAGCTAACATAGATTTTGTTGTAACCCTCAGCGCGCTTGTAGCAAGCATGGGTAGAACCCTTCTCAAATAATCGTTCACGAAGCCTAGCCATGATGATGAGATTTTGTTGTGGTTTGAGCATTTTTGCGAGGGATGCAGTTGGTTAAAATAATTGTAGCATTCCGCAGTATTATGTAAACTGATATAAGAAACAAATAACAAGTCAGAATGGAAAATAAAGCTGGTATTTTTTTTAACTTAGCAGACTTATTGAGAGTTACTCAGTACTGACATTCTGCATGTAAGAATTGTACAGAATTATTTTTTATCTTCAAATTATAAGATCTTTTGCTATCCATACATATAGATAAACTTCATAGTTGTTTGATTTTCCTGTGAACTTTCAGGGAAAACATCTGTTTACGTAAAGGCAAATATGTTGATTTTCATTTCCTAACGAGATTCAGTGCTTATGATATTTACTTCAAGACAGCAAAACAAACAACTCGATTTTGTTGGACACATTTATCTGCAACATTCACTCCTTGAGCTTTTTTTCCCTCAGGAATCCATTCTGTGTTCACAGAAGAGAAAGCAGGTGTTGAATGAGACCTATAAATTTGATTCTTGTATGTGTCAAAACAGTAATGTATTAAATGCATATTATTATAAAAATTTAAGATGTGTCCTAAACGCTTACATTTTTATAACACATGACAATATTAAATATTACATTTTCTTGTTAGCATCTGTTTGCTGTCATTGTTGGCAGGACCTATGATTTATTACTTAAATTAATGACTACAACCATTTTAGTGCTGATATATGCCCCTTATGGCTTTTTGCATCACTTAGTAAAGTAACATATATGCTTCTATGAAAGTAATCTTTTAATTGTTTATTCCTTTAAATTCCTGGTGAAAGTAACATCTATTTACAATGTGAAAGTTTCAGAAACTTGTATTACACTTCAAAACTGAGTGAAATAATGCTAAGGAATATTTTCTGTAAGAATATGGGATACAGAAACTGATCCTGCTAAAATTGTCCTTTAAGATGAACCAGATAGAGTATTGTGTCCAAGAGAAACCAGCAACATTGAAATATGAATGGAAAAATACTGTTCTGTGTTATTCTGATCGGGTGATGGTTAAAAGCCTTGTTCATTTGTTTGTTTGACTAATTGGTACCATACATGTAGATTTCTAACTCCCATAGGCATGCTCTGTCATTAGTTTTCAGCTTGTATCTCATGGAGTCTTTGTTGTCCATAGATTTCAAATGAAGAATTCAAAGTAAATGAACTTCTTGTCAGCAGGCTTAAATTTGCCAAACAGGAACCTGCACCTGTTTTGGGAAAAACATTCTGCTTTGTGAACAACTTTGGATGGAAACTTCTGTTTTGTAAGCTACTAAAGCATTTTTATTTCTCCTAATGTTTTCTTTTTGTACTTTTTTTTTATTCTTATGTCCATAACATTTTGAGTATGATAGTGATATGAATGGGATATATTATGCCTTCCAGTATATACACCAGGATATGCAGTAGCCTGATTGATAGTAACAGTGTCATTGCTTTAGGCTGGAGAATTCTTGAACTTCAGTTCCTTGCTTTATCCTTCTTGTCTGCATAGAATGTTGAAGCAAGTGTTGCACAATGGCTTCAGGTCAGGATGTAGTGCTGAAGAGGACTTTATTGTTTGGGTGATTCTCCTCTATTTGCATATTTGTATTTAGGCCTGCAAGGTCTTCGGAGCATTTGGTGGCCTGGATTCCCATATACCTTGAGAAACTTCCACAATGAATAAAAATATGCTAAGATAGCACGTTATTCTTTCACAAAAAGCAAAATATTGTAAAATACTCATTGGAGTAAGACCCCTGTGATAGCAAAATTAGTGTTTTATGTAATGCAGCTTGTCTGAAACTGTTTCAAGGACAACATAAAAACTTTGACCAGAATGGAGGTAATACTCACTCCTGTGACTCAATTAATATAAAGGGTCTCTTGGAGTTCCTCCTTGCTAATTGAGAGCCCAGGCAACAATAAGGACATCATGTATCTCTATACCTATTTGGGATTGGCTAGGAGATGGCTGAACTTCTTATCAGGCCTTTATCGATACTGGTAACATCCAGTTCTTCATTGCATCTCTTATGTGGAATGCAGATGTGCATTTTGAGGCTACAGCTTGTAGAGAGTACAATAACTAATAGGCAGAGAGTGTGTGTTCCTACAGATAATATGTCTGTTAAACATTAGCCATTTACAGCATTAATATAAAATGCATGTTGTCAATGCAGCTGTCTTTCAGTTTTCAGCACAGCTGAGCAATATGTCTTCCTAGACAAGCCCATTTTCTTGGGATACACAAAATGCAAAAAGAAAAAAATAACTCTGAAACTAGGTTTCTGTTTCTTAAAGAGCTTAGAAAAGGTAGGTTTGCTTTAACCAGTTGAATAGGCCAAGGAAGTTCTGTTCCAAATAGAGTTTAATGACCTCATTGCAATGAGTTGTCTAACACAGGAATGCATTTTCCTTTATCCTTTTATTAGGAACAAGAGAATATAATTATTGACTAAAGAGACTAAGTTGAACTACATTTTTTATCTCATTTCTATTGTGTTCCTTTGACATCAGTGGTCTGAGAGAGAAAAAGGAAATGGTCCTTTATGGAATAAATATATAGTTTCAGACTAAATATTTTCTTAGCCATATCTGTCTGTTTGGTGTGTCCTCTAAGTGTGTACCATTTCTTTCCAAAGAAATTCTATTGGTTGCCCAACAACTATTATCCACAAGCTTCCTGCTTGCACTTTTTATTTTAATTTACTGTAGAGACACAGACCTCACCAGTGACAGACATTGTTATTTTTGTGGTTTCGAGGTTTGTGGGTAGGGAATAATGTCCATTTATCTACAATAGATGCTTACCATTCTAACATTTTAAATCTCAGTTATTTAAAAATATTATTCAAATGTTTCAGCTACTATGTAGAAATGAATATATTTCTATATAGCCAGATTTGGGATGATCAACATGTATCACATGTTACTGGTTTGCATTAGTTTATTTTGTAATTCCTAGCTCTTTAGTCTCTTTTTCAAGGATATATCTTTCTCTCGCAATTAACTTTGCATTAGTAGATCAGGATGTTTACTGAAATAACTAGTTAAAATTATTAAAATATGCAGTGGAAAGCAGTGTGCTTAGTTTAATGTGCTTCTGAATATTAAATGCTAGCAAAATGGTATATAGACACGGAGCTATTTGTTACATTTTAGTATATGAAGCAATAGCTGTGTAAACCGTAACCTCATAATTTTGCAAGTTCCACTTTATCATGTAGCTGTAAAAGGCAATCAAAATAAATCATGGAAGATGAAGAAATATTTTCTAGGGCTTTCTGTGTGCTTTCAGAAGTGGCGCTTGATCCATGAAATTTTAGTAAGCATATTAAATAATACAATATGATGTGCAACGTGTCAGGCCTGATAAATTATTTTGTATAGGACATTTATACAACATATGGTGAGCTGCTATGTGAACAGCTTAATGACTAAATTATGTTAATCTTTCTTGCCATATTTACTTTTCATTTAATAAAACGGCATTTTCAAATTTTTATTTTACTTTTTTGATCATGTGTAGATATAAGAAAGGTGTAGGTCATCTCTGAGAAGCCGTGACAGTGATCCAAGGTTCCTCAGCTGTGCAGTGTACATAACACAGATGTTGGGAGAGTCATCTGTCAGCTATGCCTCTCCTATGGAGTTAAAGTTCTAGGGGGAAAAGAATTCGACACAGTGCTGTCACTGTTACATTTTCACAATAGAAAAGCATGCAAATATTCAACCTCCTGCTTAGCAGTAGTGCCCTGTCTAATGTCTGTGCTGGTTAGAATAAAAAAATAGTGGGTGCATCTAGGGCTCATAGATCTGACAAAGGTCATGCTATGCTGGGCATTTGAATTGGAAATTGTCTGGACTTAGATTTTATAAAGCTCCCACTGTTGTCGGGGAAAATTTCAGCAGGGTTTTGTCCCTAGAGAGGCCTCTTAGGCCCTTTTCTGTCCTATGAATGAATTTAGATGTGAGGGTTTCTCCTGCCTTAAAACTGTTAAGTTCATTTTGCATACATCCCCAGAGAGAAAAACTGGCAGATGCTTTTGTCTTGGAAGTGTTTAAAAGAAAACTGCAGAACAGGAACAAGGGAGAGAAGGGGCCCTGCGTGGAGTCCCAGAACATTTTGGAAATGGCCAATATGCAGTTTTCATCAGTACTAAGGCGGGGCGCAATATGGTGCCTGTAGCTCACTAGGGAATATGAATGTTGATTAAGCATACTCCCAGGCTTTGAAATTCTGAAAGCGGTGTCAGAATAATGGATGTTGAGCAAATGTCAAGCATTTGTTAATTTCTCTGTTATTTGGAGTTTATCTACCATGATCAATCAAATAAACTAGTGCTTCTCTGTTGTGGCATGTGTCATTGATATGGTGATTAGGTGGATAGAGAGGCCTTCTGCCTTTTTTTTTTTTTTTTTTTTTAATCCAGGTAACAGATTACATACGAACAACCATAACTGTAAGTTAAAGATTTGTTTGTGGTTGGTTTAGTGGAAAGTGGTGCATTAACAAAATACTTTGGGAGTAAAGAAAGGAAAAAGGATTTACATATTTGTTGTATTAAAAATTACATTCATGCAGTATTTTCCATTTTTGGCCTTGCAGCTCTACTGTCTAAATGAATTTCATTTACTTGTCAATGAAAGTTGATAGATCTTTTACTTACTCTTAAAAGGAAAATTTTGAAAACAAAGGATATCCACCCCAAATTAGGAATAATTTACTGTTTGATCCGCTTCTTACCTCTAAATCTTTTGGTTTCTGTAAACTATAAGCTCAACATCCCTGTCATTGATGGGGAAACATGTTTAGATGCCCTTTAGTTAAACATGGAGGTGACTCTTTGACTTCAGTAAGAATACACATTCTTTTATGAAAATATGTCATATGTAATGTTTATATGTTATATATGTAAGTTGTTAGTTACTGACTAACATGCAGAAATATTAACAGTCCAGTTGAAAATATTTTTTCCTCCTTCTCAATTTTCACTATTTTCTGATGTCTTAGTTCTGTTAGTTTGCCATTCCTAAAAGTTAGGTAACATACCAAGACCTGATACTTAAATGTAAAGGACAAATTAAAATTAATCTGAAGGAGAAGAAGGCTCTCTGGCCTATGCTGCTTTGCTTTAATATATTAAGGCTTCAAATATGAGAGGATAGAGTTGCATGTTTTATATGAGGCCTTTTTGAGAGTTGCCTGAGCATATTAGCAGTCAAATTTCACTGAATTCCAGTGAAGTTTATTTAACCCCCTTCTTATATGAATATGTGTATTTTTATGATGTTTTTGATAACTCACAAAAAATTAAGAATGTCAGTAAATCATGGCACATTACTTGATGCATGCTGAGGTCATCTTCAGTTTCTTTGAACATAGAACAAATGTTTGTTGGACTAGTTTTCCTTCTTCCTTGGCTTCCACATTTATTTATCAAGGCCTCTGGGCTCATTCCACCAAAACTAGTCAAATTTTGGTGTTTACTGAAGGTGATGCTATATGGTCAGTCTTACTGACTGTTTACATCCGATATGATTTGGTTCTGTTAGTGGATGGAGTAAGAGTCCTTATGGAAAGCAAACCTTTTTCAGCAGCATTGCAGGAAAATGCATGAAATTGCATTGTATGCGTTTTCAGAGCAGTAGAAAGAACACCCCCCCCCCCCAAAAAAAAAAAAACATCCTCTGGAAAGGGGAGGAAGGGAAAGGAAAATCTTGTTCATAGGAGTAGAAAGGACTCGAGAAGTTTTAGGATAGACTAATGTAATATTGTGATCAGCTCTTGTTAAACGTTCCCTTCATATTGCCTGCCAGTTTTAGGTAGACAGCTGTTTTTAAAAAAAAAAGAATGCTGGAGAATACTAATAAAAAGGAATAGCTGAATTTCCTTCTTATGCATTTCTGCCATCTTTCCAATGGGAAGTAAGTGGTGGATTTAAATTAGTTTATTCCCTCTATGGCACAGTAAGCTATATCCCTGGGGCTGAAAGTAGACTGTAAATATCTGTAGGCATGGTACAATAACTTATGTATACAAGACTAAGTACTACGCCGTTGGGTAGGTAGATAGACAAGAATTATTCTCTTTTTTTTCCTTTTGTTTTGTTAAATAATTATAAATAGCTTTAAAATTGTAAGCTTTTAAATTATAAACACTGTTTAGGGCTTAAGACTAAAAGTATCAAGGTGACTAGCTATAAATAGATTCACCTCTTGCCTTCAGTCTATATAATTCCCAAAATTGGAATTTACTAAAAGCTATCAATTTGTGGTCATCCATGTTTTAGTCTTTAAATTATATCCTCGATATTTTTTAAATTATGTAATGAATTGGAAACATTAATAAGATCCTGGCTTGTTTAAGGGATTAACAGTTTTGATTGGATAACTGGAAGCTTTTTTGACTTAAGGTGTTCACTTTTTACCCTGGAGATAGCTATGCAACAGTGTGCGTGCTTGACATGTGATGCATGCAAATGCTAAATACAGTAGCAGCATGAGGCAAGTGTCATTAACAGTAATTTATGTAATGAAAGCCACCTGGCTGTCTTTGTAATTAATTGCTTGTAAATAATAAATTTAAATATAGTTTATAGTTTTCTAAATTTGATTATATATTTTTAGGAGCAAATTATTTAAGGGAGTTTAGGGATTTATTTAGTTTCGAATTGGCATGAATATACTTTTTACATACAGGCTAATTTTTTAATATAAAATTAATGGTCTAATTAGCTTCAAATTGCCATTCATTCATAAAAATTGTTTTCTAAAATTAAACATCTAGTTTGTTCAGGACAGTAGAATTTTGAAGAAAAAAAGTTATAAAATAGAATCATTTTCCCCTTTCTCCACAATCAGTAAAGTTGATATTGAAGTCTGAAAAACTTACCTTGACTTCTGTTGATCTGATTCTTTTCCTGGGTAAAAGGGGAAGCAGTATGATAGAATTATCCAAACAAAATGAGGGAGATTAACAAAAAATAAGTATTTCAAATATTGCTTTCCAGTAATAACCTACTAAGTGAGTGTTTTTTCTGTGTATGGATTTGGCCCTATTAGGAGGGCAGATGGGAAAGGTAAGGGATAAACCCCAGGTTTATATTGTATCTTCTTTGCCTTAACTGCTTGTTGAGCTCCATTGCTGTTGCACCCTAGGAACATCTTTCTTTGCACAACCAACATCAGATAGCAACTAGTTTTGTGTATTTTTGTCTGATGGTTTGACGTTTAGATTGTGGTCCTAAGATAAAAATGTCAAACTTGTAAACATTTTTGGTACAGTCTTAACTGAAGTAAATCGAAAGAAAGTGTGGATGGTGTGCAGTTAAGTGAAAATTGGGAATTTGCAGATGTTTTGCCTTTTATTGTGAATATATTTTGGTTTTGTATTACATCTGAAAATATTTTTCTGTTTGAAAATTGAACCTTACAAAATAGTTTTATATTTTTATGGAAGAGACTTGAAACATTAGTGAAATAGGATTTAATTAAAAAGGTGTCTGTGTGGGTTTGACATTGAAGTAGATTTCAAACATTCATGCCACAAACACTGTGCTGTTTAATTCCAGAAAGAAAAAAAAAATCAAAACAATATCTTGGGCAAATTACCATCTATTTTCACTGCTTGTTTACTAAGATAGTAAGACCAAAAAGTCGTTTCTTTTCATTTGGAACTGATATTCTTCTATTCCTGTGTTTTTAACCAAATTATGTGCCAGTGTTTGTCCACTGTTATAGTATGATGTTGCTCTTCTCATCATAACCATATATATGAGAATGGAAAAATAGCATCTTTATTGTGACTTCTCTTTTCGTGTTGGGAGATTGATCAGAAATACTTTGTAATCATTTGAATACATCATATTTTGAGTTGCACTTGTATTACTGTTGTTGAAAGTTAGATTTTTGTGGTGTGTGTAAAGAAGGTGTAATCTCTGTGAAGAGATAGCATTATTTTGTGATCATTGCCTGTATTGGTAATTCGTATTTACCTCTGCTCCTTTTTCTTTCCACATCTGATACAGATTGTTCATAGTCTGCAGTTGTTTTAAAATATATTGGCTGCTACAACGGACACCAAAAAATTAGGTGTCTACAGGAAAAATTGGTGCCGTGTTCTTAAAGGAACTTCTAAGTCTTTCTAAATGAAAAATCAAACAGTATCTAATACTGGCAATTTTCCTCTGTCTGCTGGTAGAACTTATTGGCCAACTAGGTCAGACATTATTAAAGTTCAAGTGGCCCAGTGGGAAAAGTAATGGCCTTACGCTACTATGAATTTTAAATGCTGCCATTTCTATGTATTGCACCATCATCTGTTCTCTCACATCAGTAAATTGTATAGAAGTTGTGGGACCAACCAGTGTCAAGGTCATAGAAGTGATGACTCTTCTCAAGTAGCCTTCTTGGAGCTTTGTCATACAGTTATTCTCATAACCCTGGCTATAGGTAGCAAAGTTGTATGAACATGCCTGAATTTAACCTTTTTATTATCATTGTGTAATATAAGCCTGCAATGCGGGATATCTTTTTCCTCAGAATCTTTACTTTTGGGGTTTACTTTTGATCCTACATAAAGGTATGAAATTGACTTCAAGGCAAAGGCAATTTTTAGCAATCTGTATTTAAATGTTTGAGTTGAGCTGTTGTACAGTTTACTGAAGTGGATATCAGAGAATTTCAAAATTGTTTAGTGCTATCATTCTCCAGATGAGCTTGAATTTTATCTTGATTTTAAATGTAATGGTAGTAAGTCTGAAATGAGCATATCAGCAGGTACTTCTTGTCATATATATATAAAGATATATAGATATATACAGTTAACTGCATTTTTATAATAGTAATATATTTGTAATGGGAGTATTTCCTCAACAGCACTGTATTGACTTTGTAGTTCCCAACGTAGTAGCTACTGATAATGCTTCATTGTATGAAAAGCTTCTTATGCAGAGATAATAAAACTAGTTTTGTATTCCAGACTTGAACTGGTGTAGCTGGAAAACTGAAAAATTGGAAGATGGCCACTTTATAGAAGTTACCGTGTTGTAACTAAAGACTTCAGTACTTTGATGTGACTTAGTTACTCTAATTCAAACTCATATATTGATTTAAACACATATATTCACACACACACATATATATATAGACAAGTATATTGATTTAGCTTAAATTGGTAATTCACTGACTTCCAACAAATCAATGTTAGATTTGTGAATGATAAAGTACAAGTGTGTACAGAGACAATACTCGGCTTTTTGAGAATTTTCATTCAGAGAAGTGACCGCAAGCATACTAACTATAAGAAATATTGTAATACTAAAGGCTGCAATGTAGACAGGTTAAAGCTGTGGCTATTCTAGAGGTCAGTGTGCCTCCTTTGTGCCATGTTCTCCATTGCTTGGATGCTGTCGTGGTTTTGCCCACCAGCCCATCCCTGGGGCTGAGGATGGTTTTGTCCAGGTGATTTCCGGACAAAAAACCAATCAAAAAGTTCAGTGACGCCTTTGCTAATTACATCTTTAAGAAAACGGAAGAGAAGGTTGTGGCGCAGTTGAAATTAAGAACAGCAGCCATGTAGAAGGGTAGCGGGCCCGAGGAGGGCCAAGGCCCCCTCCTCCCCGGCTTGGGCCGGGGGGGGCAGGTGCAGCACTGAAGCCTCCCTTCTCTCTTGTGAGAGAGTGAAGAAAAAAAAAGCTTTAAAAGACGAACTGCTTAGATGAGAAACCGCTGCAGAAGAATTCCAGCCATGAGATAACAGAATTTCCAAGGTCAACGCTGGCAGCTGAAGCTGCAACAAGAGAGAGAAGAAAAGTTCGAAGGGGGGAGAGCTGCTTTTTTCTCCTTTTCGCTCTCCCTCCCTTCAGCAGGGTAAAGACTGAAAAATAAAACCCTGCCACCTGTAGAAGTTTGCTGGGGTGAAGAGACCCCCATGCGGCTCACAGAGGAGCTTGTGGATGCACCAGAGATTTGTGACTTTAACAGAGAGAAAGCCTTATGCTGGAGTAAAAGCGGCTCAGATGAGGCAGAGTCCTGTTAAAGACTTTGTGACCCTCGAAGGGATCGATGCTTATGCTGGAGCGAGACGGCTCAGATAAGCTTGGGATCTCAGTGAGAGATCCATGCTGCTGCTGTTGAAGATTTATGACCCTGACGGGTATTAGAACCTACGCTGGAACACAAAGCGGTTCAGGTAGGGATGTTGGGATCCATGTGTGGGATCCGTGCTGCTGGTGCTAGAGAGAACCTACGCTGGAGCAGAAAATGGCTCAGGTGGGATATTGGGATCCGAATAAGGGATCCAGACTAGACCCATGCCGAGAAGTCAATCAAGGACTGTTCTCCCATGGGGAGGGACCTCCATAGGGAAACAGGGGTGAACTCTTAAACCATTATCCCCTGTAACCCTGTGGAAGAAGATCCATAGTAAGCAAGTGTCCCCTTGCAAGCCTATGGAAGGAGACCCTTCAGGACCTGAGTAACCCTCAACCTTTGGTTTTAACCCAGGAGGGGGGTAGGCCCAGCCCTGGAGGCCAACACAGAATAAGAGAGAGATAAAGAAGTTCCAACTGCGACGAAAGTGCTGCAGAGTTACTAGAGAGAGAGAGAGAGCTGGAATTCTGAGAACAGAAAAAGACTGTTTCTCCTCCTTGGACTGATATAAAGGGAGGTGGGGGGAGAAGTATCTTTTGTAAATACATAATACCTTTTACTCAAGTAGAATTGTTGTAAATATAATTCTTTAGTTTTAGTTTGTTAATAATAAATACTCATACTTTTTTTTAATTCAGTCTCTTTTTGTCTGCATAAACCTTCTCTCAGCTAATAGTAATTGTATGTGGGAGTATAAAAGTAAATTGACCTAGGACAAAACCACGACAGATGCATATAAGCCTTACAGTTCCCAAGCTTTGGCAGGTGTTCCTAAGCCTTCCTAGCTCCTCATGTGGCATCATTCAGGCTGCTAAGAAGCCTTTTTCTTGTCCTGACAATCCTGGTGCATGGAAGAAATTCTGAGAAACCACTAGTTGTCACCTCCTCTCAGGTGGGAAATTTAGCATCAGACTGGCATTTACAGGTTTAACTGTGGTCCTTATTAGCCTGCATCCTGCAGTTCTGGGCAGCCATGGAGGCTTTACACATCTGTGCATGTGTTAGGCATTTGACAACGCTATTTGTAATCCATTATTGACAGAGTTTTTACATGTAAGAGTGGACTAGTTAGCATGTGATAAGCAGTATAAACATTGGTTCCTTTAGGAGTCCCTGTTCCAAAGCATCTGCACTGCAGAAGATGAGAATTCAGGTGTTTAGGACAAGAGAGCACGGGCTTATGCTCTGCCAAGGGAGGTTTAGGTTGGATATTAGAAGGAAGTTCTTTACAGAAAGAGTGATCAGGTATTGGAATGGCCTGCCCAGAGAGGTGGTGGATTCACCGTCCCTGGAGGTTTTTAAGATGAGGCTGGATGTGGCACTGAGTGCCATGATCTAGTAATCACAGTGGGGTTGGATCAAGGTTTGGACTTGATGATCTCAGAGGTCTCTTCCAACCCAGTTAATTCTATGATTCTATGATTTAGGTTTCTTTAATGTCTTTATTAACGTAACAGGAAAAATATATTTTAGACACACATTTTGGAACTTCAGGATAGCTGTGAGGAGAATTCCTCTTTCACCACCAGTCATTTATATGTCCATTGTTGGACATATATCTTTCCTCACTTAGATTCTTAATCCAGCATGGCAGCACCACACTATTCTAGCCTTATTACTTTTATTTTAAAGCTCAATATTGCATTAGTGAAAGTAGTTTTGAACTTATACATGGAAGGAGGAAGTTCTTTTCCAATTAATAAAAATGAGAGACTGTTGCTGTCTACTTCACAACATATCATGAAGGATATGACTAGCACTACATACTCACTCTGGAGACTGAAAGAAAAGAAACAACGTCTCCAACTACATGAATTTCTGTTTTCCAGAGGAGGTTTGACACTGCTGCTATGGGATTTTACATGTGAGAGCTTCTGAATTTTGGAAACAGAGCTCCTGCCCCTACACTCAGTTTTTTAACCCATATATTTATCACTTGGTGAAAAGTTCCATTTTGTGAAAAGAAAGCAATGAAGATATTCTATTTAACATATTTGTCTCATGATGGACTTTGTTTTGCCCCTGCTTGTCTACACTTGTGTGAATAATTCTGGATTAAATACTGCAGTTCATGCTCTTGATTTATTCTTTTTACAAATCTCTCTAGGTGCTCTTCCTTTGTTCCAAGGTAAAATACATTAAATATAAAGCTGCGTTTTTACTCTTTCTGTTTTAGGCAACAAGTGTGGTGTTAAAGATGAGGGAAAGGAAACTCATTTAAAAAAATAGATGAAAAAAGTGGAAACTTGATTTTGCAACCTAAAACTTCATATTTTCAGTAATCTCAGAAAATGAAGTAAAAACCTGTACGTTTATCTTATCCCTAAAAAATTAATTATTTGCAAGGGATGATAATATAATATTTGCAGAATTTGTTATTTTTGGATTTTCTCCTGAAGTAGCAAATAATAAGTTGGACAGCTCTCCAGATCTTGGCTAGATCTGCAACCCTGCTTTGTTGAGATGATGATCTGATCCAATAAAATTATTTTCATCATTACAAGCTGGTTCTTAGCCAGTTTTATATCAACTCTAGTTATGAAGCACTAATCTGCTTATATAAACTACTTACTTATCTGTTACTACTTTATATATGATCACTCATTGCAAACCAGAACAATTCTGAAAAACTTTCCAGGGATTATAGCATTCCTCCTCTACCAAATTCTGGGATTCATTAGAAGAGAATTTTCTAAATTTTATTCTTACATATTAAATGACGAGAAGGCATATTCTTTTTCCAGCACCAGACTTGCAATTGTCTTTTTAGCTTGACTGATCTCTAAATTCTTAATTTCTCTTATCACTTGTTCTGGACTTATTTTGATTTGGTTATCCCATTTTAAATGTGAGGTCTGTATATTACAAATCCCTTTCTTTTTATTAAAAGTAGATTTTTATATCTTTATATCATTTGGGACCTAGAAATTACACTTCATTTTTTAAAATTAAAGTAATTTATCTCTAAAAACATTGGCATTTTGAAGCAGATTTTAGATTTCACAGTTTTCTGCCCAAATCCAGTTATGTATTTACAAGACTACAAAGTACATCAGGCATTCAGATGGAAGTATGCCACTGACATCAACACAGAATAACAAAAGGTAAATTGATTCATTATGGATGCCAGTGTACATGAAAAAGAGGATATCTGAAGAGTGAGGCTCGTTGCTTTGAACAGAGCTCTGGGAGTTAGATTCATTACCATCTGGAATTGCGGAAGAAAATGTTTCCACAAAGTGATCACTACAGAATTCAAGAGCAAAGTTTGCATGTTTTCCTGGAAAATAGATTTGGTTCTACAAGAGGGGTAACAAGTTAATTTATTAATTATTCTAACTAGGTACTATTCAGAATTATGAGTTTGGGGTTTTTTGTTTGTTTGTATCAGAAAATCAGCAAATCAGTACCTTGGCTCTACAGTTGTTTCTTGACAAAAGAGCTTGCTTGACACAAACATGTCTATATCCCTAGCCTTCAAGTAAGCCATGAGGCTTACTATAGAGTTTATTCCATGGAAAGCACTCAAATGTTATTTTGAATAAGAAGTGTTAGATGTGTTGTCCTGGATAGCTGAGCTATATTCGTTTGTCTGCTCATTTGTTGCTTTGAAGTTCTGCGTAGAAGGATCAGACGATGGATGGAGCCCTGGGAATTTGGCTGCTTCTGTAGAAGTAATGATAACTTCCATGGCAGTATCCCTGCTGTCTGTATTAGCAGTTGTGATCATCCTGTCTTGCTATACAAATGCATGTTCATGATTTCTGTCCCCTCTCCAAGTACGTAGTACTGTCTTTTTCAGTCCTTTTCTGAAACCATGATGTTTCAGTGTTCACTCCATGGCATCTTGCAACAGATGCTCCAGATGTGTCTTGAGGAGCTATTTAATTTTGCCAGGAAGTTGTGTCAATGGAATTGTAGCAAGGAAACACTGTCAGATGTGGTTTTAGTGTTTAAGACAGGAACTATGTTAACCAGAAGAAATATGGAAGCAGCCATGTGAAGATATAAATCCACTTCTTCTGGGGAAGGAGAAAGATCATTTGGTAGTAAGGCTTGACATTTTTTGAATGACGTTATTGAAATAATTCTCTTTGCCACAGTGGTAAAGTTTCTGTGCTGCAGTCCAGTACGTATCCAACTTAGACTGTTTATTGGAATGATTTTTTTAGTATTTGTGCTGAGTCCTAAATTATCTGAACAGTTGGAAGCATCGGAGAAAAGGAGTGTTGAAGTAAACGGAAGCAGACGGTCAAAATCCAAGGACACCAAGGGGTCAAATAAAATGGACAAGTATCATAGAAATATGTAGTTTTGAAAAGACCTCTAAGGTTATTAAGTCCAACCATTACCCTAGCACTGCCAAGTCCACCACTAAGTCATGAGTGTAAAAGGAGGGATAATGATCTTAATTATTTTTGGTATGTCAGTGGGTTTAATAGAATAACGGTACAATAAGAACAGTTATCATACAAGGAATAGCCTAAAACCACAAAAATTGTTGTGTGAGAGAGAACTCAAACCAGAAATCTAGTCAAATGCTGTCCTGCTTGGTTTTTTCCACATTTTTCTCTAAATTCAGTTCTACCACTGTGACCATGCAAAATCTGCAAGATAATAATAGTTATGTTGAGAGCCGTTAGGGGGCCATATGATTCCAACTTATTTATAGTCTGCTAGGTTGTGGGGTTTTTTAAAATCAACTTGAAATATCTTAGCTTACTGTATGTGTATAGCCTGTGTAAGTATATGATCTTAATTTCTTTCCTTTGTTAACCTTCTAATGATTATATGTGCATGTTGAAGGTTGTCACCATTTGGGGAGGCATTGTGGTATGTAGCTCCTGACCTATGTTTCACATTATGTATATTTAAGTAAATATTTATTTTAATAATATTTATTTTAATAAAATATTTAAATTCTTTACTGTATTGTAGTTACTTTTTTCTGTAATTCATTAATTTAATAAATCTGTGTATTAGTCTGTTTCTGTTGCTATCATTTTTTTACAACTTTTAACATTCACTCTCGGTGAGTACTCAGGGTGAACATTCCCGTGTGTAAAATACCAAAGATCAAGGCTCAGCTTACTGCTGTCACACAGATGCTGCACTGGGCAGACAAGCTCAAAATACAAAGTTATGGCAAAGGTGTTGGAAGCTCGCTATATATAAGACAAACCAGTAAGGTCTTTATATAGTACTGCATTAACCTACACTTTGTTCCTGATTCTTCAGCTGTTTGGTTTAGAGTTAACTTTATATCATCCTGCATATACATACTGTCTGTTTAAACCTGAACAAACCATTTGTGCCACTATTCCCTTTTGAAAGTGGGAGTAAGACTTCCTTATCTTAAATTAGTATTTCTGAAGTATGGAGATTTGGAAGAAGGGTCATTTAAGTATGAGGAGAACATGTATGTTTAATGAAAATACGATATGGTACTGGTGTTACATGTGCATACAAGAAATTTGAAAGAAGATTTAGACGTTGCAGAGTCTTTGAAGTACCTATGCTATGCCTTAGTAGGTAGGTTCCTGAAAGGAAAAATGTTAATTATTCATAATGCTTTGCTGTACCATAAAACTCGATTTATTGAGACTATAATTTGTTCAAGTTGCATGTAGTAGGAAAATATATCAGGAGTAATTAATTGTATTCAGGATGTGATGAGGTAGATATATCCACAGAGGACAATTGAAAACAGTAGTGGTGTGGTATTGATTGCCTTTAAGAGGGAAAAAAAATCTTGTCTCGTTTCTAAATGTTAACAATTCAGAGAGAAAAATTCCCACTTGGGAAGAATGCTTTCCAGGTTGCTTCATTGCCAGGTGTTTGACATTGAGTGGAGCCTTAGATGAATGAAGCTTATGGCAGCTTTTGGAAATGACCGACTCAGGGGAATCTCGGCTTCCTGCTGTGAAAGTTTCTATTTTCAAAGCACATCAGTTTCAGTGGGAATGTTCCACTGGTCCCATATGCTACTTCTGACAGAGGGGGAAGTTTTTAACCTGAATATGAGACAGCTACTGAAGAGGTTCCCTTACTGCTAACAAAATGAATTTCAATATGTTGCCAATGAATAAGCGGCTCGTTCCCAACTGCTGATGGAATTTAACTCCCATCAATTATTAATGGAAATTTTGCTTTAATTTCCTTTTTTCCCTGTTGCCTTTTAGCTCCACTACCTGCTTCTGATAGGACTTTTGGGTTCTGAACCTGAAAAAGGAATCACCCAAACAATATGTTAGTTTGCTTTTGCTATATTTTCCTCCCATCCCTCATACACTCTCTCCTTGACCTAGCAGCAGGAAGCCTTTGTCTGAGGTGTTCATCTGGAACAACTTTTCCACACTTGTTTTCATGTTCTGTTAGATTACAGGGCAGCAGGCCTACCTTTGAAGCTCCCTTCTCTTTTGTTTCTTTGCAGTGCACTCCAGTAATTAACTTTGTCCTTCTTTTATTTGTTCCAGTCAATCGCAGTCCACTCTGCTGAGCATCTTCTCCCAGGAGTACCAGGTTAGAAGTTTTCTCCTTTGTGAGGGTTGACAGGTGCCTAATTGAATGATGAATGTCCCTTTATTTCTTTGTAATTGAACTGCCAGCTTTCTGATTGGTTTGGAGGATGTTCCTTTTTCCACATCAAGCACCGCCTGAGTCTCAGTGGATGGCTGCCAAGCCTACCCATCCATCTGTCTAATAACATCTAGCCTTTGCTTATTTGGTGGACCTGTAATAAATTATGCTAAACCATTATTATTCTGACAATAATAATTTCCCTGTGTTGCGTGGTTCCATGTGCTAAATGTTTGCTGACTTGCACTGTCAGTGCTGCTTTCCATTGCTGACAGAGATGATGATAAATGACCATTGCCGGAGTGGCAGAAGGCAAGAGAGGCAGAAAATGGAGTCATTTATCATGAGATGACAGGTGTCAGTCAAGTGGCAAGTCTCTATGGAATTACTTTTTGTAGTTTTTCAAATAAGTTGTTTTTAAGCAATGTTTTTCCTGGTTAAAAATGCCAATTGAATTGTAAAACTAGAGTACACCAGACTTAGATGGAATTGAATTGGGGAAAATTAATACAAAGGTTCAAAGAGAGAACAAGGGTTTTTTTGCCCTCTGCGGCCTTCAATAAACTTATTTAGATTCAATTATTGTGACCTTATTGGCTTTTACATATGGTACATTGCAGTACAGTCTGAAGACGTTCAATTCAATAGGTAGATTGAATGTCATTTCTGTACAGAATCTAAAACCAGGGTTCACATATATCAAAGTGTAGCCAAGGATTGTGTGTTTGCGCAGTCATGATTTCTGTGTTTTGATCGATGATACGTTTGTAAAACTCTTTGGTTTTTTGTTTTTCTAGAAACAAATCAAAAGAACACATGCCAAGCACCACACTGCTGAAGCTATTGAAACTTACTACCAAAGGTATGACCTCCTCACCCCAGTTAAGACTGTCATCATAGCCACTATTTGTTATGGCAGTTATAAGGAAATTACCTTATGAAGCTAATTTTCTATAAAAATAAATTAAGAATTTGGGATGAGGAATACAGAATGGTTCACCTAAAAATTTATTTCACTGAAAATGCAGAAATTTTTCAGTATTTGGTCATTTTGATTAAGAAAGAGTTTACTTTCCTGGCTCTAGGTTGAGATAAGCAAATATTTTTTTAGAGAGTATGTGATAGCATTTATTATGTATTGTCTATAATTTGTAATTGTAGGATTTCTGTGTCAAGACTAATATTGATGACAACTTCCTTACTGCAAGAGAGCTTGTTTTGTTACTGTTGCTTGTACTTTTAGAACAACGTTTTTGTTACATTATAAAAAGTTACATATTCATGTATTGTCACTTAAAGCACTAATTTTTAGATCACTCCTGTTTTATCAACAGAAGTGTCAGAAATAGTTTTTAAGGGAGGATGAAAACCTTTATGTCATTTTACAATATTTTACAATTGTTTGCATCTTAAGCTAATAAATTGTATTTGCTACACCTTATAGTTTGTCTGTTAGTTCTGTAGGCTTTACTAAAAATACTGCAGTGACATAATTGGGACATACTCATAACAGGTAAAGATATGCAATTAAAATATTACTTTGTAGACTGACATATCTGAGGAGCATGCATGGCAAGTGAATTCATATTTGTGATTATAGATGTCTGATATTTATGCTTAGTATTAATCTGTGTGAATCAGGAAATAAACAAAAAGCCTTCATTTGTAAACAAATAACTGTGCTTCTACCAGAGTCACATATTTAAAATTCAACCACAGCCTGATTATATCAGACAGTGGTTTAGAATATGTAGCGTGAAGTGTTCTGGTGTTTTTGGCATTTGATTTTCTTTTTGTAGTAGTTGCACTGTTCGGTAAAAATTTGCACTGGATCACATCACACTTTTCCTAGGGTTGATTTATATTTAGGAAGACTATTGGCTTAAAATTTTGTTGTGTTAATAACCATGTATATACAATACTATTTTTAATTATTTTTCACTAGCACAGTTTCAGTGAAGTGGTCTGTGTTAATTGTAACTGCTGTGTAAATAAACCTTTTCTTTAGCATACGTGTAAATCACTAGTTCCAGCAACTTCAGCCTGAAACATGGGACCAAATTCTGCTTTATGCAAAGCAGCAGTTGTATTGGTGTCAATAGGGTTGTAGGTATGATTAAGTTTGTCTCACATCAGGTTGGAGGATTTGGTCTCCTGTCCTCTTCTGTAGTCTGAAGTATGATAGCAGTACATAACTAATGCATTATGTATGAAGCTACATGGTGGTAGTAGGGAAAATCATTCTTTATGGTATTTCTGAGTATTTCATATTGCAGGTGTATTAACATGGCTGAATAAAATGCACATGTTTTAAAATCAGAGATGTTCTGGTTAATAGTTAGAAAACTCATCTCAATCCTGTTTTAGTAGATTTACTGTGTAGTGTGTTTAGTAAGCTACAGAGGCAGATGACTTGAGTGAGAAACCACTTTGAAATGCTTCAGGCGTAAACATGACAAACACATCCTCTACTCTTCTGTAGCATCCATTTTACTGCCTGTAAACCCCGGTCTGTGCGCTATGCTCCTTACTATTTCTGCCAGCATACAAGCAGATAATTGTACTGTCATTTCTTTCTTAGGTCAGAAACTACCAGTTTTTGAAGGTAGCCATTTCCAGTGGTCCCTGTTAGGAGCAAGTAGAACAGTTGAGTAGGGTAGTTTTTGCTGCTCTGCTGAGTCTTACTAGTCTGAAATTTAGGCAAACACAAGGACAAATTACAAGAAGGATCAGAAAGTTTTCAAAACAGTATTGCCATCAGCATATGAGACCTGTTAGTCCATAATGGAGTTGCCAGTAGCATTAGAAATATCTGGCAGAAAATTACTTCATTGTCAGCTGTAGTTTTGCTGTTCAGTCATCTAAATGCATGTTTTAGAACATTAATCTCAAATGAATGTTCCTGGTTAGGTATTTTGTTTATGATCTCTCCTTTTTTTTTTCTGTTATAAATTTTCAATGTAAAAACATCCACAAGACATCTTGTACTATGTTTTTTTTAATGTAGAACTGAAATAGGTTACAGCAAAAAGCTTTTTTCATTTCCGTTATTCATTAAACCTCAGAATAACTTGCAAGCAAAAAGTCCTCTATCTAATCTTATGCGAAGAGGTTTTATAAAGGTGTTACACCCATTCCACAGGAAGGTAAAATGAAAGAATTTTAATGTCTGTAACTAATGAGCAGAAGAGTGTCTTCTGATGGATAGATAATGATAGAGCTGGAAAGGCTGTGGCCTTCTAATGATGTCAGTAATGATGTGCTATGCGAATACAGATAGGATAAACGAGCAGGTTCAAATATTGGTAACTATTGTTCTTTTCCACATGGCTGCAAAGCACAAAGTGGCTTCCAATGGCATAGCTTCTTCCCATCAGCTCTTGAACAAAGGTTTTAGGCATTACCAAAATGTAAACATCAAGCAGTGAAAGTAACTGAAGGGAGGAAGGCGATATTGTGTGATGGTCAGAAACATCATTGTGTAATACTCTTAACCAAAAACATTAAGCCTTTGCAACTGATAGGGTAATAATGACTTTCTATCAACCTTTACTGGATCCTAAATGTTTCTTCTTTTACTTTCTCTTTAGAATATTAATTTAATTGTTCAACTCTTATTTCACTGAAGTAAACCTTTAGTATTTAAACTACTGCCCAATTGATAAAATCTGGATTAAGTTTGAGAAATGTTTTTTTTGTGCATAGGAGTGAATTGAATAAGATATACAGTGCACGTTCATAATTGAAGGTCACGTGAAACCAAAAATCTTTACTGTGAATAGTAGAGGTTTATTTGTCTACTGAAAGTAGTATAGATACAGTTAATTTGTATGTCATTAAGCCACAATTTTTTTAATTTCTTGATTTATTGTGTTTTTTATGAGATACTTCATTGAGATTGATATATATTGCAGATGAATAGAACAGGAGACAACCCTGGAGAGTTAGTGATGCTTTAAATACTTATTTCTTAAAAGATTTCCCATTAAGTACTCTGTACTGGAGTATTCTCACCTAAATAAAAGAGATTCACAAGGGATACCGACATGTATAAACTGGCCTTTTCTTGCCACTGCAAAATTATCTGGCTTTGTCTTGTCTAGATACCTGAATGGGGTGATGAAAAATGCAGCTGCCCCTGTATTACTGGAGCTGGCCAATGAGGTAATCATCTTTACATTTTTCTTTAATCTTCCAGTGTTAAACCTAAGGGGCATATCTATAGTGACTTCAGTGAGAAATGTAGTTAACCTAAAAAAATGGTTTCAAGGCACATTAGACATTTAAAATGGTTCCCCAGTCTGTTAGTACTTACAATAATTAGACAAAAAGCCCCATTTATTAATAAATCAGTTAATGTAATTAGTCTCTTAACTTGAAGGCGAATGTGTAAGATACTCTGAATTTTTTAATTTGATGGAAATTTCAGACAGACCATAGGTCTTTAATGCATAAACTTACTAAAAATTCTCACATGGATTAGAAGGATCAGTTTTGCTTATATTTGATTCCTTATTTTTTTAATAACCAAACTCATTGAAGATATTACTTTTTTTTTTTTTTAATAGGAAGGGTTAAACCAGATAATTTTCCTGACTCCATTTATTTCTGTTCATACAGATTAGAGGATGGCTAATGAAAACTGCTTAATATAAAGCAATTAAGCAGAATGAATTCCTCAGTGTATGAAAAGTTCTGTACAGTTGCCATTAAAGTCTTTACAAATTTATTGATGCTGTTTATTAACTAGAATATGAATTTGCTTTGGGATACAAGGTGTTATTTGCATTAGAAACTGCTGTCTAAAGCACTACCTTAAAGAACAGGTTAGAAGTTTGAAAGAACGCCAAGGAGTTTCCTAGAAAAAAAAAAATATCTATCCTTTAAAGTCTAAAATATTTATTTACAAAAATATAACAATACAATAACTGATACTCCCAGGAACTGCTTATGCAACCCTCAAAGGGATAGAACAAAATGTATGCTGTTTTCTGTTGTATTTTAATAGAAAATGTAAGAAGGAAACAGAAGATGAATATTTGCATTAAAAATGATATGGCACTAGGAACATTAAGTGTTGCAATAGCAGCAAGTTCTACATGTTACATTAGTAAAAAAGAATGGTTTTTCTCTCATGTACATTGCTGCAACCAGCAAATGAGGGATTACGTATCAATTATTAGAAGGTTTTAATGGTCTGTGAAGTGTCTTCGTAACCTGATCATACAGTTAGCATAGAATAAAGGATTTATTTCATGTTAGTGGTAATGTGTAGCTTCTTACCTTCTCTGGAAAAGACAACTCTTGAAGTACTGAAAATAGAATATACTTTACATAAATAAGTACATTCTTACTATGAATTTAGGTAAACAACCCGATTCATGATATATCGCACCCATATTATATGGGAACTGTCATAAAAATATTTCAAGCACAAAGTAATATATCTGTTAATGGTTCTTTGTATATTTTTCCCATTGATTTAGAGATGATGCATGTAATTTCTGACTCTAGTGAGCATATCTTTGTTTATATTACACTAATGCATTTTTGCAATTCAGATCAAAGAAATCTGCAGTTCAGAAATAAATAAAAATTAAGAGAAAGGCAAGATATACAAAGAACTTAGCTGCTTCTGGTTTCTTAGTAGCAGGTATATAAGAAAGGCAGTGCATTTTGTGACTGCTGCCTAATGCATTAGGGAAATGTGGCAATAACCAGCAGTAGATTACTGCTTCCAAACAATCAAGCTGCCATTTTTATATGATAGTTAATATTTAAATGACATACTCTTGCATCTGCTGACAATTGATGTAATGGTAATACTTTATGAGTCAATATATATTTAATCAGTGGAAACTGTAAAAATTGATGAGAAATATATAACATAGGTGCATTACAGTGTGTAGCAGCTCTGTTAAATAGGAAAAGCTCCATATTATTATCTTTGGGTTTGTTTTTTGAGGTTTTATCAAACTACTTATAGTTCTCTATTTTTTAAAATATTTTCCAACTCTTCATATTGTGTATATAGTACAAAAGGATTAAAATAAATCTCATTTTTTCTTAGAAATAATAACATTAGTCACTGTTCTCTTCATACAAATATTTTCAAGTGAGATTTGAAGCACTATGAATTTTACTTACATACTAAATTCTGACATGAAGCATGATGGCCCTATTTCAAAGAAAGATGGACACATGATTAATATGAAAATTAGGGCGATGCAAGTACCTGAACTAATAAGGTAGTCCTTATTCAGGCTGGACTACCTTCAGTAATTTCACCATTTTTCATGTGTCAGCTCTGATGTGGGTTACAGAAATAAGCAGCTCCGTGGAAAGCATTTCTCTCTACTTGGGGAATTTAAGGCCATCCAAGTACATTCATATTTGGAAAAATATGTATGCACAAATGAAGCCACCTTTTTTGGTCTAGTTACTAAATCAAGATAAATTTTTTGCACTAATATTGAACTTGAAAAGATGTCAAGAAAAATTCACTGTGACAATGTGTGAGCAAGGTTTAGTGTCTCATAGTTAAAATTCTGATTCACTAAAGGAGTATTTTAATGGTATCTAAAAAGCTATTGTAATTTCAGGTGCAACTAGGCCATAGATTTTTCATGCATATAAAAGCAGTTGAAATGGAGGAATAGCTTTGTTAAAAATTAAAATATAAACTCTTAAGAAATTATGACTAAGCCCAACACATCTGCTAGAGATATTGATGTGAAAGATACGTGGTGTCACTTGATGAGTACCACATGTGCTGAGTATTCATAGCAAAGGATCACCACTTTTGCTTTGCAGGTAACCTTGTAAAAGGGATTTCGCTGTCACCTTTTAGAAAGGATGGTTCTGATGCAAAATGTACAAACATAATAACCGGAATTATATGTTAGCAACTTTATTTGGTTTTTCAGTAGTATTGTGGATATCTGTAACACATTTGGTTCAAACAGCTGAGTTTGATAATTGGAAAAAGATAATGTTTCATTGATTTTTGCACTTTATTTTTACTCTACAAAGAGATTACAGTTCTGACAAGTGTGCATCTAAATGCATGTATCTCCTGAAATTCTGTTTTTATTTTTGTTGGGCTAAGGTGGACTTTGCCCCATCATTGATGGCTCGTATTGTGTTAGAGAGATTTCTACAGGAAAAAGAACAAACCGTCCGTAAGTATCTTAGTTGGTTTTTTCTTTTGTGTTTTTTTTTAATTTTAAGATATTTTTGTTTCAACTTGCCTTCTGACAATCGTAGAATAATAATTAACGCAACATTGAAATTGAGATAATGAGGGTAAAATTTTAAGGTTACTATCTTCCACTGCTAATGACAGTTAAACTGTATATAAAAAGATCAGCAACAATTTAATACTGTCTAAATGAATTATTTCCTTCTTACATTTTTAGAATATCTGTTCTTCCAGTAAAGTAATGGGTATGGGACTCACACCACACTTACATATTTAAAATTCTGTATTTAAAAAGTCAGTAATTACTAACAGTAATTCTTAAAATATACCTAATCCACTTTTTAATTTTGCAGTGTTGGAGAAATATTGCGTATATATGCAAAAGTGCATATAACTGATCTCAGTACAAGAAAAAAAAAAAGGAGTGAAAGGAAAGAAAAGAAAAGAATAGAGCTACAGGAGGAGGTTCAAGCCTAAATTAATTTGCCACTGAAAAAATACATTTTGTTATTTTCTCTGTGTCAACTGCATGATTAAAACCGGCTGTTAAGTGAG